>NC_083730.1:75899410-76203807 GCF_028564815.1 Eubalaena glacialis
AGTGAAGCTGGGTCTTGGTGTTGAGATGGAGATCTCTGGGAGATTTTCGCCGTTTGGTATTACGTGGAGCTGGGAGGTCTCTTGTGGACCAGTGTTCTGAGGTTGGCTCTCCCACCTCAGAGGCACAGCCCTGATGCCTGGCTGGAGCACCAAGAGCCTTTCATCCTCACGGCTCAGAATAAAAGGGAGAAAAAAATAGAAAGAAAGAGGATAAAATAAAATAAAGTAAGATAAAATAAAATAAAGTTATTAAAATAAAAAATAGTTATTAAGAGAAAAAAAATTTTAAAGTTAAAAAAAAAAAACGGACGGACAGAACCCTAGGACAAATGGTGAGAGCAAAGCTATACAGACAAAATCTCACACAGAAGCATACACATACACACTCACAAAAAGAGGAAAAGGGGAAAAAATAATATATCTTGCTCCCAAAGTCCACCTCCTCAATTTGGGATGATTCGTTGTCTATTCAGGTGTTCAACAGATGCAGGTACATCAAGTTGTTTGTGGAGCTTTAATGCACTGCTCCTGAGGCTGCTGGGAGAGATTTCCCTTTCTCTTTTTTGTTCGCACAGCTCCCGGGGTTCAGCTTTGGATTTGGCCCCGCCTCTGCACATAGGTCGCGTGAGGGCGTCTGTTCCCGCTCAGACAGGACGGCGTTAAAGGAGCAGCTGACTGGGGGCTCTGGCTCACTCAGGCCAGTGGGAGGGAGGGGTACGGATGCTGGGCGAGCCTGCGGCGGCAGAGGCCGGCGTGACGTTGCACCAGCCTTGAGGTACGCCATGTGTTCTCCCGGGGAAGTTGTCCCTGGATCACGGGACCCTGGCAGTGGCGGGCTGCACAGGCTCCCGGGAGGGGCGGTGTGGATAGTGACCTGTGCTCGCACACAGGCTTCTTGGTGGCGGCAGCAGCAGCCTTAGCGTCTCATGCCCGTCTCTGGGGTCCGCGCTGATAGCCGCGGCTCGCGCCCGTCTCTGGAGCTCGTTTAGGCGGCGCTCTGAATCCCTTCTCCTCACGCACCCCGGAACAATATTCTCTTGCCTCTTGGGCAGGTCCAGACTTTTTCCCGGACTCCCTCCCGGCTAGCTGTGGCGCACTAGCCCCCTTCAGGCTGTGTTCACGCCGCCAACCCCAGTCCTCTCCCTGGGATCCGACCTCCGAAGCCCGAGCCTCAGCTCCCAGCCCCCGCCTGCCCCGGCGGGTGAGCAGACAAGCCTCTCAGGCTGGTGAGAGCTGGTCGGCACCGCTCCTCTGTGCGGGAATCTCTCCGCTTTGCCCTCCGCACCCTGTTGCTGCGCTCTCCTCCGTGGCTCTGAAGCCCCCCTCCCCACCCTGCCCCGCCATCCCCTGTCTCCGCCCGCGAAGGGGCTTCCTAGTGTGTGGAAACCTTTCCTCCTTCACAGCTCCCTCCCACTGGTGCAGGTCCCGTCCCTATTCTTTTGTCTCTGTTATTTCTTTTGCCCTACCCAGGTACATGGGGAGTTTCTTGCCTTTTGGGAGGTCTGACGTCTTCTGCCAGCGTTCAGTGGGTGTTCTATGGGAGCAGTTCCACGTGTGGATGTATTTCTGATGTATCTGTGGGGAGGAAGGTGATCTCCGCGTCTTACTCTTCAGCCATCTTCTCCTCTCTAACCTTGTTTCTACTAGAGAATTCTTGGTTGACAGTCAATGTCTTTCAGCACTTCTTTTTTTTTTTTTTGGCCACGCTGCGCGCAGCTTGTGGGATCTCAGTTCCCCAACCAGGGATTGAACCCGCGCCCTCTGCAGTGAAAGCGCGGAGTCCTAACCACTGGACTGCCAGGAAATTCCCTTTTTTAGCACTTTTACTACGTCATCCCACTGCCTTCTGTTCTCCATGATTTTTAATGAAAGTCAGCCCTTAAACTTAGTGGGGAGCCTTTGCCTGTGATTAGTCACTTCTTTCTTGTTGCTTTCATGATTCTCTCTGTCTTTGACCTTGAACCATTTTATTGTGATGTGAGCTTATTCAACTTGATGTTCATTGAACTTCTTGAATATTGATTGTGTTTTCCATCAAATTTGGTGAGATTTTGGCTATTACTTCACATGGCCTCCCTTTCTCTCTCTCATGTCTTTTTGGGACTCTTCTTTATGCATGTGTTGGTATGCTTGATGATAGTATTACCCAGGTCTCATTAGGCTCTGTTCATTTTTCTTCCGTATCCCCCCCCTTTCTTTAACTTACTGTTCATCAGACTGGAACTCAATTAACCTGTCTTCAAATTCGCTGATTCTGTCTTCCTCCTGCTCACATCTGTTCAGCCCTATTGTGGGTTTGTGTCCCCCCCAGTTATATATTAAATCTCTAATGCCCAGTACCTGTGACGGTGTCCTTATTTGGAAATAAGGTCTCAAGTTAAGATATGGTCATACGGGATTACTGTGGGCCCTAACCCAATGGCTGTTGTCCTTATAAGAGCAGGGAAGTTTGGATACACAGACACAGAGGAGAGAAGTCCCCGTGATAATGAAAGCAGAGATAGGAGTGATACAGCTGCAAGATAAGGAAAACCAATGAGTTCCAGAAAATACCAAAAGCTAGAAAGAAACAAGGAAGAATAATTTTCTAGATCTTTCATAGGGAGCATAGCCGGGCCTACAGCTTGACTCCAGACTTCCAGCCTCCAGAAGTGCGAAACAGTAAATTTCTGTTGTTTTAAGACATGTGGTTTGTAGTAATTTGTTACAGCAGCCCTGGGAAACTAATCTAAGCCCCTCCAGTGAAATTTTCAGTTATTACTGTCCTTTTCAACTACAGATATTCCATTTGGTTCTCTTTTATAATTTTATCTTCTTTATTGCCATTCTTTACTTCGAGGAATATAATTTTCATACTATTGTTTAGTTTTTAAAATATGATTTCTTTTAATTCTTTGAACATACTCAAAAAATGTTCCAGGGTTTATAGCAGCACTATTTACAATAGCCAAGACATGGAAGCAACCTATATCCTCATCAACAGATGACTGGATAAAGAAGATGTGGTGTATATATATATAATGGAATAATACTCAGCCATAAAAAAGAATGAAATAATGCCATTTAGAGCAACATGGATGGACCTAGAGATTATCATATTAAGTGAAGTCAGACAGAGAAAGACAAATGTCATATGATATCACTTATATGTGGAATCTAAAAAAATGATACAAGTGAACTTCTTTACAAAAATAGACTCACAGACATAGAAAACAAACTTATGGTTACCAAAGGGGATAGCAGGGGGAGGGAGTAGAGATAAATTAGGAGTTTGGGATTAACATATACACACTACTATGTATAAAGTAGATAAACAGCAAGGACCTACTGTATAGCACAGGGAATTATATTCAGTATCTTATAATAACCTATAATGGAAAAGATTCTGAAAAAGAACACACATATATATATATATATATAAACCAAATCATGTTGCTGTACACCTGAAACTAACACAACATTGTAAATTAACTACACTTCAGTTTTAAAAAATGGTTTAAAAAAATAGCTGATATAAAGTATTTGTCCATTGTCAGGAGTTTCATGAAGATACTGTCTACTAGGGTTTTTTTCCCCTTGTGTGTCAGCCTGTTTTGGGGGGGGGCCGAGAACACCCCCAGGCTATGTGATTCTCTCACCGAACTCAGTATATTGTCATACTAGTTGCTATGATTTATTACAATGATAGCACACTAAGCAAAATAAGCTAAGGGGAAAAGTACATGGAGGAGGTCCAGAGGAAACCAGGCACAGGCTGTTAGGAAACCTGCTCCAGTGGAGTCACACAGGCACACTTAACTCCTCCAGTAAAACTTGTGACAGCACATGTGAAATGTTGTCTTCCAGGGAACCTCATTAGAGACTGTGTGCCCAGAGGTTGTTACTGGGGGCTGGTCATTTAGTCATCCTCTGCCTAGCACATACCTAAACTCAAGAATTTCAGCAGGAAAGAGATGATCAGCATAAAGCACAGTGTTTGCAAAAACAGCTTGGGCACAGTGAGCCACTCTTACTGGAGAATGGTGGGGACTGTCCTGATTCCAAGTCCCCAGACTCTAGCCAAGGGCCAATCTAGCAAGCAGGCCTTTCTAAGGAAAGCAGTCTCAGCCCTACTATGTCAACTCTTTTCTGGACCACGTAGGACCACACTTTTTTTCTTTTCTTCTTTTTTTTTGGCGGGGGGGCATAAACTGGACATTTAAAATAATATCACATGGAAACTCTGAGAATCAGATTCTCACCCCTCCCCAGGATTTGTTGTTTTGCTATTTTTTTGTACTTGTGTTTTTGGTTTCTTTGTTGTTTTGGGTTTTTTTTTCTTTTGTTGTTTTTTTGCTATTGACTTTTCTGAGCGAATTCACTGAAGTGTATTCTGTGTCATGTGTGACCACTGTCGTCCCTGTTTGGTTACTTGGTGGTCATTTGTTGATTGGATAGAGATTTCATTAACAGCCTGGAACCAAGAAGTCGCCCAGTCTTTACTGAGGGGCTCTGTGAGCATGGGGATTTTTGTCTTAACGCTCAGCCAGGCAGCAGAAATCCCCACCTAAGCCTACACTTCCTGCTTGTGCAGAACGTCAAGGTCAGCCAGAGGTGAGAGCTTAGAACCTTCCCAGGTCTTTCCTGAGCATGTGCACAGCCCTGAGTATGTGAGCCAATTCCTCAGAATAAATCTCCTTCTATCTCTTCTTGTTTCTCTAGAGAACTCTGACTAGCTCAGGCTCCACATGACCTCTACAGCCAAATGCTTACTTCTTAGGATGTGTCATCTTTACGACATGGCTGCACCCTTCCTTCCTCTCATCCAGACTCATCTAGAGTCACTTCTCCTGACCCTGTCCCCACCTCCATCTGTCACACTTAGGCCCAGTGCAAATTCTATTATTTACTTGGATGAACAACCAAAAAATTTTTTTTCTGTTGACATATGCTGTTACCAACACCTAGAGCATTTCCCCCCTCATTTCTCCTTCTAGCTCATTTCCATAAATCCTAAAGATATCACCCTCTGGGGTCAGGTTTCTGTGTCCTAAATGCTTCCCCAAGCCCAAACCCTCACTGGGGATTTAACTCAATATGTGCTCCCACGGCACCCTTCTAATTCTCACACTGTTGTGTTCAGGGACTGGTAGAAAAAGGTGAAGATGGGGCTTTGGAGGCACAATTGAGGAGACTGACATCCAAAAACATAAGCTGTGTGAGAGCATTACTGCTCTAGTGTTAGGGACCCCAGGAAGTGGCCAATATATGCTGTAATGGTGGATAATCCACAGGACTGAAAAATTAGATCATTGCATGGAATTGAAAGATTGTTAGGAAGAAGCTGGGTAAGTAAATGTCCCTTTAGCTATTCTTGGCATTAATTGTTTACAGTTCCTTTATGGAAAAAATCAGAGGTTAAATAAACATATTTAATCTAGCTCCTCTTCATTAATAAATACATGTAATACACATCATCAAGTAGATCCCAGTAGGTTTAGAACTGTGCTGCATATAAATATTTTTGAATGAGTAATTCTAAACATCCTTAACTGGATTTATTGAGTTTTGTTGGCAGTCCCAACTTTAAAAAGCCCCTTCAAGTACCCAATATTGTCTACTCCATATCTCCTCAGGGATCCATTGCACCCCGATGCTCTGGGCAGCGAGTAGGTAGCCTGAAGCCCAAAGGTCTTTCTCTCACTTCCCTGTGGACCTTGAGCACAATGCAAGCACCAAGCTGCTGTCCCATGCTGATCAGTAATAATTAGCCTCGTCTCCAGGCTGGAGACCAGAGAGAGAGAGGCCAGGCTGCCTTGACCCAGAGCCCACGAATCTCTCTGCGATTCCTGAGAGTCGGTTAACATACTTGTGGGTCAGGAGTTTGAGGACACAGCCTGAGTGTTGCTGCAGCCAAGCTGCTCCCTGGTTGCCCACATTGTTGCTATTTCCAGTACAGGTAATGGTGGCCATCTGTCCTGGGCCCTTAGATGCTGAGGGTGGCTAAGTCAGCCCTGCCTGGGCCATAGACCCTACAGGGAGAGAGGGAACAGTGAGCCAAGTGAATGAGGGTACAGGGCAGAACTGAGGGGTCCCCCACAAATATTCCACCCAGAACAGGTCAGCCCTCACCTATGCAGAGAGGGAGGAGAATGATGAGGAGAGGGGTGCAGGTCATGGGGCAGGTGCTCAAGAGCTGTGCTGCCTGAGACTCCAGTGGGTGCTCCCCTAAGTCTCTCTTATTCTGAGGCACCCGTGGGAGGGAGGAGTTCCTACATTCACATGTGTCCCTGTTCCCCAACACACTCAGCCCTGGGCAATGTCTCTGTGGCAGGTTAATGGCCCCTCCAAAGATGTCTATGTTCTAATCCTTGGATTCTACCCAAATGTTGCCTTATATGGAGAAAGGGAATTAAGGTTGCAGATGGAGCTAGGCTGCCTATCAGCTACCATTAAAATAGGGAGAATATCCTGGATTATCCAAGCGGTCCCAACATCATCACAAGGGCCATTAAAAGTGGAAGTGGGAGGCAGAAGAGTCAGTGTCAGTGGGATATGAGAATGACTCCATTGGCCATTGCAGGCTTTGAAGATGGAAGGGGGGCTGGGAGGCAAGGAATGCAGACAACTTCTGGAAGCTAGAAAGAAGGAAACAGACTCCTAGAGCCTCCAGAAAGGAATGCAGCCCTGCTGACACATTTATTTTAGCCCGGTAATGCCCACATCAGACCTCTAACTCAGAGTCAGGAAATTCATTATTCTTAGATTATATATTGTATTGCTACTTAGGCCAAATTCATTCCTAACCTACTCAGTAACGTGAAACTTAGGTACTATGATACACTGGAGAAAGTTTATCTGTAAGCCTTTGGAACAATAAAGCTTTCTCCTAGAAATATTTGATACCCAGTTTCCTTCATCTAATTTATAAAGGACTAGTAGGCTAATAAAGTCAGATGGTGTTCTGGTCACGATATTTCTATTCATCTTACAAAAGCAACAATTTTTTCTAATCAGTAGATTAAGAAACCTAAGACCATATTTTTAATAACAAGACTGAATTCAGTGATTTTAACATGAATACCTTTATTGAATCACATTTTAAATTTATAATTCTAGACATTATAGTGTTATGAATAAATAATATTTGTATTGCATTTATAGGAAATGTTCAGAAAGTTCTCATTACTTTGAATTTGTTCCAAGTGATTTTTGTAGCTCTCTAGAAATGTACTACCATAAATGTATTATCATAAATCAAATTCTAGGTTCAGAGAAGAATGTGTTATCTTTAATCATGGAGACCATATCCTATATTATATTTATCATTATTAGCAATACAGCTAGGTAGGACGTTACCGGGATTACAGTTATTTAAAAGACTTGTTTTAATTTTATTTCTTTTAAGATGGGTTCAAATTGCAAACCTAAATTGTTTAACCTATAATCAAAGCAATTATATTGTTTTTAAACATATCCTTTCTGATGTATTTGAAGTCCCCTAACTACCCCACCTCAAAGAAAAAAAAATACCACTCTAGGAGTATAAGAGAACAAAAGTTTCACATATTGTTTTTTTATTTAATTAATTAAGTTATTTATTTATTTATTTTTGGCTGCGTTGGGTCTTTGTTGCTGTGTGCGGGCTTTCTCTAGTTGCGGTGAGCGGGGGTTACTCCTTGTTTTGGTGCACGGGCTTCTCATTGCGGTGGCTTCTCGTTGTGGAGCACGGGCTCTAGGTGTGCGGGCTTCAGTAGTTGCAGTGTATGGGCTCAGTAGTTGTGGCTCGCGGGCTCCAGAGCGCAGGCTCAGTAGTTGTCGCGCCCGGGCTTAGCTGCTCCGTGGCATGTGGGGTCTTCCCGGACCAGGGCTTGAACCCGTGTCCCCTGCATTGGCAGGCGGATTCTTAACCACTGCGTCACCAGGGAAGTCCCACATATTGTTTCTTAAGTCTATTTAAAGATAGTTTTAAGTGGGGAGAGAAAAAATAATGTGTGTGCTTTCAGGAAAAACATGATAGCTTCATTTAAACAACTTATTCAAGACTTTCTTCTGATGATGGTACAGCTAACACAATAATGTCACACTTAGAACATGCACAAGAGAATGAATTAAACAGAAATGCTAACAAAGCCCTTAATTTACCTTCTTTGTGGAAAATGTGACAAAATGTTACATTCCTGAGCCACCAACTTTTAAATCGCAAAGCTCTCCTTACTACAGCTCCACCAGAAAAAATTCAGATTCCCATGCAGGTACAAAGAACAAACTATTTCATATATAGGTTGTTTCTTTCATACAAAATATTAAACACAAATAAATTCCCATTTAATTTTGCCACTTTTATGTCTTCAGTGTCCTTGAGAAAAAGGATGTTACAAAAATAAAGTAGGTATGATTTTCCAAGTAGAATTTACTTGTTCATAGATATATATATTCTCCATGTGACTAATGCCCAACCTTTTTTTAAAAATTAATTAATTAATTAATTAATTTTTGGCTGCTTTGGGTCTTCATTGGTGCGTGCAGGCTTTTCTCTAGTTGTGGCGATCAGGGGCTACTCTTCATTGTGGTGCATGGGCTTCTTATTGTGGTGGCTTCTCCTGTTACAGGGCAGGGCCCTAGAGTACGTGGGCTTCAGTAGTTGTGGCATGTGGGCTCAGTAGTTGTGGCTCATGGGCTCTAGAGCACAGGCTCAGTAGTTGTGGCGCATGGGCTTAGTTGCTCCGCGGCATGTGGGATCTTCCTGGACCAGGGCTCGAACCCATGTCCCTTGCATTGGCAGGCGGATTCTTAACCACTGCACCACCAGGGAAGTCCCCCAACCTTTACAATTAGAGCAGCATTGCTTGGAGTACAGAATATTCAGGCATGTTTAATCATAAAGTCCTTGTAACACATTTGAGAGGTAAATTGTAAAACAAAACTCTCACTGTCAGTTCTCCCGCCTGGAGAAGAGAAGCCTCATGTTAAGTTAGTGGTATTATTGAAAATAGCATAACACACTTGGAGTCTCGTCCATGTCCAGTCAAGAATGGTTTTAAATTCTGATTGTGCATCTAGGAAAAAATTTAAGATGTACAGATGCAGAATGAGAAAGTAAGTTTACAAATTGTGGTTTTCAACATCCCATCATGCTTTCTTCTCTATGTTAAAGGTAAAAGAGACGTTTTGACAGAGATTCATGTGGTTCTTGGTGAAGACTCTGGCCCACCAGGTAAGCCAGCTTATGGGCATAATGGCAAGGAGCAGGAACTCGGATGATACCCTTTAGGAGAAAGATCAACCAAAAAGATTTTTTTACTTTTATGTCTGCTTTCCCTAAGTTTAAATTTTTACAGATATCCAAGGTTCAAAAAGTAGATTCAATTTTGAACAATTTCACAGATCTGAAGGAAAATCAGTATCAAAAAATACTTACCATAGCCACTATGGAGAACAGTATGGAGGCTCCTTAAAACTAAAAACAGAGCTACCATATGACCCAGCAATCCCACTCCTGGGCGTATATCCAGAAAAGATGAAAGCTCTAATTCAAAAATATACGTGCACCCCAGTGTTCGTAGCAGCACTATTTACAATAGCCAAGACACAGAAGCAACCTAAATGTCCATCAGCAGATGAATGGACAAAGATGTGGTATGTGTATACAATAGAATAGTACTCATTCATAAAGAATGAAATAATGCCATTTGCAGCAACATGGATGGACCTAGAGATTATCATACTAAGTGAAGTAAATCAGAGACAAATATTATTTGATATCACTTACATGTAGAATCTAAAAAATAGCATACAAATGAACTTATTTTTATTTACAAAGCAGAAACAGACTCACAGACACAGAAAACAAACCTATGGTTACCAAATGAGAAAGTGCAGGGGGGAGGGATAAATTAGGAGTATGGGATTAACAGATGCACATTACCAAATTAAAGAAAAAAAAATACTTACTGAAAAATTGTAATACATGTGGCATAGTTTGTAAGTTAGACTCTGTACTGCATCTGGGCTCAAGTAAAGCGTGTCATGGATGACATTATAATGAGTGGGAGTGACAGTGCCAGTGCCTTCTTCCACAGACTGACTCACAATAAAAAAGTCATACCTAGAATTATAGAACATAATTGGTATCAAGCTTATTTTAGAAGAAAAACAATGTAGCAAACCTAGTCTCTGAAGTAACAATTTACAGAAATCCATGATACAGAGTTTCCTTTATATTTAGAAGCCTGGCTAACTGTTGAGCAATGATTTGCTAAAGCAAATCTACAAAGGACAGTGAAATCACTGACAATAACGCTCATGGGATTTAAACTCAAAAGCATATGCACTGATGCCTAGAGGCAGCAAACATCAAATTAGCACTTTAGACATGGTCATAGGTAATGAGATTCAGAGATTCAGGGAAAGACGGGAATATCCATCCCTGCATATCACCAGAATATATTCAAACTCCCTAAATTATATAAGTGGTAAGGTTAACCAATTTATTGTAAATATTGAATGTTTATATCATTTTATGTTATACTTTGTTAATTGTACTTTTCATTTGCTTTGTTTTCTTCAATCCTTTCATGCCTTCTACTAGAAAAATCAGTGTTTCTGTCTTTCTTCAAATTTAATTCATTTCTCCCTATCTGTTGGTATGAATGTCCTGTTTTATTTCTTGCTGTGGTTTTGCATAACTTTCTCATTTGCATAATTCACTTTACAAGTCTAAAGTTAACCAGAAGTTCTAGCCTTCTTCCTAACAACTGAATCATCTTAGAACGATCAATAAATATTTGTCTGTTTTTAAAATTCTTTGAGAAACAAAATGACTGAAGACAGAAAAAATTATCTAATATACCTATCATTTTTAACCTTCTTTAGGTCAATTCTTCCTTTCTCGTGCAAATCATGCAAACCTTAAAAAATTCTGTTACTATTTGAATAAAAAGGAATCTTTAAAATAAAGAAAGATGGCTTACCATTCCGTCCTAGTCACCTCTAAATCAATAACCGTTCCTGGAGATGGATTGTCAAGTCTTCCTTCATACTTTTCAATACTTTAAAAAATCTGGTGTTTATTCGTTTCTTCACCACGATGAAAGTTAGTCTGACACTTAAAAGATTATGATCAGTGTCACTCTGGTTGCTCTGCCTT
Organism: Eubalaena glacialis; assembly: GCF_028564815.1. Taxonomy (NCBI): domain Eukaryota; kingdom Metazoa; phylum Chordata; class Mammalia; order Artiodactyla; family Balaenidae; genus Eubalaena; species Eubalaena glacialis. The sequence goes on from NC_083730.1 coordinate 75,910,539, forward strand.
ATCTCAGAAGCATTCAGAGTGTCGAAAACAGCCCACACGTAGGAGCCATTAAAAGGAGTCTGCAGATGGTAGCTCTCCACACACCCCAATTTTACTGTCTTAGCTCCAAGAGCCTGATTCAGGAAGTAAAGGAGGTTTCTATTCATAGCCATTCAGATCCTAGGGGAAGGGTCCCTTCCTCCCAAGGTAAAGATTACTTGTACTGTCTGTGCTGGGCACCAGGCTTCACTGACAAACAGGTGAGGCCAGAGAAGGGAACTGAGAGGAATCCCCAGTCCTGAGACGTACAGAACTCCAGGATAAAGGAGCTGGATAAGTACAAACCATTGACAGGCTATGTTCATGGACTTTTAGGAATATCTGAGGTTAGCAAGCCCTCCTCCATCAAGGTTTGGAAGCAGATTAGAAAAAGAGAAAGAATCATGGGGTTCCATATGGGGAAACAACCTGCTACTGCAAGGCTTCAGTTCTGCTTTCTCCTCTGACGTGGGCATGGAACACAAAGGGGGAAGGGTCTGTTTTTTTCTCCCCACCCATCCACTGAAGCCCTCTGTATCCAGCGTTCCAGTTCACACATCACAATTGTTATAGATATTCCCCCCTGCCCCCGGAAACTAAAATGTAAAGCTTACAAAATCTGCACTTCATGAGTAATATACCCACCTTTGTCCTCTGTAAGCATTTTCTAAGTAGGACTCCATCTGTTTTAGTTCTTGGTCAATCAGTGCTTGAAGCCGTCCATCTCCCACTCCATCTCGATACCCAATGATAGAATGTAGCAGAGATGAATTTTGTTCATACCAGAGCTTCAAGGCAGCTGAAAGGAAGTCAGAAACACATATAAATAAACCATAACTTGGAACAAAGTGGCCACTGTTTTTGACAACTTCTATGTTCATTTGTCAACATGGTAGCTTTCAGGACACTGCTTAAGTCCTCAGTCTAGTCCATACTTAACAAGAGTATGAAAATTTTGAGCCAGATAATTGATTGTGGTGGTCAGGGGCAGGGAGTGTTGCTGTCCCATGCATGGTAAGACATTTAACAGCATCCCTAAACTTCTGTCCACTAGATGCCAATAACACCTCTATCCCCACTGTGACAACCAAAAGTGTCTTCACTCATTGCCAGATGTCCCAGGTGGGGGGGCAGTATCTCCACCAGTATAGACTCAAGCCCTCCAGCCTCCACCAGGCACTGACTATGCAAGCAGGTTGTCAGCCCATTGACAAGCTCCTGCCCCGATTGCTGGATGATGCATTGAGAGAACCACCTGTATGGAGAAAAATAAGCCGTTAGTTTGGAAAACAAGATTAATTCAGAATCAAAATGATGAAATTAATCTATGACCAAAAAAAAAATTCACTATCAGTAGTTGAGGATCCAATTAAAGATCCATTCTTCATCCCGCTGCAGAGATCCAAGTATTGGTCTCTTCACATATCTTAGGCATTTTGTAACATTTTGAATGCACACAAAGAGTAAGATAGAATGGAAGCATTTGTTAACATTAACTACAAATTATACATGCTTTGAATACATATGACTCATATTGTTTCAGCTCCTGGGGAATTCCACAAAGTGCAAACCCAGTGTTTTTCTGGAGACTCCTACTTCTAGTTCAATGTCGTAAACAATGGTTCATCCATATGAATCTGCTTTGGAGGGAGCAGTTTGCTTCAAAACAGTAATAGCTATTGTGACCACTGCTCAACGTATCAAGTAAAATCACCTGTTTGTCTCGAGTTTCTATCCCCTTATTGCGTTTTTGTTTACTTCAGAGTATTAGGATGACCTGATAGGGTATGATGTATGTTTGCCTCTTCATCTGAATCTGTACTCCGATGGATGGGATCAAATATTTTGGCTTTACATTTTCACTGCTGCATTCTCAGTATTTACACATAGCAAGTGCTCAAAAATATCTATTGCATGAATGCAAGCTTAACTTTTTACCTATTATCACAACATTTTCTACTAAAAAAGGCAGAGTAAATCCATGTTACTGTATTTAGAGTATGACTGGAAAAAAAAGATCCTTAAAGGATACTGTGGAATTATACCTAGTGGGCCACAAACAGCATTGAACATAGTGGTGGTTTGTGACTGTCCCACATACTATAATGCACAAGAGAAGAATATGCAAACCCATCTGCACTATGGGTTTTATTTTCTACTCTAAGCACAGAAAATAAAAGGTCCCTGGAGAAAAGGAGAATCATAGGATATAGAAGCACATCTCCTTATTCAAGTACATTATATACAAATGTATGAAGACAAGATCTTATTATACCTACAGGCCACTGGGTATGTTCCCATATGTGTCTTCACCCACGTATATCCTAAGTGCTTCCTCATGTGTCCCTATGCAGAGACTCACTGATCAAATCCTGCGGTTGGCAGAATTCTGCTTGTCCTCATCCTTGGAACTTGTGAACATAGTGAGATCTGGCCCCTGTGATGATGTTATATGGCACAGTTGACTTTAAGATAAGGAGAGTCTCCAGATGGATGATATCCGACCTCATGAGCTCCTTTAAAATCAGCGAGTTTTCTTTGGCTGATGACAGAAGAGGAAGATGGAGAGATTCAAAAGAGAACAAGAACACAGTGTGAATTGGTGGGTTGGAAGTTGGAGGGGAGGCGGGGAGCACATCAGAAGGAACGTGGATGAAACTAGAAGCTGAGACTAGCTGTAGGTGACAGCCAGCAAGGAAGTGGGGTCCTCTGTCCCACAATCACAAGAAAATTGGCTCTGCCACATCGACGTATGCTGGGAAGAGGATCCCAAGCCTCCAGGTGAGAATGTGGCTTATGTGACACTTTTAACTCAGCCTTGGGACTTCCCTGGTGGTCCAGTGTTTAAGAATCTGCACTTCCTCTGCAGGGGGCATGGGTTCGATCCCTGGTCGGGGAACTAAGATCCCGCATGCTGCGCAGTGCAGCCAAAAAAACAAAATCTCGGCCTTGTAAGGCCCTGAGAGCCATGCAGTGCCCAACATCTGACCCACAGGACTGTCCATGGTCATGTGAGTGTCGTCTTAAGCTGCCACATTTTGTCGTAGTTGTTAGGCAGCAATAGAGAATGATCAGAGGCTTCCATACAAAATGTTCTGGGAGCCTAACTTTGCCAGAAGATCAGGAGAGCACATCACTAAGAACAACTTGTCCATGGAGCTTGCCATCAATGTGTGTTAGGTCCGCCTCTCCTCTTTGGCCTCCAGATAGCTCCCCACTAAACACTGTCTGCCAAAGCTTACCCACCACGTCAAGTCTGGATCGATGCTTGCCACAAATCCTGCGACTGACTTCCGTCGATGTACAATACCGTGGAAACAATCCATACCGATGAACATTGCATTCTGCAACTTAAATTTTAAACAAGGTAGCAGATTGAGTTAGAACACAAAGCAAATTTCCAATTAAATAGGACCTTAACAAATTCTACCAAAGAGAGATGAAAGCAAGAGAAGGCAACAAAATCCCCACGTATTTATATATCCACCTTCCAGAGGGCACCTCCTAGCTTGCAGTTCATCTGCAGGGCAATCTTTGTAGCAATGGTCAGCAGCGTCTTGGGTCTCTCTAAGGTCCGTTTCAACACACACTGGCTTGGAATCGGGTAATTGACACACAGATGTCTTTTTATGCCATCATAAATTTCTTTATTTTCAGTGGGCAGCAAGAAAAGGACCTTGAAAGAAAGCAAACATGACATTCCCCAAGATGCAAGAACACAGTGATGTGAGAAATGGATGCGTGTCCAGGAAGCTATATAGGTGGAGCACTGACAGAGTAGAGACTATTCATTAAATAGATATCTGAATCCATGAGGGTGAAGGGTCTAGAATCACACTGCATTCAACAAGTGTGAGTATGAGTGTTTGGAAGAGACAGGCTGCGAGACAGGCATTTGGCAATACGCATCGATCCTTTAAACTTGCAAAACCCTTTCATCCCAGTCATTCCATTCCCAGGAATCGTTCCATTTCCAGAAGTCTATCATGAAGTCAACATGGATGGGTTAAAAACATAGACTGAACTATACCGTTCTCAGGACAGTCACCGTCGATGGGATGATCGCTCTGTGTGGGGCACTTGCCAAGCATTTTACTTGATTCAGTTAATTCTCTCACCAATCCACTGAGATAAATACTGTTATCTGCCCCCACCAGCAAACAAGCTTGGGGGTTGTTATGGAAACTGCCTGATTTACAAGCAGCAGAGCAAGTTTACAAGCCCTCGCCAGGACCTCCAGTAGGACACTGAGCAGTTAGGAAGAGAGGCTACCGCTTGGCTTGTTTCTGACTAATGGGAAAAATCATCAGTATATTCTTTTTAACATAATGATGCTTATAGAAGTTTTTGGCAGACGTTCTTTATCAGATTAGGGTAATTCTTTTCTCATTGTAGATTGAGTTTTTCTTTTCACATGAAAAAGTATGAGATTTTATTAAATGCATTACCTGAGTGGACTAAGAGAAATATTCACCACACTATAGTTCACCACACTAACCAGTTTTTAGAAAAATATAAACAACCTATTTCAAACTTACTGGCCCACTCTAGCCCATGGTGTTCTCCTAATATTTCTTTAACCACCAGCGAATCTCTAATAATGAACTCTATTTATTCCTAGTGTTGTTGAGCCTTACTCTTTTTCTTTATTCTTGACCGTATCAAATTTTAGCATTTCCAAAGCTTTAGATTTATTTGCAGATTGTTTTCTATTTAGTTTCTCTTTTTACTGTTGATTTCATTCTATTTTACTTTGGTTGACTTGGTTCTTGATGCATTAAAATCCAGACTTCATTCCCAGTGTATTCATCAAGGGCTGTAGGTCTCATTTCTAGTTTGCTGTGTCACCCACGTTTTGATGCCTAGTACTTACTTATATAGTCCCTCGGTTCTAAGAGTTTAATAAATTTCCATTATTCTCTCTAATATCACTGTTACTTAAAAAAATAATGGTTTCTTCAGGTGTACGTGGTTTAATGATTTCTAATTGTAATGTACTGTGGTCAGTGTATGTGGTCGATAGGATCCCGGTCCTTCATTATTTGCCTAGGTTTCTCCAAGCCCAGCGTGATCAGTTGAAGACAAAGACAAAACGAACTTATAGATGCACTTTGAAAGAGCACCTAATCTTTTGGGTCCATATTTTATACACACACACGCACACACACACGCACACATCTCCCTCTCTCTCCCTCCTCCCTTTCTCTCTCTCTCTCTCATATATATATATATATATATATATATGTTAGTAGGTTAGTAGGTCAAGCTTTTAGGTACAAGTTAAAAATCTTCTAGATTCTGTTTTTTTTTAATCTGCTGATCTGACTTTCCTGAGAGTGGTCAGCTAATATTGTCTCCTAAAATTTCAGCTTCTGGAATAGCATGGACCTGTCTCCTCTTAAGAGCTATTCAAGCTGATGAAGATATAGAAACATGCCTGTTTCAGGCTCAGCCAGTTTAACAAGGCAATAAAGAATGATAGGGTCAAGATAGGAGAGAAGTAGGGACCCAGAGAGGTGATCCCAGCAACTGAGGCTGCGTTCTCTCCTGAGGTATCTGCCCATCCCAGTAAACAAGGCTGAGAGGTTGGGAGGCTCTGAAAAGACTAACAGCCTCTCCTCAAAGAGAGAGAAGGACAGAAATTAAAGACCAGGTCCTGCCAAGGAAAGGGTACTCGAGTTAAATCTTGAGGCTACCACTCTAAACAGATTAGATTTATAATACTATGCTTTAAAGACATGAAGCTATGAGAATGTTCCAGCTGATGGTGGGTGTGTACCACCTTGGTACAGCCATTAAGGAAATCTGATTAGCAGCATCTAGTGACAAGGAACATTCTTCTCCCAGGTGCATCCCAACAGAAATGCATACATATGAGCACGAAAGACAAGTACAAAGGTAGTCATGACAGTGCTTAAGTAATAGCAAAACTACAAATATCCCAAATGTTTGACAATAGGATGCATTAAGTTAAAAACAATGGGTTACTATCTAGAGCAAGAGAACAAAAAACTACAGCTACACCCAACAAAGATAAACCTCAATGCTGAGCCAAAGAAAAACCAACACAAGACTGAAAGCATATGGCTCTTTAGGTAAAGTTCAAGAACAGACAACATTAAGCTACGGTGATAAGAAGGCAGGGAAGTAGTTTCATTTGTAGGATAGTGAGCGTGAAGGGGACAAAGTGAGCATCCAATGAGATTAAAAGATTATGATCCATTAAATAAGAATCCATGAGTCTGTGTTTACACAAGTAAGAATGAAGAGCTCTTCCTTATAATAAAATACCAACTAATAAATATAGAAGGGATATTGGAAACATAGACATCACTATTTGGTGAGACCATGTTAACAACTGTTTCAGACAAGAATCCTCAGTGGATGCTACAATTAATGAGTGAAACTTCAATGAGAAACAGAACATTTGCATAGTCTCAAAGTGTCGTGCCATAATAAATTTAATCAATTACAAAGGGATAAAACAGTAACTTTATAATGATGAAACCTACCAGACCTCAACTTAATCAAATGAGCAAAATTACAATGACCAGTTAATACAGCAGAAGCTAACACAACATTGTAAATAAACTAAACTCTAATAATAATAAAAAAAATTATTACATGGAGATCTGATGACTTAAACCATGAATAGAAAAAAAAAAATGACCAGTTAAATCAACATCATGGGCTTCCCAATATGATGGATTTAGTAAACCATAGAATACTTCTGTGATATTCTGCAAGAATGCATGACCTGAATCTAGTCATGAGGAAATGGGCAAACCTATATTGAGGATTGTTCTATAAAATTACTGGCCAGTACACTTCTAAAATGTCAAGGCCATAAAACCCAAAGACAGATTGAAGATACTTCCCAGATTAAAAGAAGACGGAAAAAGCCTGTTGGTTAGATGCCTCAGGTGACCCTTGATGGACCAGACAAAGAATTTATTTTGCTATAAAAGGGAACGATTGGAAGAATTTGGATTAGGGGTGTAGATCAGATAAATGGCTCAGGAAAAAACATATATACACACATGTAACTACTATGAATAATGACACGGGTATATATATACATATATATGTATATATAGTGAGAAGGAAAGAATGATTATATGTAGGTAGATATAAAGAGGGAGAGAGAATGATTATAGGAATGTGATAAAATTTACTGGTTGGGAAATCTGGATGATGGTTATAGAGAGATTTGTACTGTCTTTGCAACTCTTCCTATAAGTCTGAAAATATAAAGTGAAAAGAAAAAAGTTTTAAAATATTCAGGAAAATAGATAGTGGAGGTTTTAGATTGGATTGGTGTGTACTCATTCTTAAACAGAAAAGTTGTAAAAGAGTCTCTAAAATAACGGGGACTATGTTCACAGTTGCCATTTTTACTGCCAATATCTGATTTTGAGGAATAGGTTATTAATATTATGTGTAAGATGACTATTTTTATTCTTTTAACCTTAAATTATTAATGCAGTACTAGATTGCTTTTCCTTCCTGGTTTAAAGTCTATAGTTTAAATATGCTTTTATTTCCTCTATTTCTGCCTTACTCCGCCAGCTCACACGTTTATAGGAATTAAATTCTTTATTATTCCCAAACTATGTGAGTACTTATGAACTCTTGGTAGTGTTACCACCAATTCATATTAATATTTGGGAAGTTAATGTTTAATTTGAGATATAACATAAATATGTGACTTGATGTCTTACCATCACATTCAGTGGATTACCTTACACAGCCTGGTTCTGGCCCCCACCCAGCGCCACACAGCCTTTGAAATTTGTGAGCCACATGGCTTCACCCCTGCTTATATATGAGAATTCCCCTCTGTTCCTGGTCTAGGGAGACTTACTTTTGTGCCAAAAGATGTTTTACACATAATTTCCAGTTCCTATTTTATTGGTCATTCCCAGTTGTTTGGAATGCATAAGATTGTAGGCATGCTCTCCCCACCATTTGAAAAGACACCTTAAAATATTTAAGGGACTGCCTTGAATAAAAGATATTGTTCCAAAAAGAAAAACTAGGATAAATTAGTAAAAGTGGGGCAAGTTCCCATTCAAGTTTCAGACACTTTCTTAAGAGAAATTCCCACAATTAGAAAGGTAGTCTTTCATTTTCCAGGCAGATGCTAAATGAACAAAGAAAGTCATGTCATGAGTTGGGATGCAAACCACCACCAAGGCCTCTTCAACTCCATTCTAACATGTGATGCTTTGCTGAGTCCCACCGGAGGCTTCCTTGACCTAGCTGAGCATTTAAGGCTACAACACCAGAGAAGCATGAAGCATGGCATTCAATCAAAGTAACAGGAAGCAAGACACAGATTTAAGAACAGGATTTCAAAAGTAAGATTTCATTTGAGTATAATAATGGCTCACAGAAGGTATCCTTCAGAGTGGCCTACAGGGTTGCTTGGTAGAAGCTGAAAGTAGAGAAAAGTCTAGGCTCTATGGAAAAGACAATAGGAGGAATATCCTGGTTTCAGGATCAAGAAACAAAGATCCCTTTAAAGAGCATCCTGGGGACTTCCCTGGTGGTCCAGTGGGTAAGACTCCACGCTCTCAATGCAGGGGGCCCAGGTTCGATCCCTGGTTGGGGAACTGGATCCCGCATGCCACAACTAAGAGTCCACATGCTGCGACTAAAAGATCCTGCATGCCGCAACTAAGAAGCCCACATGCCGCAACTAAGACCCGGTGCTGCCAAGATAGATAGATTAGATAGATAGCTAGGTAGATAGGTAGGTAGGTAGATAGATAGATATAAAGAGCATCCTGGATGATGAAGGAAGAATGGGAGATGAGTTTGGGGAAAGAAACCAAGGAAGGAAGAAAGATGTTGCTTTAGTAATTCAGATACCACATAGTGACAACAGATGGGAGAAAGGAAAAATTCCATGAGAAATACCAGACGAAAGAACACTTACTGGAAGAGAACAGATCATCGACTTTGCAGGTTACAGCTGGAGGGAGAAATGATGAATGTGTGCCTACCATAATCCATATTACTTAATATTTGTATGGTGTTTTTTAATCTGAGACTTAAAAAATAATTCTAAGTCCTCAAGCCTAAAAGAATGAGCATAACATGGTGATATTAAGTAGTAGCTTAAACCCCAAAGTCTGTATTCAGCTACATTGTAGGGGTAAATTTATATTTTTGGGCTGGTTTAGGAAACCAATGGCAACATCCAAATTCTAAAATACATACAAATGCAACTCACTAAGGACGGGGCACACATCAAATAGACACTTACCATCTGTGTTTTTTGTGAAGCATGTTTTTCTAAGGTGCTTATATAAGAATGGACTGTATCATCTGCTTCAAGCCTAGAAAATAAGTATTTCATCTATATTTCAAAAGTAATGAACAGTGAAACATGTCACATTTTATACAGCCAATGAAGCATGACATAAAACAAGGCAAGATAAACTGCCAAGGTAAGTATTTCATTTGAAGGTTTTTAAGACAAAAACAAGTTCAGTTTTTGGAAACAAGACTGGAAACTAGTTTTTACTATTCCCTCCTTCCCCATCCACTCACATCAAGTAGCTAATTCTCATGTCTTCAAGATGTAGCCCAATAACCAGAAATTCATAGATCACAAAAGCCTGATTTAATATGTGTGGGCTAGAGCAGACTTTACTTTTTTGCTTACACACTTTCAGCGTTTGGATAACGTGACGGATTCCTACAATTTAAGAAGTTTTCCCACTTTTAAATTGCCAGCAACCGATTTTGAAATTGTAGATAATTTCTGCTCTACTTACAGTTTTGCATTTCTGACAGTTATGCCCATTTTGGGTGTGAATTTCTGTAGATTCTGCTGAAAGGTAAGGGCTGTTCCATAATTTCCCTTAGTTTAGAGTATTAGCCAATGATCCAGTGACATTGCTCTAAGTACAGGTACCTCCCTTGTGTTTCTTGACCAATCTGCATTATGGTTGTCAAACTGGAGGAGAATTCAAGACATGGTATAAAACTTCATTAAAAAAAAAAAGAAAACCAACATCATCTAAGATCCTTTCCATTGTAAATCTGTGCTATTTCCCATTGAAACATTACCATTTTAAACTTCAGTCATGACAAGATTTTTTTAAGTACTTTAAAAGTAAGTTTATTATAACTAATGAATATAAAATCTGACATGTTTTCAAACATGTTTGCAAAAAAAAGTAAATCCCTCCCTTGTTCCCCCTCCCCACAAGATACAAAGTAAGAACTTGGACAGAGTTTTACATGAAATCTAAACATGAAATTCTCATGTGTCAGTTGATCCTGAAAAGCTCCAACACATTATATTCTAGGTAAAGGTCCATTAAAATTAAGAAATCAACAAACCACTTGCTTCCTACTGTCATTATGATGCTCATTCAAAATGCTAAAGGGCAAGAACAGGTAACATAAGATTGCATGTGACAGATATTCAAAGTGCATGGATCTATGAAATCACAAACAGTTGAGATGAGAATCCTGGGGGTGGAATTAAACGCTGACTTAGAAAGGCAGTCCAAGGAAATCTATGTACATTGTAGTCTTTCACATCTGGTCTAATGTTAGCTATTTTTCCTTAAGATATAGGTTAGTCACACTAGAATACCATGGGTTATTCTGGGTTATTATGATTTTAGGTATTTGACTCTTAAGGATACATTTGGAAGATCATTTTACCATGAGAGAATGTACACAATACTAATAAAGATATAATACAGAGTTTACTCTATGCCAAGCATGTTACATGCATTCTTATTGAATGATGGCTTGTCCTCTCATATGGAAATGACAGGTAGTCTGAAAACAGCAGTCATAGTTATTGACATGACCGAGTTAGTTCCTCTTTGGGTTGTTACTAATTTGACCCAACTCTGACATGACAATTCTGCAGCTGTCTTACAGTTCTTCTTCCTTGGTGAATTCTTACATCTTGCAAAGTTCTTCCAGAAAAGGATAAAAACTCCGTCTCAAGTTCCAAATTCCAGTCTCGAAGCTCCTTTTGTACAGTATTATTTCTGAAAGAAAAAATATTTCCACATGCTCAAACCCAAGAAAATACGCAAAGGCAATTATCCATTTGCAAAACACAAGTCAGTATTCCTCTCATCTAAAGTTCCTTATTGCTTGTGCTTTGTGTCAAGATGCTACAGGTAAACTCCCTAAAACTCAAACAATCTTGTCTTTGTTCTCACACTTGTGCAGGCACTTAGAATCTATTTCATTCTTACCCCCTCTTGGCCTCCTCTAACACTGCAATGACAGAAAAAAATAGAGTTGCACCTCCCCACTCCCCAAATATCACTTTCTTCCTAATCGTCACTTTTTAATTGAAGAATCTGAGATGCCAAGTGATCCACACAGGTCTCCGCTTCACACACACAGAAAAGTAGCACTTACTCCGTGCAGCTTGCAGGATCTTAGTTTCCTGACCAGGGATGGAACCCAGGCCCTCAGCAGTGAAAGCATGGAGTCCTAACCACTGGACAGCCAGGGAATTGCCAAGCACTTACTCTCTTAAAGCATCCATGAGTGTTAGCAATTTACGCTGCCTTCTACCTGGATCCATCCTCATATAGGTGGACAACTCTCTCATCATTCTGTAGTCTTTACGCAGGTCATCCGTTAAGCCTTTAAAAAAAAAAAATCCGAAAGATAATACACCAAACAAGCAAGAATAGATTTCTATTAGAGAAGACATAACTGTTGTATCCGGAAGAAGAAGAAAATCAGAACAAGTCTGGGTCATGTGGAGTCTTGTGAAAATCCTGTAAAGTAATACTGGTGACTTTAAAGAAGGGCTGTCTTTTATGAAGATGGTATAAATCCACAGTACCTGTCAGGTGGCATAGCTCAGGAACCAGCATTATAGGTTGATGGAGTGTGTCCTGGCAGCTCTTTTTCCATTTGCCCTTGGTGATCAAAAGTGGCTGACTTAAGGTAGTGACCACTGTACCGTACTGCTGCTCAACAGAAAAACGAACACTGGCATGACTATTAGCAAAACCTTAGTAACATCAAATAAATAGGTACGAAAGTGCATTTTCGGATCACAAATGGAGGCCTAGACGTGTGGTGATATTGTTTCCCCCAGTTTAAGAGAGCCTCCAAAACGCTCTTAATATTCTCTTAATTTGATGTCCCAGGGATCACTTATAAACATAGATGGCCAAGGAGAGTAGAACACCCACAAAACATAATGGAATCATTGTGCTACCCTTTTTATTATAGATGTAGATGGGTGAGACTCTTGGATTATGTATTTCTCACCACAGTAATGCCTTGAAAGTTTCCAAAACATACTGAGAATTTTCAAGAGGATTCCTATACTAATGGGGGACAAAAAAACCTGGCCACTTTTTAGAGTGGCAATTCCAGATCTATTCCCAACATTCCTCCTGCTTTATTTCCCCTAAACCCTTAGTCTCTGCTTCCAGTAGGGAAAGGCATCTTCTAAGACATCACATACAGAAGTTCCTATCCCTAAGGCAGCAAATTCTTGTACAACAGTGACTTTACTCCCCAACACAAAGTGGAGATTCTTCGTAGATCTTCCTAAGCTGCTTATTAGCAAGGTCCTCATCAATAAGTTAACCACATGAATTCTGGTATCATCTGTCATTTAAGCATCTGAGAGCTTCAAAAGGAGTTCTAACTTTGGGCAAGAAGACTTCAAATCCAGGTTTCATGGCTCTTTTCAAGCTGGGCGGCTACTATTAATTCTCATGCTATTGTTGCAGATTATATATTTTTTTCCTTCAAGCACTCTGTAGTTATTTGAAGGCAGCTAAGGTTCACCCCCTATTTCCTTGTCCTAGACCCTTCTTTAAGGAGGGGACTTGTGCAGGTATATACATGCTTGTAGAATCATGGCATCATTTTAAGCTTCATCCACAACTCCTATCACCCAGTTTATCAAAGCCTTTGGACTTGCTCTTCCTCCTATAGAGAACTTTGGAAATCACACTTCCATTTCTTATAGCTTTTGTAAAAAATAAACAAACCTCAATTAAATAGAGTCAGGAGACCAGAGAGGGAGCTCTCACACCCTGCAACGATAGCAGAGCCCAACAGGAAGAAGAAAGACTTCTCTTCTTCCCTGGCAAGACCTTGGCCAATGAAAAGCCATGGACTCTTTGTTTACTAAAGCCCTTCCAACTTCCTTTTCTCTTCTATAAAAGGGTTCTCCTTTCCTCGTCAAGTGGGACTTGCACATGGCTCGCCAGGGTTGCCCAAATTGCAATTCTCCACTGATCCCAAATCAACCCATCTTTGCTGAATAAAAAACCTGCAGTCTATTTGTTTTAGGTCCAAAAAACAAATCAGTTCTGTTGTCCCTATTTCCATTATTTGAAAGCTAGGATTGCGCTTACTTTCTAATGCCTCATCTATGAATTCAGCAATTTTTCCCAGATCTCATTACAACCCTACGACCAAGTTGTCATCTCTTATGAGACTCAATTCCTACCAGGGCATCCTGAGACTACCCTAGTCATTCAAATATTTCAGCGCATCCATTTCACTCAAGTAAATCTGCTGGAACCATTTTCTTATGTTTACATGTAAGACTCTATCAACACATGCCAAGAAGGTAGTTTGCCTTAATGTGACACACTCTCTCAAATTATTACTAATCCCACTACTCTGTGATGCTAACATGCATGAATTATCTATTACAACCTATGTGTATGAACTACTATGTGCCAGTCATGGTGTAAAGTATAAGAGATATGTATTGCAAAGAGCAGAATTATAGCTCTCCTAGTCCTATGAAACTCGTAGTCTATTGGGGAGGGGAGAGATTAATAAAAATCACCCAAATATATAATTACAAATTGGGATAAGTGTTATGAAATACAAGTACATAACAGAACAGCGTGACCTCACAGAGGCCTGATGTTGCAGGTCAGTGTATGCACGGGAGGGAGGGGTACTGTTGGGATATCCAGAATGGCTCTTTTTAAAAAAATTTTATGAAGTATAGTTGATTTACAATATTATGTTAATTTGTGCTATATAGCAAAGTGACTCAGTTATATATATGTGTATTCTTTTTCATATTCTTTTCCATTATGGTTTATCACGGGATATTGAATATAGTTCCCTGTGCTATGCAGTAGGACCTTGTTGTTGATCCATCCTATATATAATAGTTCGCATCTGCTAATCCCAAATTCCCAATCTTTCCCTCCCCCACTCCCTCCCACTTGGAAACCACAAGTCTATTCTCTGTATCTGTGAGTCTGTTTGTTTCATAGATATGTTCATTTGTGTCATATTTTAGATTGCACATATAAGTAATACCATATGTCCATCGACAGATGAATGGATAAAGAAGATGTGGTGTATACACACACACACACACACACACACACACACACACACACAATCGAATATTACTCAGCCATAAAAAAGAATGAAATAATGCCATTAGCAGCAACATGGATGGACCCAGAACGGCTCTTCTTAGTCAAAGATCTTTGAGATAAAATTTGTAGGATGAACAGGCAAACATCAGCCTAGGTGGAGGAATCAGCACACATAAATTGAGGAGAGAGGTGCTTAACTCTCTCACAGCCTCACCTCCCTTACTTCCCCAGCTTGCATTCCATAGCCTGTCACAATCACATCCTCACAAATGCCATTCATTCCTTCACTATGCCTTGATCATGCTACGTTGGCAAGTCTCGAACCCTGGTAAAACCCAGCTGTCTGTTCTGCCTATGCAACCAACAATCAAACCCTGCTGACTGGTTCTAGAGTTAGTCTGCCACAATCTAAAAGAGGTGTTCTGTTCAGATTCCCTAGTTATGCTTCCTACCCATTGAAAAAACCAACATTTCACACTTTCTCATCTCTTCTCAAACCTCCTATACATCTCCCTCATCGCTGCCCATCAACTAACTCAGCCAATTATCTTGCTTCATACTTCACTGAGAAGTGAATGTCTGAAGATTCAGACAGGAATACACTTACATTCTGCCCAGTGTTTGCCTTCTCTCTACACATGTGTATGTTCTTCTTGCCCTCCGATTACTATGGAGGATGTGTCCTGCTCCAGAAAAGGGTCCGTAATCTCTACTACAGCTATGGATTCTAACCTCTTCTTTCCTTCAGGGATTTTGTTCCTATCATTACCCCTCATTTATCTTGCCTTCTGTATTAACAATTTCTCCTTCTCTATTGGACAATTTATACCAGGATAAACACATACTGTAGTATTCTCTAACTTAAAAAAATCCTTCGTCTACATAGCATTTCTCTTCCCTTCTACAGCAAACGTTGCTAAATCTCTCCTTCAGTACCTTCCACCTGGACTTCAATTCCCACCATTACACAATTTGCTCTTGGCAGTGAACTCCATGCTATCAAACTCAATATACTCTTCACTGTGTATTTTTCCCCCAGCTCTATTGAGGTATAATTTATATACAAAAATCTGCCCATAATGTGTACAGTTTGGTGAATTTGGGCATATGTATACACTCTCATTTAACCTCATCTTAACATTTTACAGAGACGCATAGCCTTCTTTCCTGAAATACTTCATTCTCTTGGTCATCTATATATTCTGCCTAGGTGACTGCATATCAGAATCCAAGGACTAGGTAAGAGCTAATAATTCGCAAAACGAAAACTCCAGGCTTTACACCCTGGGACTCCAGACTCATCGGCATGCCCAAAGAGCATACTTTATTTACACCCTTTGGCAGAGAGATGATGAACTCACCACATCTGTACACGAAAGAAAAGAGTGTCCACTTAGTTAGGTTCAGGCTGTAGGACTGAATTTTAACAAAGAAATATGAGTGAAAGTAGTGCATCAGCCTATCACTTTCAGTCTAAGGGACCTAAGAGCCAGTATGCTGCTTCCACCTCTTTTCTTCTAACATGACAACCTTGGAGTCCTCTTGTTGAGATGGTAGAGCCACAAAATGGTAACAGATGAGATCACTGAGTCTCCCTGACTCTCATTAGACTTTATTCAAGCCAGAAATAAACCTTTTAAAATTAACTTACTGATATTTCAGTTTGCAATTCCATCTGTGCCTATCTCATCCCAGAACAATCCCCTCACTTATTACAACCAAGCCTTCACTATGTCCTCTCCATTTTCACCTACTTCTCCCACCCTGCTCCAGGCCACCATCATCATTTCAGTCAACTGATTTAATAACCTCCTCACTGATTTCCCTGCCTCCCATTTTTACCCCCATACAGCCCATTCGCTGTATATTAGACAGAAATCTTACAAATATCTACATAGTATGACTTGACAATAAAATCCAATTTACTTCTCTAGAGAACACTCCAGCCTAGTTTGGGCTCTGGGTACACCATGCCCACCCTGAAAATAGTGCCTTTGTACTACCTCTTCTCCCTCATCCGCACCTAGCTTGCTCCTTGCTGCCATTTACATATCAGCTTCGCAGAGAAGCTTTCCATGACCTTGCAGACTAATAGCCACCAGACATTCTCCATAATACCACCCAATTTTAATTATCTCCATATCCCTTATAACTATTAGAATAGTTTTCTTCTTGTTTGTCATCTGTCTGTCTGCCATGAGAATGCAAGTGCCTTGAGAGCTGAGAACTAAATTGTCTTACTAATGTATACCCAAGATATACAGTAGGCACTCACTAAATGCTTTTGGGATTGAATGAACAAGCAATAAGTGTGAAACACAAATGAGGATAATGTCATAATAACCCTCCCTTGAAGGGTTGTCAGAGGGCTATGTACCTGCAATTGTTCCAAGTAGCTATGTTTTGAGTCCCAACATAATACAAGCTTTTTAAAGAAAATCATCCATTTATAAGTTCTTTCCATTTGCCACAAATATCTGCCATTCCTTTAATTACCTTTCTCTCATCTGCTAAAGCTAGAAAACCAACCTCACCAACTGGCCTGAGTTTATTTGTGAGCACTCAAATTAAAAATAGAGGAGGGACTTCCCTGGTGGCACAGTGGTTAAGAATCCGCCTGCCAATGCAGGGGACACGGGTTCGAGCCCTGGTCCAGGAAGATCCCACATGCTGCGGAGCAACTAAGCCACTGCAATGAGAAGCCCGCGCACCGCAATGAGAGTAGCCCCTACTCGCTGAAACTAGAGAAAGCCCGTGCACAGCAACGGAGACCCAACACAGCCAAAAATAAATAAATAGAGGAATCCATGAATTATGAGATTTAGCATGTAACAGACATCACCTCAGATTGTAATTGGTCATTTTTTTCTTCTTTTTGAACCAAGTTCTGTAGGGCTGAAACTCCTACATAAAGTTCTCTTTTCTGAAGTATTACCGTATTTTATTTTCTACCTAACAATCCATCTACATGTTTAAAACAACCATAGCCACTTCTAAGCCTGACAGGGAGGGCCATCTTGGAGGCATTCTAATTATGTGACATTACCCTATACACAAAACACTCAAATACATGGATAATAGATATAAGCCAAGCTATAATACCCCAAAAGGAGAATATATACAACTACATATATATGTGTCTAAATAAGACTTGAGAAATATACTTAACTGTATAATATGAAAAATTTTAAGACAAATATGTTTGAAGAAATAAAATTTATACCTCCCTGTAATAGTCTACAAAGGAGGTTTCACTGCCATCCGACCTTGTAAATGTAGAGCTGGGAGACTTTTCCCAAGTAATATCATCCACCCTGTAGGTTCTGTTGTTATACCTGTGGAATAATCGTAATATATGGTATTATTCCTGACGTTATTGCATGGAACCATGTAAGAAAGAAGTGGTTTAAAATCCTACAAGTAATTGCAGAATATATAGCTTTGTTAAGATTAATTCACATAACATGCAATTCACCCATTTAAGTGTGCAGTCCAGTGGTTTTTAGTGTACTTACTGAGTCGTGCAACCATCACACGATTTTAGAATATTTTCATCACCCAAAGAAGAAACACCTGAACCGTGAGCAGTCGCTCCTTGTTTCCACCCAATTCCCCCAGTCCTTAAACCACCACTAGTTTACTTACTGTCCCTATGCATTTGCCTACTCATCACGTTTCATATAAATTGAGTCATATATTATGTGATCTTCCCCGACTGGCTTCTTTCACTTAGCATAATATTTTCAGGGTTCATTCATGCTGTAGCATGTATTGCTACTTCATTCCATTTTATTGACAAATAATATATCATTGTATAGATATACCACATTTGTGTTTATCCATTTACCAGTTGATGAACATTTGGGTTGTTTATGCTCAAGCTATTATGAATAGTGATGTTGTGGACATTCATATACCAATTTTGGTGGATATGTTTTTATTTCTCTTGGGTATATAACCTGGAGTGGAATTGCTGGGTCGTATGGTAATGCTATATTTAGCACATTGAGGAAACGCCAGACTCTTTCCCAAAGAGGCCATACTTATACCAGCAGTGTATAATGGTTGGTTTCAATTTTTCCACATCCTTGCCAACACTAGTTAGCATCTTCCTTTTTAAATTTTAGCAATCCTAGTAGATAGGAAGTGGCATTTCATTGTGGCTTTAATTTGCATTTCCCTGATGGCTAATGATGTTGAGCATCTTCTCATGTGATTATTGGCCATTTGTATATTTTATTTGGAGAAATGTCTATTCAGATCCTTTGCCCATTTTTTAAAGTTGAGTTTCTTTTATTGAGTTGTAAATATTCCTTATGCATTTAGATACAAATTATTTACTACATGTGATTTGCAAATATTTCCCCCTGTTCTGCCAGTTGTCTTTTCACTTTCTTGACAGTATACCTTAAAGAACAAACATTTTATTTGGTTAAGTCCAATTTATTTGTTTCTTTGGGCATTACCTGTGCTTTTGGTGTCTTATCTAATAAGGTTTTTGCCTAACTCAAAGTCAAGATTTACTCTTATGTTTTATTCTAAGAATTTTATATTTTTACCTCTTTTAGTTAGGTCTATTTTGAGTTAATTTTTTAGTAAATTTGAGTTAATTTTGTGTATCCTGTGATGAAGGGGCAGGTGAATATCCAGCTATCCCAGCAATACTTGTTGAAAAGACTATTCTTTCCCTGATTGAATTGTCTCCATACCCTTGTTAAAGTCAACTGACTATAAAAGTGAGGGTTAATTCATGGATTCCCTATTCTATTTCACTGACTTTTAGGTCTATACTTATACCAGCGTCACACTGTCTCGGTTACTGTAGCTTCATAATAAGGTTTGAAATTAGGAAGTGCGAGTCTTCCAACTTTGCTCTTCTTAAAGATTGGATTTAAGGTTACTTAGCCAAAACATCCTCTTATCAATTTAAGATTTCTGGTGTAGAGGGAGATTAAAAATAAAAACTTCCTTCAAATGGAAATTTGCTAGTAGATTATAATTAAGCACTAATTTTTAAAAATAGCTAGACAAAGAGAAAGGAAAGGAGAAATTTGGAAGATGCATACTCTCTTCAGTGCAAGTGAGCGTTCAGAGCCAACAACTGAATTAGCAGTAGGACTCACAAGAACCGCAGAGTTTACAGTTGACATATGTTCCTCTCCCATGCTGTATAACCAGATGAGAAAAATTATCCAGTGATTCTTGCCATTTCCATGCTATTTCTACTTCTGAATGTCTACATTTAATCATTCAAAAACCCTAGGAACATCTCTAATGAAAAAAAGTCAAAGTGATTGGATAGGTTTCCAAAAAGCAGACTTACTTTGTAAGAACAGATGACCCAACTAATTTTTTAAGAATTTTCTCTTTTGCATCTTCTCCTCTGGCTTTTTCACGAGTGTGTGATATTAAATCATAAGCAGTTTCCATTCGGAGCAGTTTATGGCTCACATCAGCACAGAGGGTAAGACCAGTTTCATATGGAAGAATGGAAGTAACATAGCCAGGCCAGATTTCCAATCTGCAAATAAGTTAGATGTGGGTGTCAAGATCCCAGCTCTGGACGTAAAGCCAGGTATTAGGGAACCTAAACTCACTGTCTAAAATTGATACTTTTAGAGTCAGTTTTAATCTCTTATTTTTAATAATCACTGGCCTTTTGAAGGACCTTCAAACAGAGATTTTTACCAGATGCGCTAGTTATAAGTAATACATCTTTGTTAAACCATTTTTATTATCATCTATGGGCTTAAACTATTATATATACTCATATGTGAGGATATATATGATATATACATATGTAAATTATATACACGTATACTAAGGAGTAATACATACACATAGACACAAGTGTTATGATTGACAATATTTTCAGAGAAATTACCCAAGTTTGAGATGATTATTTTGATTTTCTAAGGTTTATACAACAACTGACAATCTTAAAGTTTATGCTTATCATGCTAGGATTTTTAGAGTACATTTAAAATTTTAAGTTTCCATTTTAAATTGTAACTTCAATTGTAACTTAGTTGTTCAGTCATTGGATAGTATTTAAAAGATCACTTGTAAATCATACACCACTTCAAATGAGCAACTGTCTCAAAAGCTTCTATGATTATGTCTGCAGAATGTGAAACTTTCCACTTCATACAACACTTCATACATACCTATTCTTGTAGAACTCAGTCTTCTTACTTTTATTGTAATAGTTGTGACCAACTTGGTTCAAATCCATCTTCTCCAACATTCTAGAAATTGGAAGAATAGGTTTTGTTGAAAGTGCAGTGAATATTACTAAGCATTTGTTAACACACATAAGGATGCATTAGAGGGGGAAAAAAATCTGTCAGTGATTTTGTTTATACTAACAACACAAAACATCTGATAATGACTGTTAATAACAAGTAAGTTACATTATTGAGGTGCATAATGAGGTTCATTTAACCTCAAATTTTCTCTTTCATAATATAAAACAGTATAACATGGAAAGGACATCAGTATGTCCTTCATTCCTAGAAATGAACTGAAATATCTTTTGCAGGCTACGTGTTCCAAGTTTTAATTTTGACTATTTGTTCATTACAGTGAATCTAGAACAGAAAACAAGTATATTTGCTCTAGAAAGAAATAAGCATGGATGTACAAAGTTGATGTCTGCTACTCCTTCTAGACAGGTTGCAGCCATGGGAAGTAGGGGTGGGCAGGGAGTAGAATATGGAGGAAATCCATGGAATTTGCACATGCCTAGCTGAGGCTCCAGTGTCATTTCATCTCAAAAGATTCTTCACCCTCTCAGTACGTGGGACTTGTCAAGAACACAAAATGCTAGAAGCAAATGGCTGTGTTCAGCATCACTGACACACAGTAAAACGCAACTGAATCTCAAGCAAACAATGTTACTAACATACCTTCTAAAGAGAATGTTGTAATAGCGTAGGCAATCTGGCGAGGTGGTCTGTAGTTCTCTGGAGAGCTCAAAGGTTATCTTCACAGGCTGGTTCTTCAACTTGCTGACCACTTCCTTTTTCTGAGATAAAGAAAAAAGGTCCCGTAGTTCTTCCAAGGAAACTAAGCTCCATTGTGTGACAAATCCATTGCGTGCTGTCCAACACAGCACAGTGGAAGGACCAATCCTTCCCAGAAAAAGGCACATGCAGGTGGAAAATGTGATTTACAAGACAAAAGTAAAGAGTCAGAATTAAATATTTAAATCAAAACTTTTTTTTACTTAAGCAAGCTCCTATAAATTATTTGGTTCCTTGATGTAGAAGTTTATAGGATAAAATAGGAAGTCCTTCTCCCAGTGTTTTTTTCTGCTAAAGTTTTAGAGGGAACAAGAAATTTTAAAAATTACTCAAAACTTCATTATCAGCATTTGAGACATATTGTACCATTAAAAAGGGTAAAAGATATATTTTTTACCTTTGTATTAAATTCAGTTTAAGCAGTGAAATGAGACACTAGAGAATATCAATGATAATCAAACATGGCATGTGGGTTTGTTACAAGTCCTATGGGCAAGGGATGTTCAGGATATCTCCACAAACTCTTGCACAGGAATAGTGGGAGTTTGGCTCTAATAGAGTGAAAAATGGGAGAGAAAGAGCAATGTCAGGAAAATGTAGAATATTACTTAACCGTTTCCCTAGTGAGTGAAGTAATAATAAAGAGCTTCCATCACATATACGACGATGTCCCAATAACTTTTCAAGTTCAGAGAGTAAAGCGTCACGTTTTCTTCCATCCTCTATGTCTGGCGTATAGATGACATTGTACTTGTATAAATTCCTGTGAGAACAAGACTTCAGCTGGACATGGTTTGAAAATAGCATTACTGGGCTACCTAGCGTGCCTGAAAAATGGAGCCACGTGTTAATCATGAAACAGAGTGGCTGATCAGACCCCAAACAATTTGGACACCACAATATTAAGAACCAAAGTTAGATCCAACCAGGAGATTGACAACAAACAACATAAGCAATTATATACACCTGGCATCCAGAATCCCTAACATCAATTTAGGTGAATCCTTATGCAAGCCCACATTTAGGAGGTTCAAGGATCAAGGTATTTAACGATAATAAAAATAACAAAAGAAAACCTTTGCCAAAAGCAGGGGATTGGGGGAGGGGAGCCACTGTATGTAATAATGTTTAGTTTTCTGGGTTTTTAAAAAATCTCAGCGCAACCGAAGAACTGGGTCATTCTATCTTAAGTGACTATAAAAGGAAGAGAGGAAAATGAAGAGTACATCCAGGACTCTTAAGTCTTTGTTTATGCAAAAGTGAATGTTATTACAAAAATGTGAGAAGGTGAGAGGGTACCTCCACTTAAGGTGATGGTATAAAGCATCATAGACAGTTAAACAACTCTATAACATTGTATTGTTAACGACCAGCATACCTTTTGTTGACTGTCTAACATGGCCTAATTTCTGCCAAGTATTCACCACGAAGTCTCGATAATCCCTGCCAACATCCCTCCTCTCCCTCAGTGAGGATTCCTGCAGTCCAGATGCCAGTTGAAGTTCCTCTACATGTAAACAAGCATGAAACTTGTTAATTTACACAAAAAGGGAAATGTAAATAGAAAGGACAATATTACACCCCAGCTATTAAGAGTTAAGATTGTTTGAGGTAGAAAAGATATCAAAGGATCCCAACATTATTTTAGCAATGGGTCATCAGAAAAGAAGAGTCTTAGAAGCTTTTCCCAACAAGTCCCCAGTCCACATCAGTGTTTGCCTTAGCACCTCATTCCTCCCTGCTCTAATATTTGTCTTGTTTCATCTGGTTTTGGTTCAGAATACAAGATTCTTCAACTGGAATATTGTTCGACATTAAAAAACGAAATCTATGGGCTTCCCTGGTGGCGAAGTGGTTAAGAATCTGCCTGCCAATGCAGGGGACACAGGTTCAAGCCCTGGTCCGGGAAGATCCCACATGCTGCGGAGCAACTAAGCCCGTGCACCACAACTACTGAGCCTGCGCTCTAGAGCCCACGAGCCACAACTACTGAGCCCACGTGCCACAACTACTGAAGCCCGCCCGCCTGGAGCCTGTGCTCCGCAACAAGAGAAGCCACCGCAATGAGAAGCCCGCGCACCGCAACGAAGAGTAGCCCCCGCTCGCCACAACTAGAGAAAGCCTGTGTGCGGCAATGAAGACCCAACACAGCCAAAAATAAATAAATAAAAATAAATTAAAAAAAAAAGAAATCTTGCAATATGTAACAACATGAATGAACCTTGAGGACAGTCACAAAAGGACAAATACTGCATAATTCCACTTATATATTGAAAATAGTCACACTCAGAAGCGGAGAGTAGAATGGTGGTTTTCAGGGAGTGGGACAGGGGAAATAGAGATTTGCTAATCAACAGGTGTAAAATTAGAGTTACGCAAGGTAAGTTAGTTCTAGAGATCTGTGGTACAACATTGTGCCTATAGTTAATACTGTGCTGTACATTTAAAAATACAGTAAGAGGGGCTTCCCTGGTGGCGCAGTGGTTGAGAATCTGCCTGCTAATGCAGAGGACACGGATTTGGGCCCTGGTCTGGGAAGATCCCACATGCCGCGGAGCGACTGGTCCCATGAGCCACAGTTGCTGAGCCTGCGCGTCTGGAGCCTGTGCTCCGCAACAAGAGAGGCCGCGATAGAGGCCCGCGCACCGCGATGAAGAGTGGCCCCCAGTTGCCGCAACTGGAGAAAGCCCTCGCACAGAAACGAAGACCCAACACAGCCATAAAGAAAAAAAAAAAAGGGCTTCCCTGGTGGCGCGGTGGTTGAGAGTCTGCCTGCCAATGCAGGGGACACGGGTTCGAGCCCTGGTCTGGGAAGATCCCACGTGCCGCAGAGCGGCTGGGCCCGTGAGCCACAATTACTGAGCCTGCGCGTCTGGAGCCTGTGCTCCGCAACAAGAGAGGCCGCGATAGTGAGAGGCCCGCGCACCGCGATGAAGAGTGGTCCCCGCTTGCCGCAACTGGAGAGGGCCCTCGCACAGAAACGAAGACCCGGCACAGCCATAAATAAATAAATAAACAAATACTTTAAAAAAAAAAAAAAGTAAAAGTCTATTAATTAAAAAAAAAAAAACTTCCTTGTTAAAAAAAAAAAAAAACAACAATAAGCGGGTAGAACTCTATTGTTCTTACCACAATAAAAATTTTAAAAATGTTTTAAAAAGGTGGTTGGAGAATCAGATCTAAGGTTTCACTGCATTACCCAAATCCTTGGCAAACGACAACATCTGAGCCTGTGGGCTTACCTGTATAATGATAACCATTCACCTGTGAGGATAATATAATGTAGGTAAACATTTGAGGAACTGCTCAACCTTTCAGTATAGCAATTCACGAACCCAAGAAAAATCATGTTCCCCGAACTCCTAGTTAACTTATAGTTGTCATACCAATGCATTTTCTAAATCTGAAAAGCAATTACATTGAATTAGCTAATGAATAATGACCTCTATTTCTTTTTCCATAAGCCTTAAAATATAAGGGGAATAAAGCATTGATAGCCAGATGCTATCTGCAGGAGATAGTTGAGAGCTGTACATTCTTCCCATCCTGCCAAACATCACGGGAACACTGAGGCTGTCTGTCTAGGATTTTATCGCTGTCGCGTACCGTCACATATTAAACATCCTCTGCCCCTCACCAAATCTTTCTTCTTCCCTCTTTTTACCTGAAGGCTGAGGTGTTCCTTCTGTTCCTGTTGGTGGTCCAGCCCCAGCGAGGTGGGGTGGTCCAGCACCAGCCACATGGCTATCATCCCACAGCTGCTTGAGTCTAGGCTGGATTTGACGAGGTTGCTGAGCCTGCAAGTTTTTGGAGATAAAAATAAAGAGTAATGTTATCCATATGTTCGACCGTCACCCAAAAATTATCATATGCCTGCCATGTGCCATGATGCCATGTATCAGAGCATAAAGCAAAGGAACTTCCTTGAAAATCTCATATTCCAGTGACAGAAAATAAATTGATGACTAACTTATATGGCATGAATATGATAATTGCTAGGGAAATGAAAAAAGTAGAACAAAGCCAAGTATGGAAAATTGGGAGTTATTGGGAAGGTGGGGTATGAAAGGGGCTGGTTGCATTAATTGATGGGGGACAAAGCAGAGCCTCAGTGCGAAGTTGACGCTGAAACAAAGACTCGGAGGCAGTGAATTAACAAGGTTACACAAGCCTCGGGTGGAGGAAAGAGCAAGCTCCTAAGGAAGAAAGGTTGAAGGGAGAGCAAGATGAACAAGGAAGGGAGAAGCAGGAGGACTCGGAGAGGTAGTGGGAGGGAGGCCATCTTAAGGGAATCTCCTGTGACTCTGAGAAAATGGGAACTCTTACAGGCTGTGGGTTGAACGTGAGTCCAAGTTACTGGTTCTGTGCTGGGAACAGACTGAGGATGAGACCAGGGCAGAAGCAAGAAGACCAGTTAGGTGGCCATTTGTGGGGTCCAGCCAGGGATGCTGGTGGTTTGGCCCAGAGGGTAGTAATAGAGGGGATGAGAAATGATCAGAGACTGGATATTTTTTGAAAGTCAGGGACAACAGTATTTCCTGGTTGTTCATGTGAAGGGTTTGAGGTCAAGAGAGGGTGAATCCAAAGACTTTGGCCTAAACAACTGGAAGGAAGGGATTTCATCAGATGAAGTAGTTAGGAATTGTCTGGGAGGGCAACTCAGGAGCATGAGACATGCATGGGGATGTTCGTTTAGTGCAGGAGAGGGAACTTGTCCACGTACCAGATCGCACTTAAAGCCGTGATACTGATAAGATGACCAAGGGTGTGAGTGCCTATACCAAGGAGAAGAGGCCCAAGGACTAGGTCCTGGGCATATGGACAGGACAGGAGGAGAACCCAGCCAAGGGAAGCTATAGCAGTGGCCAGTGAGGTTGGCGGAAAACCAAGGGTGTGCGGTGACCTGACCACCACATGGAAGGAGTTAATCAAGGAGAAAAGAGGGCTCAGCTATTCCAAGTACAAGTGATAGGCAAGACCAAGGAGGACCTAGGACGGACCTGGGGATTTGACAAAGTGGAGGATACTGGGGAAGCCTGACAAGAGCCATTTCAGTGGAGCAATGGGGAGAGCACCTGATGGGAGTGAAGGGACGAGGGCGATAAGGATTGGAGTTCAGAGTAGAGACAAGACTTCTTTGATGAGAAGCAAAGAGAAAGGAAGTAACTGTGAGGAAAGCAGATGCAGGAGAGGATTCTTGTTGGATGGGAGTCAACTCAGCTGGTTGTAGGCAGATGGGGATGATCTAGGACTCGGGAGATAGAAAGGAGAATTGCAGGAGAGATGCCAGGGGATAGAGAATTGGCTAAGGGGCCCAGGAGATTTTTCCTTTAGGTAGGAGCAGAGCCAGTGCCCTAGGGTCTCAGGTGAGGGGCCAAGGCCAGGATGTGGAGATTCGGTGAAGACAACATTGAAGTTCTGCTTTGATGCTTTATTTGTCTCAGTGACATAGCAGTTGATGTTAAAGGCTGAAAATTAAGACGGAGGAGGAGCAGGAGGAAGGGTTGAGGCTTGAGCAGGTGGGGGAGGAGAAGAAACAGGACCTGATGGGGTCATGTGACTGCCGGCCAGCACCGGGACCCATCAGAGGTCAAAGCAAGACCCCCTAAAGCATGCAAAGTAGATGTGGGATAAGAGAGACAGAAATGCATAGAGACAGCAGGGATAGCAAATATTAAACAAGACTAAAAAAATCTATCCAACTCAGTCTGTTCAAACACTTGCCTGAAATTGTCCATTTTGAAATCACTCCCCAAAGAGGAGTCACTGGCTGAGACCAAGAGATGTAGATGACTTTCCATCCCCTGGAGGTTGTAAGAAAGTCTGTTTGCATCTATGAAGATGCACATGAAAGGGAAGCGGTAGAGAGGATATCCAGGTAGATAAAGCCTACCCACACCGGCAGCCGTAGAATCTGACTTTTCTTACAAGATGCATTAGTTCTCTCTCAGCAGGAGAGAACTCTAAACCTGAACTGTACTGACCCAGCAACGCATCTTTAGGAACATTAGGAAGCTCACTGCTGTGCCACATCTCACTATGTCAACGAAGCTCCGTGGTGGGTCGGTTCTGGGTACTTCAGGCATTCGGGAACCCCTAGCCACCTCAGGCTTAGCAGGCGCCACGGATGCTGGATTGCGCACTCTGCCTCGGGCTCGAACCCTGGCCCTGCCGGTCATTGCTGTCCGGAAGGCGATGACCCTGAAGGGAAGAGGCCCTTAAAAAACATGGTTTTGTTAAACATCTCTGTGTAGTTGCCTGGGAACTTTTTTTTAAACTATGACTTCAAATAAAGCATCAGGTTACTAGCTACACACGTTTTCCAATCACACCAACAAGAGGGGCTGCCCCTAAATTGTCAGGGCAGTGTCCTGTAGTAAAAGACAGGGGACCTGGGAAGATACTCATGGGAATTTAAGAAAATTGTTGATTATGTTTCTTTTCCACACACAGATTCACGAGACACTATGGTCAAAGTGCTTGCTAGTACAAGTCAGGTGTGTACTGGGTTCTTCTTACCTACTAGGCATCCCCATAGCACAGTGAGGAGCCCGGGTGTCCCCTAGACTTTCTCTAACACACACACACACACACACACACACACACACACACACACACACACACACACACACACCTCTGAACTGCTACTCCACCCACCTATCTCCAGTCTTGGTCCTCTGGACTCAGCCCACACAGCTCACCTACCTTCCTTCCTCTTCTGGAATTAGGAAGATCTGTGCATGATGCACCCACAGTTTTGTGCCTTCGGGTCCCTCTCCTCCAGCCCCACAGCGTCTGAGCGCCGATTTCTGCAGGGTTAGAGGTGCAAAGCTTCTTTCTAAAAGGGTTAGCCCTTCCCAGGACACAACCCTGTGCCCCCAAAGCAGTCACCAAGCAGGGGTGGGATTGGAGGGAGGACTAGCCTGGCCGCTTTGTGGGATGTGCCTCACCCCGAGCAGGGCAGGTGCCGGTGCAAGCCCACCTCAATTTCATTTTCAACCCTGCTGCCCAGCCTCTTCCGGCGCCGCCTCCATCCTGGCCCAAATAGGGCCAACTCTAAGCTGCACCTGGCGAATTAAGAGATGCTCTGAGTGTCAGTGGGATGGGAAGGTGGGAGGGGGAGTGGCTCTGCCTGCCCTTGGGCCCGCCTGATCCCGCCCATCAGCCATCCGCGGATTAACCTGCCGAGTGACTTTACCAAATGATGTGCAGTTGGAACTCCAGAAACTTATGTCCTTAGCATTTAATACTTGAACTAAATCCCTGCTGTGGCCAATATAACTCAGTTGTAGCTGCTGTGACTGTCTTTGGACTCAAACCTGGGCTCATCCCTAGTTGTCTCCCTGGCACAGATCCCTACAAGTGGATTTGCAGTGATATGTAAGCTAACTATTGGAGGTTGTTTTTGTAAATGATATTTGTTGTATCAGTCTTTTTGTTAATTGCCTCCAGGTTTCTGTCATTCTTTGGCTTTGCTGTTTAAAAATTTTCTTAAATCACTAATTCTTTTAATATTTTTACAGTTGCATTGTTTTGCATTTATATCCTTGATGCACACTGAATACCAATTTTAATTATGAAAAAGATAGTTATCTGACATTTGGATAATCCTCACCTTACTCACTGCTTTGAAATTCCATTGTTATCCTACAGAAACCTGTGTGCACGCCCAGCTCTAAATATTAACTCAATTCTACACTGTCCAGGGTGCTCCAGTAACAATATTTTGTTTGCTCTATCTTGAAATGATTAAAGACTAAAAAAGCCTGAATGTGTTAAGTGCTCAGAAATTCCTGGCTGTTCCTTTAAATGTATTTTTTCAAATGAACTTTAGAATCGTTGCATTGAGTTCTAGACTATAACAAATTCTGTTGTCCTGTTAATTTGAGGTTGTATTGAACTTAGACGTTGATTTAGTTCCCCGAAGTTGCAGAGTCCTCACTAAGATTTCCCTGGAATATCCTTGTGTTCATAAGTGATTTCAAGGAAGATGCCTGTGAGTGTTCAGGGTACTGCCATAGAAACCCGCCCTGGGTGCCTTCTGGGTAGTGAGCATGCCTATTGTGTGTTCTGGTTTAAGATTCCGGCTTGTCTGGTGGAGGGTAACTCAGGAGAGAGGGTGCAGGGAAAAGAGAAGACGATGAGAGGAGAAAACTCTGGAATGTTGGATTGGATGAGACACTTCCAGACATCATTTGTGGACACAGTCCAGTATTCAGGTGTAGCAGGTTTTTAGTAAATATTTCCTGAACCTGCATTAAGTCACATCTGGAATGCGTCTTTCCCTGAGTACCCACCTCTTCATGGTATTTGGGACTCATAACTAATGGCCACACCTGTAACAGAGCAGGACCCTTTGGGGGCCTTCCTGGGACAGACCTGCCCCCCATATCCTCTGCTTTAGCTCTTCTCTGAAGTTCCTAGATAATAGTATCTGGTGCACATTTCCTGAGTTGTTTTTCAGATGCTAAACCTGCCCCACCAAGTGGAAGAAATTAACTACTTGGTGACCATGAGCTCTTAGCCTCCAGACCTACTGGAGCCTGAGGATGAATGATGTTAACCCTTGTGACACTGCCCTGTTACTGTTACCTAATTAAGTTCTCTGGACCCTGCTTGGGCCCCAGCCTGGCCAAAGTTCTCTGCCACATTGGGGGAGGGTTCTTTTTCCATTTGTGTTAGAGTAGGCTGTTGACTGGGGAACAAATGCACAACCTAAAAGTTGAGAATTATGTTTTATTTGGTGGACTGAGGACTTCAAGCCCTGGAGGCAGCCTCTCAGCTAGCTCTGGGGGACTGCTCTGAAGAGACAAAGGAGGAGCCAGGATATACGGGAGTTTTTGCAACAAAAACCAGGCAGTCGGAACATCAAAAGATTACTGTTAATTAAAGGAAACCAGACCTCTCAAGTTAATGAATTTAGCTCTTTTCTATATATAGGAATATGCAAGAGTCCGGGCTCATTGTAATCATTCCTTTGGTATGAAACTTAGCTATCTAGGGCTGGTATCCTGTTCTTTCCCATCCTGAGCCCCCTGCGGGTGCACCTTTGGGGTGGCTGCAGTGGCTGAGGGCTTGGCAACAGGCAACCCATTTGTTTCCATCCTGAGTTCCCTCAGGGCTCACTGGGATGGGGGTGGGGTGGGGGGCAGCTGTAATGGCTTATGGCGGCACCATTTTCATCACAAGGCGGATAAGGAAACTGAAGCTGAGACTGACACAGCACAAACTTTATTCCTTGGCCAAAGAATGGAGAAGCGGGAACTAAGTTCACAGATCAACTTCTCGCCCACCTGGGGAGAGTGATTCAATTTGAAAGAGTAAAGACAAAGGGAGGAGGAGTGAAGCTAATGACAGGGAGGCATATGCATTATTCTACCAGGGAAGGGGCAGGGCTTTTTCCGAGGGAGTGGGGTGCCCCCCCCCTTTTCATCCTCTTTTTGGTCCTTAACTTCTGGCCCTGGCCGCCGGTAGGTGTGTGTCATTTAATATGCTAATGTAGTAAAACCAGCATATAATGAAGCTCAGAGGCTGCTGGAGGTCAGATTCCAGGCATCTTGGTCCTAGCTGGTTCCATCTGTTTTTTTTGTTTGTTTGCAGCTTTCTTTCTTATCTCTGGACCTTTAACTTAAAGATTTATGTTAACTCCTGCTAAAGGTAAGGGGGTTGGAGGTTTGTGAACAAACACCTGGGTCAGCTCTGGCAACATTACCTCACCATCAACCAATCAGAGAATTGTGCACGAGCTGACCACACACCCTGGGACGCCTCTCCCTCACCTTGCATTTAAAACTGTGTTGCTGAAACTTGTGGGGAGTTCGGGTGTTTTGAGCACTAGCTGCCCTGGACTCCTTGCTTGGTGCCCTGAAATAAACGCTGCACTTCCCTTCACAACCTGGTGTCAGTAGATTGGCTTTACTGCATGCTGGTGAGCAGACCTAAGTTTGGTTCTGTAACAAAACGGGCTCTTGTACAATTGAGAATAGCCTGGTGTGGTGCTGGGAATTCAATTATGAATGGCCCCATGAGACTTCTGAAAGACAATGAATGTGGGCCATGTAATCGCCCACCAAAATAATTTAACTGCTGGAGACAGGGATGCTGAGGTGGATACCTTTGCTTAGCCCCTGGAGGTGAGTAGGCAGAGTGGGGTCCAAGTCATAATTAGACCTCTAAGGTGGAGTGGGTCTACCCTGAAAACCAGAAAATAGGTACTGGTGAGGATGTGGAGAGATTGGAAGCCTTATGTGCTGTTGGTGGCAGGTGAAATGGTACAGCCACTATGGAAAACAGTATGGCAGTTCCTCAAGAAATTACAAATGGAATTACCATTTGATCTAGCAGTCTGAGTCGTGAGTATATATCCAAAAGTATTAAAACTAAGATCTCAAAAGAGAGATTTGCATATCCGTAGTCTTTGCAGCATTGTTTGTAATAGCCAGGAGGCAGAAGCAATCTAAATCTCCATCAACAGATGAGTAGATTTTTAAAAATGTGGTATATACATACAGTGTGGACATCCTAGTGGTTATGAGGTGATAGTTCATTGTGATTTGCATTTCCCTTAATTACAGTAAGTCCCCTACATATGAGCCTTCAAGTTGTGATCTTTCAAACCCTGCCCTAAGGAGTAGTGATTGAAATACCATCAATTTCCTATTTTCAAGAAGTCTGTTGGTTCTTTCAAACCTTGATCCTCATTTGTTCTCTTGGATTCCAGATGGGTAACTCTCTCTTTGCCACTGACATCGTCAGCAGTCACTTCACGTGGCTGGTGGAGACAGGAGTGGCTTTGGCATCGTCATTGCAACTTTTAACTGGAATGTAAGTGACATCACAGGATTTTTCCTTTGAATCAAGACCAGATACTGGTACATTTTTCCATGAGTCCATACAGGATAAACTTCTCTTACTCTTCAAATAAGTCACCAGCTTTTAAGTGTATACAATTTAAGGAAAACCTCAGTTTGGATCAGGGTAGACAGTAGTGTCCTGGAGTTGGAGAATCAACAGCACAATGACATTTCAGGACCACGGAGAGCAACACTTCCCAAGAGACATGAGTATTTGCAGTTGCCCTGACTTTTGTTACCTTGTGTTCAAGGTTAGCCTTTTTAGGTCCTTAGTTGAGAAAACAGGCAGGATAATAATTATGACACACTGAAATGAGCTTCTCATCTTTTCTAAAACCTAATTTTGTTTTTGTTTCTTTTGCCGGGGGCCTCTGGGGCCTAATCACTGGACTTGTGGTTGGCCTCATTTGTATGGTCACAGAGGCTGCCTGTGGAATGGGGAGTCGCTTGGCTGCCAGTGACTGTCCCAAGATTATCTATGGAGTACACTCTCTGTACTTTGCCGTCATTCTTTTTCTTGTGTCCAGCCTGGTTGTCTTGGGAATCTTCCTGATAACGAAATCCATTTCTGATGCACATATGAGTAATGAGGAATGACTTTGTGCTCATTTAAAAATATGGGTTCTTTGCCTTCTAAAGCTAAAACTGTATACAAGTCTCGGGCAATGGAAACACAGCACACAAATCACTACAGCTACAAGGAACCTAAGAGATTACCTTTAGTTATTCAACTAAACTCTTTACACCTAGTATGTGCAAAGCACCAGTGAATAAAGAAATAAGGGATTAGGAAATGGGCTTCATCCAAAAAAATTTTTTTTTACAGTGCAACTGAGAGGTCAGTCTATACAATTGTTATAGAATCCTCAGAAGAGGATAGGATTGCCCAAGAGACCAAGAAAGACTTCACAGCAGAACTATCACCAGGGCTGGACCTGTTTGGGGGTAATTAGGATTTCACCTACAGCATGAACACTGACATAGAGATGAAATAGCACACACTATCAGGGAGCAGAAAAAATAAAAACAGGGCAATGAGATACAGTTCTTGCCTTACAGATTGGCAAAAAAAAATTTTTTTTAATATGAAAAATGTCCAGTATTGGTGAGGATATGGGAAATACTCACTCTCTAAAACTGTTGGTGAGCATATGAAATTGTATAATTTCTAAGAGGGAAATTGGGCAGTCTTTATCAATTTTAAAATTCCCATACCCTATGAGTCAAAAAAATCCTACTTGCAGGCATCTATTATGTAGTAATACTAGTACACATAGGAAAAAATATATGCATGAGAATTTTCATTGTAGAAAGATTTCTAGTGGAAAAAAATGTGAGCAACCCAAATTTCCATCACCCGGGGCATAGGTAAGCAAATAATAGTACATTGAATATTATGCAGCTATTCAAAAGCATGAAGGAGCTCTGTTACTGGCTTTGAAAAATGGTTAAGCAGAAAAACCCACTTGCATAATTACATAATAATAATACCACATTCTGAAAATAAATTATGTGTAGGCATGTATGTTCATCTAAACCTAGAAAAGATGTTAAACCATATACACCTGAAACTTTCAACAAGAGATATCTCTAGGAGAGGCACCATTGGGGACCATTAGTGTTATGGACATAACCTAGCTGTGCAATTATAAAAAAAATCCGAGGATGATATATTTTTAGCAGGACTGGAAAGTACACGGTCCATGTTAGAGCAAGAATTCAAGGAGCCTGAAGAAAAGAGTTTTTGCAAAGAAATTGGATTTAGCATAAGAAATGCTATGATTAAGAACTTATGACTAAAAAAAAAGTTATGACTGAGAACCATAAACAAAATGAAAAGACAACCTATGGAATGGGAGAAAATATTTGCAAGAGCTTTATTTCCAAAATATACAAACAACTCATACAACTCAACAACAAAAAAACAACCCAACTGAAAAATGGGCAGAAGATCTAAATAGACATTTCTCCAAAGAAGACATACAGATGGCCAATAGGCACATGAAAAGATGCTCACTTTGTTATAAAGCAGAAACTAGCACACCATTGTAAAGCAATTATACTCTAATAAAGGTGTTTAAAAAAAAATGAAAAGATGCTTAACGTCACTAATTATTAGAGAAATGCAAATCAAAACTACAATACGATGAGGTACCACCTCATACCAGCCAGAATGGCCATCATTAAAAAATCTACAAATAACAAATGCTGAAGAGGGTGTAGAGAAAAGGGAACCCACCTACACTGTTGGTTGGAATGTATTAATAAGTTGGTGCAGCCACTATGGAAAACAGTATGGAGGTTCCTCAGAAAACTAAAAATAGAATTACCATATGATCCAGCAGTCCCACTCCTGGGCATATATCTGGACAAAACTATAATTCAAAAAGATAAATGCACCCCTGTGTTCATAGCAGCACTATTCACAATAGCCAAGACATGGAAACAACCTAAATGTCCATTGGCAGATGAATGGATAAAGAAGATGTGGCACATATATACAATGGAATACTACTCAGCCATAAAAAAGAATGAAATAATGCCATTTGCAACAACATGGATGCAACTAGAATTATCATACTAAGTGAAGTAAGTCAGAAAGTGAAGGACAAATACCATATTATATCACTTATATGTGTAATCTAAAATGCAGCACAAATAAACCTATCTATGAAACAGAAACAGACTCACAGACGGAGAACAAACTTGTGGTTGCCAAGGGGAAGGGCGGTGAGGGAAGGATGGACAGAGTTTGGGGTTAGTAGTTGCAAAATATTACATGTAGAATGGATAAACAACAAGGTCCTACTGTATAGCATAGGGAACTATATTCAATATCCTGTGATAAACCATAATGGAAAAGAATATAAAAAAGAATGTATATATGTATAACTGAATCACTCTGCTGCACAGCAGAAATTAACACAACATTGTAAATCAGCTATACTTCAATAAAAAATAAATTTAAAAAAAGCTATGACTGAAAATCTTGGAAATAAGGAGAACACATATGCTTGTTATGTCAGTAACAACTAAGGAAGCCAATTACAAGTTCTAGTAAAATAAGTCTGTGCAAGAAAGTCATGGGCCAAATAAGAGGCCAATTAAAATGAGGCATGACTTTGAGCCTGTGATGGGTTATAAATTTAGAAAACCATTTGATACTTGGATGGAACAATTTCCTTAGAATGACCCAGGACTGGTATTTCATTGTGTCCAATGGAATATTATTCCATTGTGTGTGTGTGTGTGTGTGTGTGTGTGTGTGTGTGTATGACATATATATATATATATATATATATATATATATATATATATATAACATTTTCTTTATTCATGCGTCTGATGATGGAGATATATAAGTTACTTCTATGGATTAGCTGTAGTGATTGATGCTGCTATGAACATGGGTGTACAAATATCTCTTTGAGATCTTGCTTTCAATTCATTTGGGTATACACCCAGAAGTGAAGTTGCTGGGTCATGTGGTAATTCTATTTTAAATTTTTTAGTAACCACCACACTGTTTTCCATAGTGGCTGCAGCATTTTACATTCCCACCAACAGTGCACAAAGTTTCCAATTTCTCCACATCCTCACCAACACTTGTCTTTTGTTTCTTTGATAGTAACCATTCTGATGGATGTGAGGTGGCGCCTCCTTGTAGTTTTGATTTGCATTTCACTAATGATTAGTAATGTTGAGCATCTTTTCACATGCTTGTTGACCATTTGTATACACTTTTGAAAAAATGTTTATTCAACTCCTTTGCCCATTTTTGAATGGTGACATTAGTTTTTTGTTATTGGATTATAAGAGTTCCTTATATATCCTGAGTAGTAACCTCTTATGAATGATTTGCAAATATTGTCTCCCATCCCTTGGGTTACCTTTTTCACTCTGTTGATTGTGTCCTTTGATGCACATTAAGTTTTTAATTTTGATGTAGTCATTTATCTATTTTTATTTTGTTGCCTGTGCTTTTGGTGTCACATCCAAGAAATCATTGCCAAACCCAATGTCATGTAGCTTTTGCCCTGTATTCTTCGAGTTTTATAGGTTTAGCTCTTACGTTTAGATATTTGATCAGTTTTGAATTAACTTTTGTATATGGCATAAAGTGAGAATCCAACTTTATTTATAATTCCATGAATATTTGTGGCTTTTCTCCTTATTTCTCCCCCAGCCTTGGCCATTACACAAGGTTCCCACTCACTGCCCGTGTGGATGCCTCCTCCGAAGCAGCTTGTCTGTACCTGGGATGAAGAGCCACTAGGTGACGCTGTTGTCACTCGTGAGTATCGGCGACGATAAATCTACACTAGCCTCTGTAGCAAGGGCTTTAATTTACATAGGTTAAATCATTTAATCCTCACAATGACCCGGAGAAGGAGACAGGCACAGAGAGGCAAAGTTGCTTACCCAAAGTCACACAGCTAGGAAGTATCAGAGACAAGATTCAAATCCATAAGCCAGGGGCAGAAGGTTTCTACAGTGAAATTGTCAGTGTACAAACAACAGCTGTCCCTGCCCGGGAAAGGCCTTGTTTTTTTTTAGGTCTGAAATTAGGTCCTTCCTATCCTTTAGGTGTTAAGATGGTTTTTATTTTCATTTTTTAATTTATTTATTATTTTTGGCTGCCTTGGGTCTTCGTTGCTGCCCGCGGGCTTTCTATAGTTGCGGAGAGCGGGGGGCTACTCTTCGTTGCGGTGTGCGGGCTTCTCATCACGGTGGCTTCTCTTGTTGTGGAGCACGGGCTCTAGGCGTGCGGGCTTCAGTAGTTGTGGCACACGGGCTCAGTAGTTGTGGTTCGCGGGCTCTAGAGCTCAGGCTCAGTAGTTGTGGCACACAGGCTTAGTTGCTCCGCGGCGTGTGGGATCTTCCCAGACCAGGGCTCGAACCCGTGTCCCCTGCATTGGCAGGCGAATTCTGAACCACTGCACCACCAGGGAAGTCCCGGTTTTTCTTTTATGAAATGATGGAGACAGTGGATATGTGGTGGTTTTTTGCGTCCTTAATAACCAAAACTAAAAATTTCCAGGAATTCCCTGGTGCTCCAGTGGTTAGGACTCCATGCTTTCACTGCTGAGGGCACAGGTTCAATCCCTCGTCTGGGAACTAAGATTTTGCAAGCCACGTAGCACAGCCAGAAAAAAAAATTTTTACTATCCAATACATATTCCCCTGCAATTTTCAGGCCCCAAATATGCAAGATCAGGGACCATTTCCCTTAATGAACAAGCTATGGTGTTCAGTTAGGAAATTCAAGTGTGTACAACAATTCTGTTGGTCACCCAGTCCAAGTGGAATACAATCAGTAATGTGGCACATATATTTATAAATGCACCAAACAATGAGAAATATAACAAAAAATTTTTTGTATCATACCCAAAGCAATAATTTATGAAGAGGAAGAGATAAATTTCAAACAGAATCAATGATTAGGCTCTTGGATTATTTGATAATCAAGTTAAGAAGAGGAGTAAACCCTAACATATTGAAGGAATATACAAATTTCTGACCAGTTTCACAAGAAATCAGGATAACAGAAAACTATAGGTTTTCATTATAGGTTATTAGCATTTTTTATGTATATTTATTTTTTACCTTTTAAAAAAAATTATATTTCATTTACAGTGTTGGGTTAGTTTCAGGTGTACAGCAAAGTGATTCAGTTATACATACATATATATGTTTTTTTCAGATTGTTTTCCATCTATGTGGAAAGAAAAACAGGTCTTTTTGAATCAGGAGTTTGTGACAAACCACAGCAAGGCATTCATGTGGCATTAAGACGTTTAAAAAAATTAATCCTGTAGGTGGATAGTTGTGGCTTCCTCAGTATCACTGTGGGATTCCTCTTCTAAATGACAGTAAAACCACTTTTGTACACCACCACCCATATGTGCAAGTGTAAGGCCATCTTCCTAGGAATAATTGTTCAATTTGAGTTTAATTTCCTTACCATTTGTTTTCCTGATTTCACAGGGTCACCCCTTTAAGCCTCCAAAAATCACATTAACTGGATCCTTTTTTTTTTAAACATCTTTATTGGAGTATAATTGCTTTACAATGGTGTGTTAGTTTCTGCTTTATAACAAAGTGAATCAGCTATACATATACATATATCCCCATATCTCCTCCCTCTTGCGCCTCCCTCCCACCTTCCCTATCC
This sequence comes from Eubalaena glacialis, assembly GCF_028564815.1. Taxonomy (NCBI): domain Eukaryota; kingdom Metazoa; phylum Chordata; class Mammalia; order Artiodactyla; family Balaenidae; genus Eubalaena; species Eubalaena glacialis. The sequence goes on from NC_083730.1 coordinate 75,948,985, forward strand.
CACCCCTCTAGGTGGTCACAAAGCACCGAACTGATCTCCCTGTGCTATGTGGCTGCTTCCCACTAGCTATCTATTTTACATTTGGTAGTGTATATATGTCCATGCCACTCTCTCACTTCATCCCAGCTTACCCTTCCCCTGCCCCATGTCCTCAAGTCTATTCTCTATGTTCCAAAATATAGTAGAGGGAGGAACACTCCCAAACTCATTCTACGAGGCCACCATCACCCTGATACCAAAACCAGACAAAGATGTCACAAAGAAAGAAAACTAAAGGCCAATATCACTGATGAGCATAGATGCAAAAATCCTCAACAAATACTAGCAAACAGAATCCAACAGCACATTAAAAGGATCATACACCATGATCAAGTGGGGTTTATCCTAGGAATGCAAGGATTCTTCAATATACGCAAATCAATCAATGTGATAAACCATATTAACAAATTGAAGGAGAAAAACCATATGATTATCTCTATTGAGATAATATTGATTACCTATTGAGATGCAGAAAAAGCTTTCGACAAAATTCAACACCCATTTATGATAAAAAACCCTCCAGAAAGCAGGCACAGAGTGAACTTACCTCGACATAATAAAGGCCATATATGACAAACCCACAGCCAACATCGTTCTCAATGGTGAAAACTGAAACCATTTCCTCTAAGATCAGGACGAGACAAGGCTGCTCCTAACAAAGGCTTTGATGCTAATCCTAACTAAGGCCTGACACTACTGCTAACTCAGGCCATGGCACTAATCCTATCTCAGGCCCTGACACTGTCCCTAACTAAGGACCTGACACTACTCCTAACAGGCCCTGACACGATAACTAACAAAGGCTCTGATGCTAGTCGTAACTAAGGCCCTGACACTGTCCGTAAGTAAGGCCTTGACACTACTACTAACTCAGGACCTGATACTGTCCCTATCTAAGGCCCTGACAGTACACCTAACTCTGGCCATGACACTGACCCTAAATAAGGCCTTGACACTGCTTCTAACTCAGGCCCTGACACTGTCCCTAACTAAGGCCCTGACACTACTCCTAACTCAGCCCCTGACACGATTCCTAACATAGGCTCTGATGCTAGTCGTAACTAAGGCCCTGACACTGTCCCTAACTAAGGCCTTGACACTACTGCTAACTCAGGCCCTGACACTGTCCCTAACTAAGGCCCTGACACTACTCCTAACTCAGCCCCTGACACGATTCCTAACATAGGCTCTGATGCTAGTCGTAACTAAGGCCCTGACACTGTCCCTAACTAAGGCCTTGACACTACTGCTAACTCAGGCCCTGACACTGTCCCTAACTAAGGCCCTGACACTACTCCTAACTCAGCCCCTGACACGATTCCTAACATAGGCTCTGAAGCTAGTCGTAACTAAGGCCCTGACACTGTCCCTAACTAAGGCCTTGACACTACTGCTAACTCAGGCCCTGACACTGTCCCTAATTAAGGCCCTGACACTACTCCTAACTCAGGCCCTGCTAGTCCTAACAGGGCTTTGAGAAGGATAGGTGTTAGCTCGTCTCTAAATGTTTGATAGAATTCACCTGTGAAGCCATTTGGTCCTGGGCTTTTGTTTGTTGGAGATTTTTAATCACAGTCTCAATTTCAGTGCTTGTGATTGGTCTGTTTATATTTTCTATTTCGTCCTGGTTCAGTCTCAGAAGGTTGTGCTTTTCTAAGAATTTGTGCATTTCTTCCAGGTTGTCCATTTTATTGGCATACAGTTGCTTGTAGTAATCTCTCATGATCCTTTGTATTTCTGCAGTGTCCGTTGTTACTTCTTTTTCATTTCTAATTCTATTGATTTGAGTCTTCTCCCTTTTTTTCTTGATGAGTCTGGCTAATGGTTTATCAATTTTGTTTATCTTCTCAAAGAACCAGCTTTTAGTTTTATTGATCTTTGCTATTGTTTCCTTCATTTCCTTTTCATTTATTTCTGATCTGATCTTTATGATTTCTTTCCTTCTGCTAACTTTGGGGGTTTTTTGTTCTTCTTTCTCTAATTGCTTTAGGTGTAAGGTTAGGTTGTTTATTTGAGATGTTTTTTGTTTCTTGAGGTAGGATTGTATTGCTACAAACTTCCCTCTTAGAACTGCTTTTGCTGCATCCCATAGGTTTTGGGTCATCGTGTTTTCATTGTCATTTGTTTCTAGGTATTTTTTGATATCCTCTTTGATTTCTTCAGTTATCTCTTGGTTATTAAGTAGTGTATTATTTAGCCTCCATGTGTTTGTATTTTTTACAGATTTTTTCCTGTAATTGATATCTAGTCTCATAGCGTTGTGGTCGGAAAAGATACTTGATATGATTTCAATTTTCTTAAATTTACCAAGGCTTGATTTGTGACCCAAGATATGATCTATCCTGGAGAATGTTCCATGAGCACTTGAGAAGAAAGTGTATTCTGTTGTTTTTGGATGGAATGTCTTGTAAATGTCAATTAAGTCCATCTTGTTTAATGTATCATTTAAAGCTTGTGTTTCCATATGTATTTTCATTTTGGATGATCTGTCCATTGGTGAAAGTGGGATGTTAAAAGTCCCCTACTATGATTGTGTTACTGTCGATTTCCCCTTTTATGGCTGTTAGCATTTGCCTTATGTATTGAGGTGCTCCTGTGTTGTAACTTGATCTTTTAAGGCCCACGTAGCTTCCCCAAATTGTCTTTTGAGCTTCAAAATTAAGTTGTTGAGAGAACTCCTCCTGCCCAGGAATTCTTAAGAACTCCCTATTTCCTATGGGATAGTGGGCGGGGGGCTCACCTAAAAATAAGCCATGAAGGAGGTGCATCCAAGTGTCAGTGATGTGGTTCCCTGGTGAGCAGATTATTGTTTATGTGATGGTTCTTCTTTTGTTTTTTGTTTGTTTGTTTGTTTGTTGGGTTTTTTTGCAGATCTGCCCCAGATATGAGCTGCCCCTTTGCAGCACTCAGCATTACAGCAGAAGTGAGTGGGTCCCTGAGAACTACAAGCTGCTATGGGGGAAGCGTGGCCTGAACACCTGGGGCCCCCCTCACCAAAACACCTCCATAGTGACCACAGGACCCGGCACTAAGAATAACCCTGTGTTTGCAGGCACGATTGCTCCTGCCTTAAGTCAGAACCTGGAGGTGCTCCAAGGCAGAGCCCTCTTGTTGCAAGTAGGGAGCCCGGTGACACCAAAGGCAAAGCTATGCTGAGATGTAGGCTCTGGCCTTTGCTACCGGTGGTCCTGCTTCTGCCGAGGGCACAGTGAGGAGCAGCCTTGTCATTAGGGTCCCCTTATCACCTGCCCAGGCTCTTTTGGACACAGAACTGTCGGGCCATCACCCAGCTCACTTTCCTCTGGTTCAGGATCCACACTTCTGGAGTCTAGGAAGCAAAAGCCGACCTGAAAGAACAGTTTGCTTGAGAAGCAGCCAGAGCTCGGGTTCCTGTATCCTGGACCTTGCTTCTGCTCTGTCTTCATTTCTTTTATAATTTTTAAAAATTAATTAATTTATTTATTTATTTTTGGCTGCGTTGGGTCTTTGTTGCTGTGCACAGGCTTTCTGTAGTTGCGGAGTGCGGGGGCTACTCTTTGTTGCGGTGCGCAGGCTTCTCATTGCAATGCTTTCTCTTGTTGTGGAGCACGGGCTCTAGGTGCTCGGGCTTCAGTAGCTGTGTCATGCAGGCTTCAGTAGTTGTGATTCGCGGGCTGTAGAGCACAGGCTCTGTAGTTGTGGCGCATGGGCTTAGTTGCTCCGCAGCATGTGGGATCTTCCCGGACGAGGGCTCGAACCCGTGTCTCCTGCATTGGCAGGCGGATTCTTAACCACTGCACCACCAGGGAAGCCCTCTGTCTTCGTTTCTAACACAAATTTATCTCTCATTTGTGCATGCCTCCAGGAAACTGGAAACCCAAGACCTTGAAGGGCGTGTGAAGAGAAGGAGGCAGAATGAGGGCAAGCAGAAGATACCTCGTGCCCAGATCTTGGTTTCTAATGCCACACTCCAAAAGAAGAAACTAAGGCTTCCTGGAGAAGTAGCTGATTCACAAGGAGGCAAGATTCACAAAACAGGCCGGTACTTGCAATTCCTGCTGATACCCTACCCCATCATCTTTATTATTATCATTATTATTTTCTATTTTGTGAAAAGATAACATATGTTCATAATAATTTTTTAAAAAGCACACTGCTGGAGGGACTTCCCTGGTGGTCCAGTGATTAAGACTCCGTGCTCTCAATGCAGGAGGCACAGGCACGGGTTAAATCCCTGGTTGGGGAACTAAGATCCCACATGCCACGTGGTGCGGCCAAAAAAAACCCAAACGTACTGCTGGAAAGAGCACACAATTCAAAGTAAGTCTCCTTCCCATACATTAGTAAAGGGAGAAAGACCCATCGGCAAAGAGAACGGAGCCACACACAGCAAGAGAAAATCAATAACCTTCACACAGCCAGAGATGCTATTCGGCTTGTCCTTTTTTTCTGTCAAATCCGCCCCGCGTATCTTTCATCAATTTAAGTGACTCAGAGTGAGTGTCTTTCCTGTCCCAAGAGCCTTGACTGAGATCTGCTTTAGCAGCTCGATAACATAATTTTATCACTTCGGTAAATTAACGATCATATGTACTTACATGGCATGTACACCAAGAGTCTCCATAAACACGATGTCATTTGATTCTTATCTTCACAGGTGCACTGGGAGATAGATAGACAAGTAGAATTAACACCTCTCCCATTTTATAGATGAGAAAAATGAGGCTTAGAGGATAAGGAATGATGTTCAGAAGGCAATGCCTGTGGCACAGGAACCAGGACATCCTGGAGCCCTCAGAGACCATCTGGAACGCTTTTCTCTCCCACCTTCTCTAGGCCTCACTCATAGGCACACTCCTGAGCCACATACTCTTCTTTCTGCTTCAGTAGCAATGTTCACACCAAATAACTTCAGCCCTCTGGCTACAGCTGATTGGAGCAGATAGGGCCACCTGACCCAGGATAGAGTCAGTTCATTGGCTAGGCTAAGCCAATCAGATTTTGAAGTTTGGAGACTGGAGATGGGTTTTTTATAAATTTATTTATTTATTTTTGGCTGTGTTGGGTCTTTGTTGCTGAGTGTGGGCTTTCTCTAGTTGCGGCGAGCTGGGGCTACTCTTCGTGGCGGTGTGTGGGCTTCTCATTGCAGTGGCTTCTCTTGTTGCGGAGCACAGGCTCTAGGCATGTGAGCTTCAGTAGTTGTGGCACGTGGGCTCAGTAGTTGTGGCTCGTGGGCTCTAGAGCGCAGGCTCAGTAGTTGTGGCACGAGGGCTCAGTAGTTGTGGCTCTTGGGCTCTAGAGCACAGGCTCAGAAGTTGTGGCGCATGGACTTAGTTGCTCCGCGGCATGTGGGATCTTCCTAGACCAGGGCTTGAACCCATGTCCCCTGCATTGGCAGGTGGATTCTTAACCACTACGCCACCAGGGAAGTCCCTAGAGACTATTATTTCTTGAGCATTTTCTGTATGCCAGGAATATAGTGCTTGGCATCCATTTCATTCTCACAACAAGCTTATATTGATCATTATTGCCCCCATCTTATAAATGAGGAAACTGAAGTTCAGGAAGGTTAAGGGACATGATCAAGGTCACACAGCTGGCAAGTAGCTGAGTTGAAATTCAGTCTTGTGTATGTCTGACCAGAGACTGTGGTCTTAACCAGTATGTGGTGCTGCCTCCCTGAGTGGACCCCAGAGCTTTCTCAGCCACCCCACTTTCGATACCCCAGTATTCAACTTACTGACCAACATGTAATTCCCCAAATGTATCATACTGGCTGTCACCTCTGAACCCTGCATGTGTTATTCCTTCTGCTTTTCATGCCCTGGATCTGTCACCTCCTAACAGCCAGACTTTGAGCTTTGTTACTCCATCTCATTGACCTCAGTTTCCTTGTGTGTAGAATGGGAAACACTGATTGTAACCTTTACCTTGTAAGGACAATATGAGGATCAAGTGATGACTGTGAAACCACTTTATAAACTTTGGCAATACTCCCCCAAACTGTCTACAGATTAGTACAATCCTTAGGGAAAATCCCAACACCATTTTTGCAGAAATGAAAAAACTGATCCAAAAATTCATATGGAATATCAGGAGTCCCCAAATAGTCAAAACAATCTTTAAAAAGAACAAAATTGGTAGATTCACACTTCCTTACAGTTATCAAAACTGAGGTGCTGGAATAAGGATAGTTATATAGATCAGCTGAATAAAATTGGGGGCCCAGAAAGGATACCATACATCTATGATCAACTGGTTTTCAAGAGGCTGCCAAGACCATTCAATGGAGAAACAATAGTTTCTTTTTTTTTTTAATTGGAGTATAGTTGATTTACAATGTTGTGTTACTTTCTGCTGTACAGCACAGTGAATCAGTTATACATATACATATATCCACTCTTTTTTAGATTCTTTTCCCATATAGGTCATTACATAGTATTGAGCCCTGGCTATTGTAAATAGTGCTGCAGTGAACACTGGGGTGCATGTATCTTTTTGAACTATGGTTTTCTCTGGATATATGTCCAGGAGTGGGATTGCTGGATCATATGGTAGCTTTATTTTTAGAAACAATAGTTTCTTGAAAAAAGGGTACTGGGACAACTGGATATCCACATGCAAATGAAGTTGGACCCTTACCTCACACCATATATAAAACTTAACTCAAAATGGATTGGAGACTTAAATATAAGAGCTGTACCTATAAAACTCTTAGAAGAAAACATAGGGGCAAGTAGGCATAACCTTGGTTTTGGATATGGTTTCTTAGATATGGCATCAAAATCACAAGCAACAGGGACTTCCCTGGCGGTCCAGTGGTTAAGACTCCATGCTTCCAATGCAGGGGGCACAGGTTTGATCCCTGGTTGGGGAACTAAGATCCCACATGCCCTGTGGAGTGGACAAAAAAAAAATTTTTTTTTAATCACAAGCAACAAAAGAAAAAACACATAAAATAGACTTTATAAAAATTTAAAACTTTTTTTGCACTATCTCAATAGGCTGCTATCAAGAAAGAGAAAAGATAGCCCACAGAATGGAAGAAAATATTTGCAAGCCATATATGTAATAAGAGTCTAGTATCCAGAATACATAAAGAATTCATACAACTCACCAACAAAAAGACAATTCAATTTAAAATGAGCAAAAGACTAGAATAAAACTTCTCCAAAGAAGTTATACAAATGGCTCACAAGCATATGAAAAGATGTTCAACATCATTAGTCATTAGGGAAATGCAAATCAAAATCGCAATCAGATACCACTTCACACCCACTAGGATGAGTATAATTTTTAAAAAGGAAAATAAGTTTTGGCAAGGATGTGAAAAAATTGAAATCCTTGTACATTGCTGGTAGGAATACAAAATGGTACAGTCACTATGGAAAAGAATATGGAGGTTCCTCAAAACGTTAAGCATAGAATGACCATGTGACCCATGTCTTAGTCAGTTTGGACTGTTACAACAAAATACCATAGACTAGATGGCTTATAAACAACAGAAATTTATTTCTCACAGTTCTGAAGACCAGAAAGTCCAAGATCGAGGCACTGACAAATTCAGTGTCTGGTGAGAGCCCACTTCCTGATTCATAGATGGCTATCTTCTTGCTGTGTCTTCACGTGGTGGAAGGGGCCAAAGAGCTCTCTGGGGTCTCTTATAAGGGCACTTATCTCATTCATGAGGGTTCCATCCCCCTGACCTAATCACCTTCAAAAGGTCCTACCTCCAAATACTGTCACCCTGGGGATTAGGTGTCAACACATAAATTTGAGGGGAACATCAACACTCAGTCTACAGCACCCAGCAATTACACTCCAAGTTAAATAAAAATATTTGTCCACATAAAATCTTGTACACCGAAGTATACAGCACTATCCATAGCAGCATTATTCACAACAGCCAAAAGGTGGAAACAATCCAAATGTCCATCCACTAATGAATGGAGAAACAAAATGTGGTATGTCCATAAAATGGAAATTCTTAAGCCATAAAAAGGAATGAAGTACTGATACATGCTACAACATAGATGAATCTCAAAAATATGGTATGTCAAAGAAGTTGGACACAAGGCTACCTACTGGATCATTTAACTTACATGAAATCTCCAGAACAGGCAAACTGATAGGTACAAAAAGCAGATTAGTGGTTGCCAAAAGTTGGGGGAAGGGGGAAATGTGGAGTGACTGCTTAATGGGCACAGGGTTTCCTTTTGAGATGAAGAAGTGTTCTGGAACTAGAGAGTGGTGATGGCTTCAGCACATTGTGAATGTACTAAATGCCACTGAATCGTCCACTTTAAAATGGTTAGAATGGTGAATGTTACGTGACTGTTACCACAGTAAATTAAAAAGGCTTGCTGATGGATAGAATGTGGGATGAGAAGGTAAGAAGGAAATCAAGACTCTCCTGGGTTTTTTTAGGGAGTTATGGACTGGAGGAGCCTTAAGTACTCACTGTGTTACAGTCTCCACCACATCCATTCTCTTCTTTGTCTAGGCATGCTCATTCCCACCCCAGGGGCTTTGCACCTGCTCTTCCATGTGCCTGGAATGATCTAGATGTATATTTATTGACATAGAGAGATGTTCATTTTTAAGTGAAAAAGCAGGTCACTTTCTTTTACAAATGTTCATGGAAACAGATGAACACATTACATAGAATAATTTTATCAGCAAGGTGTTTTCAACTGCAAGTAAGAGAAAACTCTAGGTCAATGACTTCACAATAGGGTCATGCCGTTGTGCCAGTAATCAGTGTATTGCTTTTCAACTCCAAATTCTTTCTTCCATAGTGAATAGAAGTGTTCAGGGGTCTTTAGCCATAAGCCACAGAAGCTGACTTTGGCTAACTTAAGCAGAAGGCAATAAATTGGAAGAAAAACGGGCATTCCCGGAGTCCAAGGGAGGCTCCTCCATAATAATCAAGACTGCATTAAGGTTGTCTTTTCGGGTTCGAGCCCTGGTCTGGGAAGATCCCACATGCCGCGGAGCAACTGGGCCCGGGAGCCACAACTACTGAGCCTGCACGTCTGGAGCCTGTGCTCCGCAACAAGAGAGGCCGCGATAGTGAGAGGCCCGCGCACCGCGATGAAGAGTGGCCCCCGCTTGCCACAACTAGAGAAAGCCCTCGCACAGAAACGAAGACCCAACACAGCCATAAAAAATAAATAAATAAATAAATAAATTTATTAAAAAAAAGATTGTCTTTTATACTGAGCACGATGCTGAGTTTTCTCAGTAGAGGGCGCTAAAGAGACACTGCAGGAGAAACAGGCCTTTCGCACTGGTTCCCGCAGCTGCACCAATGGTCAGCAGCACAGGTATGAGGCAAAGCCTGGGTAGCCGTGAGTCAGATGGTGGAATTCTCAGACCCTGAGGAGGGCTTTGGGATCTTTCCAAGCTGATCTTAGGTGATGGCGCCCCTAGTGGTGAGCGGTCTAACTTCAGCGGGGAGAGCCAAGCTCCTGGTTCAGAAACCTGAGCAAATCCAGGTCCCATAGATGCCCATCTTCCTGTTGCTACTAAAGCAAGCTTCATCAAGTCCTTCTTTTTGGATGAAAAGCTCCAGGTTTTCAAGGAGGGACCATCACAGGTCACCTATCCATGCCTAGTGCTTGGCAGAAGGAAAAACATGGGTTTTGAGAAATGGCTCCCCACAGTGGGGCCTGGGCATCCTACTTTTCTAAAGTACCGCAGTTATCCTAGGGGCACAGTCAAGGATAGATAGAACCACTGGATCAATCTCTTGAGCCCTGAGGTCAGAATTCTGGCTGCTGTTCACTTGGTGTGTTACCTTTTTTTTTTCTTTTGCCAAGAGGCAACTGTTTCTCATACTCTGGGCACCTGCACTGGAGATAGTGGGGTGGGGGGAGTGTGATTGAGACTCCCCTCCCACAGAAGGAGCAGGCTGTGTGACCCAGGCCAGACCAATCAGATGCTCCCTCTCTGGAACAGGGCCTTAAATAGATGGAGCTCCTCTCACCTGAGTGGTGGTGCTCTAAAACATACAGTCTTTGTCAGACGGCTATTCCCAAGAGTCTCTTTCTGGCCTTCCAGAGCTGCCTTGGTTTCATCCCATTTCTGAGTCTTCCAGCCTCCTTTGGACTCTGGGAATGCCCATTATCCTTCCAGTCTATTCCCTTTTGCTAAGTTAGCCAAAGTCAGCACCTGTGGCTTATGGTCAAAGGCCCCTGACACTGACAAATGGAAAAGAGGGGACTCTGGATCCACGGCTGCAGGGAGAGGGCACACTCTGAGCTGTCCTCAGTCCTTCTGAAAGGAAAACTGAATAGTGGGGGGCCCTCTGGGGCAGGATGCAAATCCTAAAGTGGACTTCAAGGCCTTACAGGACCTTGGCCCACCATTGTGCTCCTTGTTTGTGCCACTCCAGCCCCACTGGCCTCTCAGCTTGTCATCACACTCAGTGGGCGCACTCCCACCTCAGGGTCTTTGCACTTGCTGTTGTTCCCTTTGCCTGGAATGCTCTTCCTCCAGAAATCCCCACAGCCTACTCCTTTGCCTTTGCTCAAATGACACCTCTTCAGTGGGGCCTCTCTCAGCTACCCCACTTCAAAATACAAAACCCACCCGTCTGGGCCCTCCCTCTCTGCTTTGCCTACTTAATTTTTCTCCAGAAGCTTCCATCATACTATAGCATCTGCTTATTTATTTTGTTGTCTATTCCCTAAGCCCCACAAAGTGAGGCATTTTGTCTGTCTTGCTCACTTCAGTATCCCCAGCACAGTAACCTGGCACATAGTAGGCGCTCAGTAAATATAGATCTGAGATGCATCCTGGGTGGATGCAGTCAGGAACCTGGTGGAAAAAACCTTGGTCCCAAAGAGCTCATTGCCTGCCCAGCCCTGGAGATCCTGGCTGACAGGTGCCCCTATTGGGGTCCTGCCAGGACCCCACTCTCCCAATGACCTGCATGTGGGAGAGGGAGCCCCTCAAGGCCTGGCATCTCCTGGATGGAGAACCAGTGTGCCTTGGAAGATTCTTAATAATACCACATACCTCAAAGATATGGCGGGTTCAGTTCCAGGTCATCACAAAAAAAGCATGAATAGTGAAATAAAGCAAGTCACACAAATGTTTCAGTTTCCCAGTGCTTATAAAAGTTATGTTTAGGGGGCTTCCCTGGTGGTGCAGTGGTTGAGAATCCGCCTGCTAATGCGGGGGACACGGGTTCGAGCCCTGGTCTGGGAAGATCCCACATGCCGCGGAGCAACTGGGCCCGTGAGCCACAGCTGCTGAGCCTGCGCGTCTGGAGCCTGTGCTCCGCAACGAGAGAGGCCGCGACGGTGAGAGGCCCGCGCACCGCGATGAAGAGTGGCCCCCGCTTGCCGCAACTAGAGAAAGACCTCACACAGAAACGAAAGACCCAACACAGCCATAAATAAATAAATAAATTAACTAATTAAAAAAAAAAAAAAAAAAGAACCAAGGGGCTGCCCAGCACCGATTAAAAAAAAAAAAAAAAAAGTTATGTTTACACTATACTGCAGTCCATTAAGTGTGCAATAGCATTATGTCTAAAAAAAATGGACATACCTTAATTTCAAAATACTTTATTGCTAAAAAATGCTGTCATCCAAGCCTTCATTGAGGAGTCAGTCTTTTTGCAGGTGGAGGGTTTGAAATATTGTGAGAATTACCAAAATATGACAGAGACACAAAGCCAATGAATGCTATCGGGAAAATAGCACCAATACACTTGCTAAATTCAGGGTTGCCACAAACTTTCCATTTGTAAAAAACAAAACAAAACAAAACCCACAATATCTGCAAAGTGCAATAAAGGGTATAAGACACAAGCAATACTTTAGCTGAAAATAGACTGAAATCTATAAGTTGATTGGGAAAATGTGAACACTGGATATTTGTTGTTATTAAGAATTTAGTGTTAATTTTTTAGGTCTGATAATGAGATTGGGTTTTGTTGTAAACAAAAAGAGTTCTTATATTTCAGAGATACATACTGAAGTATTTATAGATGAAATGATAATGGTGTCAGCGGGTAGGACACAAATGAGGTATAAAAAAGAAAAGATTGGCTGTATATTAATAACTGGGGATGGGTAAATCCGGTTTATTATGCTATTCTCTCTACTTTTATATATGTTTGAAAATGTCCATGGTAAAGTTTTTAAAATGAAAAAAAAAAAAAAAGCAAAGCAGAATAAAACGAGGTTATGCCTGTAATAATAATAATAATAATAACAACAACAGTAATAGTAGCAGCACAGCTATCTTTTATGGTTGCTGGCCTTTTTTCCCTAGGTGTGTGTTAAGCGCGTTACATTCAGTACTTCGTTTAAGTCTCATATTATTCCCATGAGGTGATCATATTATACCCACTTTAAAGATGAGAAAACCGAAGCTAGTAGAGTGTCGATAGTAGCCCCACCGTCTCCCGCCACTTCCGAGCCTGGCACACAGCAGACACTGAATAAATGATGCTGTCCTTCCCGGCCCCATAGAAGGCGGGTGGGCATGGAGCAGGGGGTGGGGGGGGGGGCGGTCCCTCTGGAGGGAGGTCCAGGCGCGGGATGCGCGGGATGCGCGGGGGTGAGCGTGTGTGTCGGGCCGCGCGGAGCCTCAGCGAGGGCCTGGGCGGCCCAGCGTGGCTCTCCGGAGGGTGGGGCAGCCGCGGCCGGGCCTGACGTCTGGCGCCTTGACCGTCACTCGGCGCTCGCCCCGCCCCGCCGCGGCCGCAGCAGCCGGGAGAAGCCCCTAGGAGCCACCGCCGCCGGCCGCACTCGGATCGCAGCGCGCGCAGCCATGGCTTCGGGGCTGGCGGGTAAGGGGACGCGGGGCGCCGGGGCGGCGGGAGGGCAGCGCCGAGCCGCGGCCCCCAGCCCTCGGCTGACCGGCAGTTCCCCCGTGTCACCCCACAGAGGCGGAGACCCGGCAGAGGTTGCTGCGCACCGTCAAGAAGGAGGTAAGTGCCGGGCGGGGGCGGGGGCGCCACCCCCAGGGCAGGGAGCCACCGCAGCCACCCCGAAAGCGTCTGCAAAGGAGCGGTGGCCTCCTGGGGTGTGGAGCTACCCTGCGTGGGTGCTGACCCCACGGGGCTAGAAGCGGGTGAGCTTGGGGGTGGGATTATTGGTGGGGGGCCCTGGGTGTTTTTGTGCTGTGTGCAGGGGCGACTGCTGCGTGAGGGCCCTCCAGGTGGCGGCACACCTGGATGTGTCTGAGTAGGAGCCCCTCTTGTGGAAGAGCAGGGTGGTGGGTCTCGCCAAGGTGAGAAAAGCACCTGGGGGGGGGGCTGACAGGGCATGTTGTCGGGGGCGGGCCGGATGGGGCTGCAGCAGGAGCACCAGACTTCGGGAAAGGGGAGAAAGTCGCTACGGGGAAATAAAGTCCCCCACGTACCCCCTCCCCGAAATTCTCAGTCCTTGGAGCCACCCCCAGGAGCCAGGGGACTCCCTCCCTGAGAGTCCCAGGTCAGTGGGTTACTCCATTTGAGGCATGTGCGCATGCTCCCCTGGCAGGCAGGTCCCCCTGACCCCCACCCCACCCCACCCTCGAATGAGGGTGAGAATTAGTCAGGGTTCAGCTGCCCCTCTGCCCCTTCACTCTCCCTGGGGTTAGACGGGAGCCCAGTCTAGCCTTTAGAGTTAATAGTTCATGACTTCTTGGAGAGCGGGAGAATCTATAGTGATGGGTGCCTGGGGAAGCATTTAGATACCTGGACTGCGTGTGTTTTTTTGTGTGTGTATGTGCATGCACATGTCTGTGTGGGTGAGGACATGTAGCTGTGAGTATGTGTATCTGAGAACATGTGTGCATCTGCCTGGAAATATCTAAGTGTATCTCTATGTGTACATGCATCCGTGTGTCTGTGTGTTTATCTGTTTTTGTGATTATGATGTGTATCTGTGTGATGTGGGAATCTCTGTGAATGAGTGAGGTTGTGACTGTGTGTGTGCATGTGACATGGGATGCATGAGTCTGTGTGTGAATGAGTGAGGCTGTGACCGTGTGTGTGTCTGTGTGTGTGCATCGCCCTCCTCATGTCACCCCGCATCCTTCCACGTGGGACCCCATTGCTGCTGAGCCTGCCTCACATCTGCATCCTGAGTGCTCAGCCCTAGACCAGGAATGGCCGCAGACCTTGGGGGCTGACCTGATCCTGTGCCTCTGTGTATGTTGAGGGTGTCAGTATCTGGTAACAGTGCTGTCCACCAAGAAGCCCCTCCCCGCACGGTGGCAGATACCACCAAGGGCAGCCTGGAGGCTGGAACCTGTTGCTGCCCCTCCCCACTTGGGGAGCGTGGGCGTGTGTCTGTGCGTATGTCTCTGTGTGTGGCATGTCCCATTGTTGCTAAAAGAATCAGCTCCAGGCTGACTGCACATTCTAGCGTTTCTGAATAAGGAGACATACAGGCTACATGGAATCCCTCAGAAAGGCCCAGAACTTTTCAGCTCAGGCCTCTTAGAGACACCTGTGGGGACCTGAAGAAAGCTCTGTCTAGACCCTCTTTCCATCAAAACCTACATATTCTGATTGTTTCGGGGGAAAGTGTGTATAGACCTCCCCCGCAAAACCCTTCAGGTTAAAAACCTGCAATTTTTTTGTTCATTTTTTAATTAAACCTAGGTGTAATATGTGCTCCCCAGATGTTTTCACCTGGAGTGGCTGTGTTTTTAAGGAAATGCTTGACTGGTTCAACGAGGGGTTGGGGGAGGGGACCTACAGGCAGAAGAGCTTGTGAACATCTTGGAGGGAGTGCTTCCCGGCTCTGGGCAGGCCTCCAGCTGGGGCCCTGAACCCAGCTCTGCTACCAGCTCCCTCGATGCCCTAGACGAGTTCCTTCCCCTCTCAGGGACTCAGTTTCCATATCTGGAGGAGGAAGCGTTGGTTCAGTGTCCCTGGAGGTCCCATCCATGTCAGTCTAGTTTGGGTTATTGGCCAGGCTGTGGGGGACTTCCCCCTGGTGGCCAGCGGTCTGGGGCTGCATTCTCTCTCCTGGGAGCAGCTGAGTTTGGGGCTTGGGATGAGCTTTCTGCCTGGCTCGAGGTGGAGGCCATCTCCTGGTCAGAGGGACCTCTTGGCATCCTGCTTGATGCCTGGGTGGGGGCCGGGGGGGGCGGGGTGCAGAGGCAGAACCTTGCAAAGGACCTCGGGTGCCCGTTGACCCCGATCTGCAATCAGAAGGCAAGACTTATAGTTGCAAGTTGATGGCTGTTTCTAAATTTTGCATTTCGTGGGGCACGTCGTTTTAGTAATTAGTGCTTCCACTTGCTGGGGGCTACTCTGTGCCATATCCTGTGTGCACAGTAATTTTATGAAGTGAGTGAGGTTGTTCCCATTTTCAGACGAGGAAACTGAGGCTCAGAGAAGAGGAGTGAATTCCTCAAGAACACACAGCCCAGAAGGGACTTATCCCCCAGGCCTGTCTGGTGTCAGAGCCAGGCTCTTACCCCCTAAATCACAAACATGCCCATCCACATCTACACAGTGCTACAATCTCAGCGTGTGTGGGTGGTATAATTTCCATTGTACAGATGAGAAAACTGGCCCAGAGAGAGTAAGCGATGTTTCAAGGGCACAGAACCAGTGAAGGGGGACAGTCTTCTGTCTGTGAGCCCCCTGTTCAGCATGGGTGCCCCCAAGGGCATGGTGACAAATCCATGCCCCCCAAAGCAGATCTCCTCTCTCCTTTCCTTCCTCTGCCTACGTCTTTGGAGAGCATCTCCAATGGAATGGTGAAAGGGAGCTCTTTGCTTAGAAAACTGGGAATTGATTGAGGTCTTCCTTCTGTCCACCCTCTGGGTTCAGAACCACATCCCTGCCTGTCACAGCCTCGCCCAGAGGCCCCTCCCATCCTTCTTTCTGGAAGGGGTGGCTTAACAGTCAGTTTCTGTAGATAAGCCAGGCAGGTCTGCAAACTTTATCTGAGCCACTGAAGCTACAAAGGCTAGTAGAGCCTGTGGGACTGGAAGTTCCATCTAGTGCTGACTCAGCTGGGCTCTGTGGATCCCACAGTGAACAAGATTGGCCCTGCCCCCTGGGGGCTGACATTCCAGTACGGTGGACAGACCCTGACAGACATCCGAATGTAATGAAAAGGATGATTGCAGGCTGTGCACTGAGGTCTGAAGTAGAAGCACTTGGCATCACAAGAACATATAACTGCATGCAGGTGGCTCAGGAGGGCTTCCCGGAGGAAGTGATGTTTAAGAAGATGTGTGAAGGATAAGTAGGCTTTTTAGGTGAAGGTATGAGGTAGCAAGAGACAGAGGAAAACCATTCCTGGCAGAGGGAACTGTACATGCAAAGACTTTGTGGCTGGAGGGAGCACTACAGACAAGGAATGGAAGGATTAGGAAGTGGCTGGAGTGCAGAGAGAAAGGCGAGTGGTGCCACATGCAGAGGGGGCAGAGCATGTGGTCCTATCCTAAAAGCAAGAGGAAAGGAGTGGGGAGGACATGAGGAATATGGAAAGAAGAGGGTGGAGCCGAAACTCATTGCTTATCAATTGTACAACTTGGACAAGCATCTGTCTTTACCTTCACACGTATCTGGGTTTCAGTTTATTCATAATGGGGGTGAAAATTACTCACCTATCAGGATAAACCATGTGAAAACACCCACCACGTTAGTCTGAGCTTCTCCAGGACAGGAATCTTTTTTTTTTCTGTCTCCCCAGCGCCACCCAGGGAAAGCTGGGGACAGCGTGGCCTCAGCATAATTTCCACCAGTTAAATCCAACCAGCTCTGTCCTGGCTCCTTCCTGGCTCGATTAGCCCTCCCCTCCTTTTCCCTCCCCGCCTCCACCCCTTAATTTTGTTTTGGTTCCCAGAGCCTCAGGGACTGGCTTCCCGTTGCCATGACGACTGCCACTAAAGGAGCCAGCCACGTGACACGAGTTGATAACAGAAGCAGAGTGACTAACTGCCTTGTTTTCCTGCCTCCTGGCTGGGCCTGGGAGGCCTCTTAATTGGAGGGGAGAAGGCAGGGGCTTGTGGGCCGGAGGAGAGACCCTGGGAAAGAGGCAGGGGGATGAGGTGGATGGTAGAGAGGAAGCTACGTTTAGCTCTGCACACTGGAACTGGTGTGAGGGCTGTCCTGGGGAGCCATCATCACAGTGGCTGAGCTGGGCTTGTCTGAGGACTCAGCCTCCCAGCTCCTGAGTGGGGGATCATGAGAGGGGAGGTGGGTGGGACGTGTTGAGAAGGTTGGAGGAAATCAAGAGGGAAACAACTGATGTTAGTACTAGGACCCTGTGGTGGTGTCAGTCTAACCCGGTGGCTCTTAGTGAAGGAGGGGGCACAATTTTGCCACCCAGGTAGGATTGCCAGGTAACATACAGGTCACACAGTTAAATTCGAATTTCAGATAAACAACAAACAATTTTTTAGAATGAGTATGTATTGCTAAATCTGGCAACCCTACCCCAGGGGACATTTGGCAACATCTGGAGACATTTTTGGTTGTCATAGCTGGGGGTGCTACTGGCATCTAGTGGGAAGAGACCAGGGATGCTGCTCAACATCCTACAAAGCACGGGACAGCCCCCATCACAAGGAAGTATCCAGCTCAGAACAGCACTACTTTGCTGATTGGTCCCCACGTGCCACCTCCTTTACTCTGAAAGACAACCCTAAGAGGGAGAATAACCATCTCCTTCACCTTATAGAAGAGGACCTGGAGGCACAGAGACGGTAAGCAGCTCGCTTTAAGGTTGCACAGCCAGCCCGTGGAGAAGCCAGGATTCAAATCCCACATTGTCAGGATCTGAAGGGTGGCCTCGTGGCCCCTGATTCACAGAGGGCAGAGGTAGGGAGCTACAAGCTACAGCAGAGTCCCCGGAAGCAGGCTTCGGGGTCAGATGTGTGTAGGGGAAGGAGATGAGTCAGGAAAGGTCCATTAGCCCCAGCTTGTGCAGGGCTGTGGATGCCAGGCGGCAGCCTTTGCTCCATCAGATAGTGGGGAGCTCTAGAAGATTTATGAACAGGGGAGGTCTTGCTTGGAGTTGTACTTCAGGAAGTTTCATTTGGCAGCAGGGGCCAGGACAGACCCTTTCTGCCAGGTCTTAGAAGAAAACTTCCTCTCTTCTTTCCTTCTTTCCACAAATATTTATTGAGCATCTACTAGGTGCCAGGCACTGTTGTAGGAACTGCAGATTGAGAAGTGAACAAAGCAACATCCCTGCTCACGTGCTCTCGTGAAGCTTACAGTCTAGTTGGGGGACAGATAGATAACACAATAAATATGGTGACAGGAGCTATGAGGAAAATAAAGCAGGAAAGGTGGTGGACAGTGGTGAGAAGGGTGCTCCAGAGGGGGCACTCTGGGATGGCCTTTCTGACAGGGTGACATTGTCTGCTTGGCGGACATCTGCGGGAAGGGTGTTCCTGACAGAGGGAACAGCATATACAAAGCCCTTGAGTGGGGAACAGTGAATAGCGAGGAGGCCGGCAAGGCTGGAGCAAAGGGAAAAAGAATGAAGGAGGAGAGGATGAGGTCAGAGAAGGAACAGGAGGCCCATCGTGCAGGGCCTGTGGCCCTCGGAACCTTTGGCTTTACTCTGAGTGAGATGGGAGCCGTGGGGGGATTTTGAGCATGGGGGGAGTGTGAGTTCACCTACGTGTGGCTGCAGGCGGGCAATACATGGAGGGGACAAATGAGGATACAAAGTCATTAGGCAAGAGAGGAAACTTCTATCTAGTCCTCTCCGAGCTTTCCATTCTTGGGCTGGAAATCACAGCCCCACGCTCCTCTGCTGGGCCGAGCGGAGGTTCCAAAAACGCTTGCTGATCGAATGAACAAAAGCAGGAATACTGGGTGGGATATTTTGGGGCTCTCTGATGCTTGCAGGGTTGACTCAAATCAGTTGGTGTGTGTCGTGTTTTCGAGCTTAAAACGGCAGAAGTTGTCATGAATAATGCAGCTATATCCGCACATAGTCTGGTTTGATGCTTTTTTTATATCTCTGGCAATGCGGCTTCCGGGAGCTTTGGATAGTGGTGGGCTTGGGTTCGATGTGACGGGGGTGGCAGGAGGGACTCTGGCTTTCCTGCTTAGCTATGTCTCCCGTGAAGTCTGGCTGGGTCCCGCCCGCAGTGACCTCCTGAGGGGCTCTGCGAGAGGGTGGTAGCTTTTGCTGCTGGTTGGCAGGTGGGACAGTGCATTTCTGTCACCCAGTTGGGCCCACAGTTGTTGGCTGCAGACCCCAGGATGGGAGGTGAGGACACCTGAGTCCTTGTCCCAACTCTGCCCCTAACAACCTGTGGCCTCCTAGCGGGTCCCTTCTCCCTGTCTCGTTCTCCTGCTTTCTAAGTGGACAAGGTCGGACGGCTCAGGAATTCTAAGAACATCGAGCCATCTAATTTGACCGGCATCTCTTTCCAAGAGCGAGGTCTCTCCTGTGTTTTCTCTACTCTGAATTTGTCAAGTCTGTATTTAAGATTTATTATACTCAGTAGCTGATAAGACTTTTGGGGAGCCTTCACTCAAGGAAAACAAGGGCTCGACTAAAGCCATTCTAATGGGGTCAAGTTTTTTTAAACAGCATTTACTGAGCATTTTATATGAATGACTTCATTTAAGTATCTCAGTGCCCCGTGAAGTGGATAAAACGTTCTCCCTAATAGAGAAGGATATTGAGGCACAGAGATGGCAAGTAACACCCCTGCGGTCGTGGAGACTGTAAGTGGTACAGCTTGGGGGTCTGGCTCCAGAACCCTGCTCTGCACTCTGGAGCCAAAACCAATGTGGTTATAAGCTATGCTGAGAGTGTGGAGTTAGGGATAAGGCCAAGCTTTGGAACCAGACAGCCTTGAGTTCAGGTTGCAGCCCTGGCATTTAGGAGCTGTGGGAATCTCTCTGGCTTGAGTTTCCTTGTGTATCAGATGGCCGGGGCATCATCTACCACTCGTTTATGCTATAACACGGGGGTTCGACAGTATTTGTGGAGGGACCAGGCACAGTGCTTGGCTCACCCAGTTAAGAGTGAGATGGAACTCGTTTGCCGAAGGACATTTTGCTGCCCTTTCTGGTCACGTTGAACTTGCAGATGCCCTCAGCATGGGATCTTGCTCTCCTTGGGTAAGCCTCGGGCTGGGCTGTGCCAGGGCCACAGGAGCAGTGCTGTAGCCTAGGAAGGGGATCCAGCGGGACTGAGCCCTGAGTAGGAGTCTGCAAGGCTGAGTCTTGACTGATGGCATTGCCATCCTTGGGTGGGCAGCTGGAGGTTCCCTTTGTGTCTGACTGCTCATCGGCCCCTGTGGAGGTAATCCCTCAGCCTCAGGAGGTCAGAAACCCTCGTGAGCCTGCTGGCCCTGCCACTTAGCTTCTGTGAGCCCCCGGGTGAGGCAGCTAGGAGGGCTGAACTCCAATGGGGGGCAGCGTATTTTTCTTTCTTTTAGTAGTACAAGAAGATAGGAGATGAATAGTTTTTTTGTGCTTTTTCTTTACAAAATCCTGAAGGAACTCAGATTCTGGGCATTTGTAAAGGACAGTAACAGGTCCTATTGCAGTAGACTCCATACAAAAATCGGATAACTGAAGCCCCAAGAGATCAAGGGACTTGGCGATACTTGGGGCATTGAATGAATTCTCCTCTAATTATTGTTATTTAGTGAATTATGTTGAAATAGAAAGTTAGAATTAGAGCAGCTATCATTTCTTTTTTTTGTTCTTTTTTTTTTTAAGAAATAAAGACATTTTTACTACTACCATTTATTAAACGCTACTCTAAGTGCTTTACTCTGTCTCATTTAATCCACAAAGCAATCTTCCTATAGAGTAGGTACAGATAGCGACTCCTCTTTACTGAAGAGGAAATTGAAGCTCAGAGAGGTTAAGAAACCAGACTAAGTAAGGTCACACAGCTGCAAAGCAGCAGAGCAGGGTATTTTAGCCAGCCCCATCCAATTCAAGTTGGATAATAACTTGCTAAAAAAACTAGTTAAAACAATAAATAAATATATAAATATAAAGCAGAAAGGGAAAGAGAGGCTAAGAAATGGATCTATTGGTTCAAGGGTTTGGGAAGTTTGTCGTGATCCAGTTTTATGTACAGCTGTATCCAGGGGTTCCAGTGATGTTATCAGGACCATCTCTCTCCATCTCTCTGTGCTGCTTTTGTCTGTGTAAGCTTTACGCTTTCTCTCTATGGGGAGGTAGAGTGTTGCCCAGCTGCTCTCAGGAAACAATATGCCAGCTTGACATCAAGACAAACAGAGCTTCTCCTTCCCCATGGTTCTAGCAGAAGTCTTAGGATTAGATCTCATCCGACCAGCCTGGGTCATGTGCTCCTTTTGCGCCAATGGCTGTGGGATGGATTGCTCTGATTGGTCAAGCCTGGAGGGGTAAAGTGTGGAGTCAGCCCTGTGAGAGTAAAGGAGGGGACCCAGAGGAGAGTCAAGGTGAAATGACCAGACAGGGAGATGGTAACTAGGCCAACAAACCACAGACATCCGCCTTCACAGCCTGAGGGTCCTGCATTTGGAGCTCAGCCCCTAACAGTAGAAATGGCCACTCTGATGGTCTGTGCCTGGCTGTGATCCCAAGTGCTGCCTGGGGACCTGCTGTGCTCAGGTATCTGCTGGATCAGAGATGTTTACTCTGGGGTGTGCAAAACCCTGAAATTGTACAAACACTCTGTACTTGCTGTATGGAGAGCGTATCCTCCATTATCCTCAGGACCTGTAAAGGATCCACAACCCAAATACCCTAATACAGTTGGTGTCCTTTAATATGGTTTTAAATAAACCTTTCACAGAGTTAAAAAAAAAAACAAAACACCCTGAAAGATGCTGGGATACAAAGATGAATACAGTACAGTTTCCCGACCTCCATGTGCTCAGAAATGAAATGGTGTCTCCTACTTTCTAACCCATTGAGTCCTCTAATAATAGTCAATCTCTAATAATAATCATAATGAGCATTTATTGGGCACCTACTATATTCCAGACCTGCACTGTCCAATGTGGGCTACTAGTCACATGTGCCTATTTACATTTAAATCAAGTAAAATTACATTTAAAATACTGTTCCTCAACGGCACTAGGCACGTTTCAAGTGCTCAATAGCCCCACGTGGCTAGTGATACCATATTGGACAATACAGAGATAGAGCGTGTCCAGAAAGTTCTATCATGTTCTAGACATTGTGCTAAGTGCTTTATATCCATTAACATATTTGATCTTAAAAAAATCCTTAATAAATAGGACCTACCCCTACCTCAGAGGTAGGGGTAGGTCCTATTTATTATCCCGTTTTACAGATGAGTAAACTGAAGCACAGAGCAAGTGACTTGCCCAAGGTCGGAGAGCCCGTAAGAACCAGGATTCTAACCCAGCCCTTAAATACACTATCTCACTGCTTTTCCTCTTAAGGTTGGCTGGAGGTGGTTAGTCCATTTTCTGGTCCATCCTGAGTGTGAACCATCTGGGAATTCCATTTCTTTCTTTCCTGCAGCCACCCAGACCCCCAAATTTTGGGCAGCCTTCCAGAGAATCTTGGCACCCTCTGGAGTCCGTGTGCGCCTTCCTCATCCTTGAGGCCCGTGGGTCTGCGGAAACGGGGCATGTTGCCAGGGGAGCCGCCACACGCAGTAGGCAGAGCACCCGGGAGAAAGCTGGCGGGTGCCCATGGTGTGGGCTGAGAATGTGAAACACGTGGGCCCTTTTCCCTGGGGATGGGGGGCAGCCGGGGGGTGGTCTTCAAGGCTTCTCCATGTCCATCAGTGGCTGGGTGTGGGAGTGTTGGCCGGAGGGACCTTTTGGCCAAGATGTCCCCAGGTGAATGCTCTTAGAGTCAGGCACTGGGGAAGACTCCTTGTCGAGGGGTCTGGGGCACCTGTGCAGGGTGGCGATGACAGACTTGTTGGTGGGAACCCCATTCTCAGCCCCCGAACACCTCTCCTTCCAGGCCCGGCTGGCTGGCTGGTCTTTCTACTCTTCGGAAGCAATGCCTGGTGCCTATTTATAGCACGTCAGTAAACTATTAACTGGGGCCGGACCGGCAACAGCCCGGGAGAGGCATTTGCTTCTCCTGCAAGCCCCATAGCCACCTTTAGGGCGGTTAAGAGTGAGGAACCGGAGGGAGGGCTTTTCTAACCCTCTGAAGATCCACATGCCACCACTTCATCATTTATTTATTTATCCGCTCATTCCCGTCACACGGATGGGACTGCAGAAGGACACCCCTGTGGCTTTGCCTTCCGTACCTGCGTGGATGTGGTGGCAGGATGGAAGGATGTGGGCCGGAGGGTGGGGCAGATCAGTCCTGGAACTGCAGGTGAGAGAGAGTCCCGAAAAGGAAGCGTAGATCCATTCCCGGTGGTTGCTGAGGTCCTAGTGCCAGACACCTTCAGACCCCTGCTCTGTGAGGCCCCAGAGCCCCCTGCAGACCACACAGGCTGAAGGCGTGGAGGAGTCTCTTTGGAAGGAGACTCTTAGCCTGTTTGCCCAAAAGCTGGGACCCCTGCCGACATCCTCCATGAGTGGCAGAGTAAGGTAAAGACATTTTTTTAAAAAACAGACTTTATTTTTTAGAGCAGTTTAGGTTCACAGTAAAAATTAAATGAGAAGTACAGAGATTTCCCTTACACTCCCCGCCCCACACATGCACAGCCTTCCCCACTATGGACCCCCCACCAGAATGGGACATTTGTTACAATGGAGGAACCTACATTGACACATTATCACCCCAAGTTCATAGCTACACTAGGGTTCAGTCTTGGTGATGTGCATGCTATGGGTCTGGACAAATGCATAAGGACGTGTATCCACCATTATAGCATCACACAGAACAGTTTCACTGCCCTAAAATCCTCTGTGCTCTACCTATTCATCCTTCTCTCCCCCCAACCCCTGGCAACCACCGATCTTTTTCCTGTCTCCATAGTTTTGCTTTTTCCAGAATGTCATACAGTTGGAGTCATACAGTATGTTGCCTTTTCAGAGTGGCTTCTTTCATTTAGTAATAAGCATTTCAGCTTGGACATTCTTTTCATGACTATGATTTTCCTTCGGGAACCGACATGTGGCAGAGAGAGGGAGCTAGGAGGTGCCTGGCGAGCTGGGAGAGATGGGTGATGAAAGATGATGGCTGGGGCAGAGGTGGAGCTGGCAGGTGCTGCTGGACCCTGGCTGTGACTGTGACATTGGGCTGCACTGGGCTGAGGGAGCCGGTGCGTTGGCCACCTGGCTGCTAGCGTCCCCACCGTGACTTGGGACTCCGGAGCAGGAGACCTTGATTCAGATCCCAGCCTCTTCACAGGCCAGATGATCTTTGTCCCTCCCAGGTCTGCTGCTTCGTTGGAAAAATGAGAATAGTAGCAATGACACCTATATTATTGTGAATCTTTGGGCTCACATATGTAAAGCTCCTACCCAGCTTGTGGGAAGCATCCGTAGGTGTCTGTTGAATGAATGAATGAACCTACTGTGTGCCAGGCTAGGTGCAGAGCAGGTAGTCATGGGTTTGAATCCCTGCCCTGCCATTTGAAAACCTTGTGCTCTTGGAAAGTCATTTAATCTCACTGAGACTCAGTTTCCTCGTTCGTAAAATGAGGAGGCTAATTGTAACCATTTCTCCAAATTACCACAAGGATTGGATGAGATAAACCCCCTAAACACAGTGCCAGTCACACAGTGAGCACTTTATAAATAAATGCCAGTTGTTCTTACATAAAACAAATGCATAAAGCACCTACTATGTGGCTGCTATTGTGTTTAATGCTTTATATTGAGTTGTCTGAGGTGTTTATATATATTTTGGATATCAACCCCTTATCGGTCATATCATTTGCATATATTTTCTCCCATTCTGTAGGTTGTCTTTTTGTTTTGTCGATGGTTTCTCTTGCTGTGTAAAAGCTTTTAAGTTTAATTAGGTCTCATTTGTTTATTTTTGCTTTTATTTCTTTTGCCTTCAGAGACAGATCCAAGAGATATTGCTACAAAATGTATCATCTTATGCCTGTGAGGCAATACTAATATCTAATACAAATACTAATATAACACTAATATGAATAGCACCCATTTTATGGTTGGGAATGCTGAGGCTCAGAGAAAGGACATGATTTGCCCGAGATCATGCGTGCATGAGCTGGGATATGAATCCTGGAAGTTTGATTCCAGAGTCCAGTGCTCATGGCTGTGCAGTGGGTGTTACTCTAGGAGCTGGGAAAGGGAGGGGGCATCACATCAACTCGAGGGGGTCTCAGGAGGGAGTAAGAAGGTCACATTATCTGGTTCTGGAGCACTGGGTGGTTTTTCCAGAGCTGGAGGTGGAGGTAAGAGTGGGTGGGGATGTCAGGTGCAGGGGACTGCAGAAGCGAATGTCAGGTGGTGGGAGTCACGTGGGTCACACAGAAGGAATGCACGTGTGACTGGGAAGGGACAGGATTTGGCAGGAAAGGCAGGTGGAGCCACACCATAGGAATAGTTACAGCTTGCCAGGCGGTCCCATCCAGCCCCCACATCTGTGTCTGTGCTTCGGAGCTTCCCAAAATATTCCTTTCCCCCCCCCCCCGCCCCACCCATCAGCCTCAGCCCTGTTCCAGCCCCTCCCAACTCTCACCTCCTGCGTGCCTCGCCCATATCAAATTAAAAAATACAGAGCCGCCAGCTATTTCCATGTAGTGCTTTTCCCTGCCACACTGTCTGTACATCTGTTCCTTCCTTTGAGCTCCAGGGCACCTCTGTGGGGGCAGTAGCAGGAGGAAGTTTTTTCCCTGTGCTTTAGAGTTGGTGAATCCGAAGCCCAGAGAGTTCATTTCTACTTGTACTTCAGATCTTGAGCATCACCTCCTGCAGGAAGCCCTCCCTGACCTCCCCACCCACCCAGTTTCCTTGTTATTTGTTCTCATAGAACCAAGTTCTTTCACTGCAGAGAACTGGTCTCGCTTCGTCATTACCTACCTGTTGGTGTGATTTCGTTAATGTCTTTCCACCTTGCTGGACTGTGACCTCCATGAGGACAGGGACTCCATCTGCTTGCCACCTAATGCACACATAGGAGGCGCTCTGTGAATGCTGACTCACTGAGCAGTCAGTTTTGACAGTTTTGGTTCATGTGATACGTTATGGGAAGGCAGGTGTTAGCGGAACGTGGAAGAGGCACGCTTATCCCCGCTTGGGGTATGGAAAGTCCAGGAAGGCTCCCAGGAGGAGGGGACACCTGGGCTGAAGCCTGAGTTGCAGTTAGCTAGCTGGAGCATGCATGGAGGGGCATCTGGCAGAAGGCACCACGTGGGCAAAGGCATGGAGGTGAACCCATTGCATTGCCTTTGGGGACCTGCGTCCTGAGGCAGGGCTGGAAATACTGGCCTCTTAAGGTATCTGCATCTTGTTCTCAGCATCCGGGGTGCCTGCAGAGTGGCCCAGCCTATCCACCTCTCACCCCCCGCACCCCAGTCATTGTCAAGGGGGCCTTTGAGCCACCCCCCCTTTTCTCCCCACTTTCCCTACATGCTGAGAGTTTTGTTTTGTTTTTTATTTATTTTTGGCTGCATTGGGTCTTCATTGCTGCACGTGGGCTTTCTCTAGTTGCGGCAAGCGGGGGCTACTCTTTGTTGTGGTGCACGTGCTTCTCATTGCGGTGGCTTCTCTTGTTGCGGACCACGGGTTCTAGGCGTGCGGGCTTCAGTAGTTGTGGTGCACTGGCTTAGTTGCTCCGCGGCCTGTGGGATCTTCCCAGACCAGGACTCGAACGTTGGCAGGCGGATTCTCAACCACTGCGCCACCAGGGAAGTCCCTGAGAGTTATTTTTAAAACCACTTCGAAGGCCCTCCAGGCATCCTAATCTAACGGTCCTCTCCACCGTGAGTTTCTTGCAGATGTAAGAGTCAGGCTGCCTAGGGGCCTCCATCTCAGAAGCTGTTGCTGCCTAAGCATTACTCACCCACCTGCACCACCAGGCCCCTACCACCTGAGACCCCCGCTGGCGTGCGGATGCTCTAAGGCCTCCGCCAAGCAGGTGGCAGCTCTGGTGATGTTTATTTAGGCCTCCTATGTGCCACAGGCACTGTGCTGGGTGCTTTAAACCAGGGGTCCCCGTGGCCCAAATGTAGCCTGTTTGTGTGCTGCCCTTGAGCCAAGAGTGCTTTTTACATTACAAAGGGTTGTAAAAGCAAAAGAGACTCTGTGACGTAGACTGTAGGTGACCTAAAAAAGAGGTTTGCCAGATTTAGCAAATGAAAATTCAGAAAGCCCAATTAAATTTGACTTTCAGGGAAACAGTAATGTTTTAGCAAAAGTATTTACCATTCACTATTTGGAACATACTTATACTAAAAATATATATATATATATATATATATATATATATATATATATATATATATCTTATTTATCTGAAATTTAGATTTTACTGGGCATCCTGTATTTTATATGGCACCGCTATCCTAAAGCCTGAAGTATTTGCTGTCTGACTTATTACAGAAGAAGTTTGCTGACCCCAGCCTTACACACATGGAAGAAGTTTGCTGACCCCAGCCTTACACACATAGCAAACAAGATCAGGCGTCAAAGGGGCTTAGGACACTGCCTGGAACCCAGCTCCATAAACATCGGCTACTGGTATTCGTGTTATTGATATAATCAGAGTGATCACCAAATATATATTGAACTGCTCGTCCTAGGGGCTCAAGGTTTACTTGGGAGAGACGGACACTGAATGAATAAATCCACAGATGTGTAGTGACGATCAGGCTGTGATAAGTTCTAGGGTGCCATGCAAGAGACTCTGTTTTAGACAGGGTGGTTCTGAGCACTGTGCCTGTTTTGTCTATGGAATCCTCCCATAGCAGCCCTGTGAGGTGGTGCAAACATCATCCCCATTTCACAGATGAGGAAACCGAGGCCTGAAGTTCCCCAGCTAACAGCAGAGCTGGAGTTAGACCTGGGCCTGGTGGCCTCCAAGCCCACGTTCTTACTCACATCACTAAAATGCCTCCTTTTATATGGTGCCAGCTGTGTGCTGGGTCTCGTTTGAGGTCCCCTGCCTGTATTTTCCGTAATCCTTATGACAGCCCTGCATACTGGGCCATGTGATTCCCATCCGGGGCTTAGAGGAGTAAACACAGTGTGGAGAGGCAGGGAGGAGGAGCAAGTTGATTTGGAACCTGGCAGTGTTCCAGGTGGGCAACATGAGGGTACCTGGGTGTGGGCAGGTGGCAGGTGTGAGGAGGAGAGACACAGGGTAGACCAGGGAGCCACCAGGAGCCCCCCTTTTGGCTTTGCAAATTGGCCCGGATTTCCCTATCTCCCTCCTGAGATTAATCCTCCTTTTATGCTGTTTAAATATTTGCAGGTAGAGGGAGGGAAGGATGGGGGAGGGCGGGGCATATTTCTGAATGGTTGCAGGGTGGGGCTGGCGGTGGGGTGGGGTAGGTGCTCTGAGGCCTGATGTAGAGGCACGGCTGGGCCACAGCCAGAGGAAGTTGGGGTTGGTGAATAGAGCTGAAAGGGCGCCTTAGCAATTGGCCATTCACCTAACTAACTAACCCTCATGAAAATCCACCATGGGCCACGCAGTGAACCTGACCGTCACTATCATCTCAAGAGTCATTACTGTTTGTAACATCCTTACTATGTGCCAGGTACAGTCTCCACAATCTCATTCAAGCCTCACATTACGCCTGTGAGGTAGGGGTGCTAAGACCATCCACCCCATTTTACAGATGGGGAAGCTTGTCTAGCATCATGTGGGCAGTGAGTGGCCAAGGATTGGACCCCAGGTCAGTGACTCCACCTCCTGGGCTCTTAGCCTCTCTCAACTGCCTCCTCACATCCTGTCCTTAGAGCTGAGAAGCTGGTTCCAAAAAGAGTGAGCTCCCCATCGTTGGAGAAACGCAAGCAGTTGTTGGACTCCTTACAATGGAGCTGGAGAGGGATCACAGTTTCCCGACCACTGTGACCTTTGAGGTCCCCCTGCCTCTGAAGGGTCCCCACAGTGCGCTGTAGTTGGCAGAGTCACATCCAGGTGACCCAGGTCTTCTGACTCCCAGTTCAGTGCCTCTTTCCATCCCCAAGTTGGGAGACACTGGAGAATCCCTCCTCACAGGTTTCTCAGCACCTTGGGATTTCAGAGGGCCTGACCCAAGATTGGGCAGGGCTGGAGGCAGGGCTGCAGGTCAGGCCGTCAGACAGACCTGGGTTCAAGTCCTGGCTGTGTGACCTACAGACAAGTTGTATAAACTCTCTGTGCCTCACTTTATCCATCTTTAAAATGGGGATAATAATGCTCTCGTGAGGATTAAATCAGACATTCTATACAGATCACCTGGCACTTCGTAGATGCTCTTAGTATACATTCTCCTTTAATAACAAAAGCAGAATGACAAAACAAAAGGAGAATAGCAAGCATTTGGTTCACAGTGGCCTCCGCTTCTGCAGTGAGAGACAAAGTATTTATTAGAACAAAGGCCCTGGGTCTGAATCCTGCTGCCTCTGCGTGACCTGGGTCAGGTTAGCTAATCTTTGTGCGTCAGTTTCCCCATCTATAAAATGGGAATAACTTGGGAAATGACCTTATTAAGGTTGTGCTTACAAATAGTCCCCGGAACACAGCGAGTGCCCAGAAAAGTGAGGGTAAGCTTTAGCGTCATAAACCTCCTACTGTGTGCTAGCCCGGCCTGCCCTTTCACCAGTCACATCACATTTAATTCTCAGCACAGCCCCAGGGGATGATAGGTTCCACTTTACAGATGAGGAAACTGAGGTGCCAGCAGGGGCACGACTCGACCGAGCTCACACTGGACGTGAGTGGCCGGGCTGGGATGAGAATGCAGGTCTGTGTGGCTCCAGAGTGGCACCAACCATAGTCACTGCCTCTGTGCCGCCCAAATGGGGCGGGATTCCTGGTCCAAAGCTTAGAAAATCACACAGGCTGCAAGGAGCCAGGATGGCACCCTGCCACTGCCACTGTATCCAAACGACCCCACGGTCCCTCAAATCTGTCTGCCTCCAAGGTGGACCAAGTTCAAGACCATGTCTGGGGGTCTGAGAGGGGGAAGGTGGTTGAGCTAATTTCAGAAGTCTTGCGCAGCTGCCAGACCCTCTTCCCCTGCCCACAGTGCTGATCTGTCCCCGGGGATGGGTCCCCCCCTCACGGGAGTGGGCAGCAGCCTCTTTCTTCCTGCAGCGAGACCATGCCCTCTTCTGCAAGACTCTCAGTGACCTTCTGGGGGAGGCTCCCACAGCATTGCCTTTTAATTTCCTCTCCTGGCCTCCGGCTGTCAGCCTGTTATGAACTTCTGGGGAGATATTCTAGCCCACAGCTGGGAGCCAACGGAGGTGGGGAGGGGCCCTCACTCGCCAGAACCCCTTGTTCAGGCTGAGAACACCGTGGGTGCTGCATTCTCCCCTCCACCACCCACCCCCAGATCCATCCCCAGGATAAGAGGCCCAGAGCCAGGCAGCCACGGGCTCCTCCCTGCAGCCAGCTTCCCAGCTGTGTGACCTCAACAGCAAGGTTACCCTTTGAGTTTCAGGATCCACAGCTGTAAGCAGACGGCCTTCTCTGCTCTGCAGATTTTGGAGTTGAGACAATGCGTGTGTGCAGTCAGGGTGCCGATAGGAAGCAAGTGCTTTCCCCAAACTGAGTACATTAAGGTGAATTTAATAAAGGGCTGTTGACTAAGGCAAGGGAAGGATGCTGTGAGACCCCGGAAAGCATGCAGCACCCCGTGATATTAACATTGGGGAACCAGGAACCGCTACTGCCCCCAGTCTGATCAGGGTGGGGGGGAGAGGTTCCCAGAAGGGGCAGGCTGTGTGGGGAGGGTCCCCAGAGACAGCTGTGACTGCTACGCCTCTTTCTTAAGGATTTTGGGGCAGCTCCTTGTTTTATATCCTCCCCCACCCTTCCCCGCTCTCCCCCCCTCTCCTTTTCCATCCCCTTAGATCCTTGAGTACAGTCTGAACGTGCTTGAGATCACCTGGAGGGCTTGATCACCACCCCAGAGTTTCTTATTCAGTAGGTCCAGGGTGAGGCTGAGCATTTGTATCTCTAACCAGTTCCCAGCTGGTGCCAGTGCTGGTGCTTCTGGGCTCCGCCCCGAGGAGCTCTGCTGGTCCCCATCGCACTTACCTCCCACCTCCCTTAGCTTGTGGCTCTTTGGACTAAGGGCCCCTTCAGGGCAGGACTGTCTGACTCCATCCCTGCAGCTCTCTCCACCTTGAACTCAGGATCCGAGGGCTGCTTCTCTTGCCGCCTGCCCAGATGAATTCACCTGCGTTTGTATCACTTGCAACTTGTCCCTGTAGATTGCTGTCCAGACGTGTTGATCCGAGGTCAGTGCTGAGATAGAGATCAGGATGCCGGAGGTCTATGAGGGCACGCTCTCAGGGTCAACACCAGTGGAGGTGAGGCAGAGAAGCAGGAGTGGGTGGAGGGAGAAGTTGGGCCACGATGTGGCCTCCGTGGAAGCCTCAGCCCTGTGGAGATCTGGGATGGCCCTTTAGAGCTGTCCCATGTTAGGGCAAGGATGCCGGATCTTCACACCCCACATGCATCATTCACTGGATGGGCCACCCCGGGAAGGACTGTGACCTTGGGGGAGGCCCTCTCTGCAGCTGCAGTGACCCTGTTTCCTAAGGGACAGCAGCTCTCCCAGCAGCTGGCAGCCTCCGGTCCTCATGGGATCTGAGTGGTGCATTGCGGCATCTGCCACATCATCAGAACCTTCTCATGGCCCCCACTGCCATCCTCTCCCCACCCCTTAGTCCCATGGCCCCTGTACCCCACACTCTTCCTTCCTTTCCAGCCCCAAACCAGAAAGCCCTCTTGCTATCACTCAAACACACAGAGCCCCCAGTAAAGACACCTGCCCATGATTTTGCCACCAGCTGACCTCTGAATCTTAATTTTGCTTGGCCAGGCCATCCTGCAACACAGAGAAGTCAAAGCCTCCAGGCCCCATCCTCTTTGTACTACATCAGTGTTATCTGCCACATGCGATGGTTAGGGATGCTCCAGGCCTTCCAGAGAGAGGGAGAGAGGAAGACGGCAGATGTATTAGTCTGCTTGGGCTGCCATAACAAGGTACCACTTGGTGACTTAAACAACAGAAATTTATTTTCTCACAGTCCTAGAGGCTGGAAGTCCAAGATCAAGGTGTCGGCAGGATTGGTTCCTTCTGAGGGCCGGGCGGGAAGGGTCTGTTCTGGGTCTCTCTCCTCGGCTGTTGATGTCTGTCTTCTCCCTGTATCTTCACATGGTCTTCCCTCTGTACCTGTCCATGTTCAAATTTCCTCTTCTTATAAAGACCCCAGATGATATCAGATGAAGGCTCACTCGAATGTCCTGATTTTAACTTAATCACTCTGTAAAGATCTCATCTCCAAATACTGTCACATTCTGAGGTCCTAAGGGATAGGATTTCAACATGAATTTGGTGGGGGGCCGGGGAGGGACACAGCTGAGCCCATAACATTAGGGGAGGTGACAGTTTACAGGATTGGAAAGCAGGTGACAAGGAAAAGGAATGGAAAGAGGTTAAGGCATCCTGGGCAGGTCTTTGCGGCCAGAGGGGTGGTGCCAGCCTAAGGGCCCCTACTAGTTGCTAGCAGAGCCGGAAGCTAAAGCCGAAGGGTTTTTCACGCATCCTGAGGAAGCTCACAGCCTCCTTTTGTGGAGGGAGCCGATGGGGCCTGGTGGTCTCTGCGCTAACCGTGGGGAAAGGGGCAGGTTGGCAGCAGGGCCTCTGCATCAGAGCCACTCCAGAGGGTGACAGGCAGATGGCCGCCTCCAAGGAACAGGAGGACGTTGGCAGGAGGGCTGCGACCTGCTTAAGAGAGGGCTGGCCCTCTGGAAGGAGCTGAGGCCTGCCCTGAAATGGAGTGGTCACGCTTCGGCACTCCTCCCACCCCCCAGAGCTGTCCTGCTGCTGCAGGGAACACCAGCCCGGCAGAGCCAAATGTTCCTGTGCTGGGTCAGTAAAGGGAACAGCAAGTGTGAAGGCGTGAGGTGGGACCGTGCCCTCTGAGCTGGGAGCAAGGAGATATGGGGTATGTGGAGTGAGTGACAGGACCAGTGGGGGAGGAGGCTGGGAGGACAGTGATGGACCCAGGTCATGTGGAGCCTTGTGGGCCATCGTGAGCACTTGGGTTGTCACTCCAGGTGAGATGGGAGCCACGGAAGAGCTCTGAGCACCGGAGGGATGGTGGTCGGACTTACCCTGTTTTTTCTAACTAGAAAATATTTATTTATACTACATTAACACATACATGCTTCTTAAAATTGTGGTAAAATACAGAGAACAGAAAATTCACATCCTTCACCATTTTTAAGTACAGTAGTGTTAAGTATGTTTACATTATTGTGTAGCCAGTGTCCAGAACTCTTTTTATCTTGCAAAACTGAAATTCTGTACCCATTAAGCACTAACTCCCCATTTTCCCCTCGCCCCCACCCCAACTTCTGGCAGCCCCATTCTACTTTCTCTATGCATTTGACTATTTTAGGTGCCTCATATAAGTGGAATCCTACAGTATCTGCCTCTTCGTGTCTGGCTTATTTCACTTAACATGATGTGCTCAAAGGTTCATCCATGTTGTAGCATGTGTCAGAATTTCCTTCCTTTTTAACTCTAAATAATACTCCATTGTATGTATACACTACATTTTGTTTATCTATCATCCATCGATGAACCTTTGGGTTGTTTTCACCTTTTGGCTATTGTGAATTACACTGCTATGAACATGGGCATACAAACCTCTCTCTCTGTATATAATATCTAAATACAAGATCATGTCATCTGGGAAAAGAGATAATTTTCCTTCTTCCTTTCCAGTGTGCGTCCCTCTTTTGTTTCTTTTCTTGCCTAATATATCTGGCTGACTTCCAGTGCTGTGTTAAATAGAAGAGGTAAAAGCAGGTATCTTTATTTTGTTCCTGAACTTATAGGAAAAGCTTTTTCAGGCTTTCACCATTGAGTATGATGGTAGCTGTGGGCTTTTCATATACAGGCTTGACTCGGAGATAATGCAGGTTTGGTTCCAGACCACCACAATAAAACAGATATCACAGTAAAATGAATCACATGAATTTTTTTGTTTCCCAGTGCATATAAGTGTTACGTTTACACTATACTATAGTCTATTAAGTATCTATTAGGTTATTCAATCTGTTGGTATCCAGTTTTCATAGTATTCTCTTATAATCCTTTTTATTTCTGTGGCGTCCCTTGTAATGTCCCCTCTTTCAATTCTGATTTCAATTATTTGAGTCTTCTCTCCTTTTTTATTTTTTTTTAAAAAATATTTATTTATTTATTTACTTATTTATTTTTGGCTGCGTTGGGTCTTTGTTGCTGCGCGTGGGCCTTCTCTGGTTGCGGAGAGCGGGGGCTACTCTTCGTTGCAGTGCGCGGGCTTCTCATTGCGGTGGCTTCTCTTGTTGTAGAGCATGGGCTGTAGGCGCACGGGCTTCAGTAGTTGTGGCTCGTGGACTCTAGAGCACAGGCTCAGTAGTTGTGGTGCATGGGCTTAGTTGCTCCACGGCATGTGGGATCTTCCCCGACCAGGGATCAAACCTGTGTCCCCTGCACTGGCAGGCAGATTCTTATCCACTACGCCACCGGGGAAGCCCTCCCCTTTTTTCTTAGTCAGTCCAGCTTAAGGTTTGTCAATTTTGCTGATTGTTTGAACCAACTCTTGCTTTTGCTAATTTTTTCTGTTCTCTATTTTGTTTATTTCTAATCTTGATTTCCCTCTGCTAGCTTTGGGTTTAGTTTATTCTCCTTTTATAGTTCATTAAGGTGTAAAGTTGGATTGCTGATTTGGGATCTTTATTCTCTAACGTAAGTATTTCCAACTGTAAATTTCCCTCTTATCACTGCTTCTCTTTCATCCCATAAACTTTTGCATGTTGTGTTTTCATTTTCTTTTGTCTCAAGATGTTTGTTGATTTTTGTTGTGATTTCTTCTTTGACTCATTGTTTAAGGGTGTGTTTAAATTTTCATTTATTTCTGGATTTCCCAGTTTTCCTTCTGCTGTTGATTTCTAGCTTCATTCCACTGTGATCGGAAGAGATACTTTCTTTGATTTCAGTCTTTTTTAATTTATTCAGACTTGTTTTGTGTCCTAACACACTAACCTGAAGACTATTCCATGTACACTTGAGAAAAGTGTGTATTCTGCTCTTGTTGGTTGGATAGTTCATGTGTCTGTTAGGTCCAGTTGGTCTATAATGTCGTCCAAGTCCTCTGTTTCCTTATCGACCTTCTGTCTGGTTGTTCTGTTGACTTACCTTTTAACAAGATCCTTCTGGACACGTTAAGACAGCCTCTAGGATGTAGATGCAGGGAGACCAGTGGGAGGCTACAGTGTCAATCCAGGAGAGATATGACTTGGACCAGGATCACTTGCACCTGGGCAGTGCTGGTGGAGGGGAGGAAAAATGGTTGGACTCTTAGTCTATTTCGATGGTGGAGCCAAAAGAGTCAGTAAAACGATTCTGTAGAAATTGGAGCTGGGTAAAGGAATTTGCCTAAGCTCCTACAGCTAGTAAGTGGCTGAGCCAGGATTTGAACCCAAGTCTGTTTGGCTCCCAATTCTTGGCTCTTGATTACTCACTGTGCCTTTGAAAGTACTCCCGATCCAGCTGCCTGGACACCCACCCCCATGCCTCCCTGACAGTCCACTGTCGCCACTATTTGGCCTGAACTCACTCCCTCTGCCTCCATTCCCAAAGGATGTCCAAGTCTGGGTGCTGGGAGCAGAGAAAAGAGGGAGGCAGGTACCTGAGGCTGAGGAGGGCAGAGAGGGGGACAAATGCTCTGAGACCATGTGGGCTTAACGGCATGTTGTAGAAGGGGCTCAACCCCTGGAATCGGATAAACCTGGGTTCAAGCCCTGAATCCACTCCTCACCAGCTGTGTGACTCTGGGCAGGTTACTCCACCTCTCTGTGCCTTTGTTTGCTCCAGGGATCATTATGCTGCTGGTCCGTTTACCCATGATTATAGTGACAAGAAAGCATGTTTTTCAACTAGAATATTCTACCAAAGCAGAAGTCAATCATGATCCTTCAAGCTATTCATTCCTCAAACAGAACTTTATGAGCACCTACTGTGTGCTGGGACCACAGTTGTTAAGCAGGGAGACACGGAGTGCTTGCCCTCATGGGGTCCACAGCTTGGCAGGGGGGACAGGTGCTGACAAAATCATCACAAATCTGATAGATGTTACAAAAGCATCCACTATGGGTCCCCAAGCAAGGAAATTTAATCTTAACAGGTGATGTTTCAGGCAGGACCAGAATAACGGTAAAAGAGGCCAGGTGTGAGGTTCTCGGCAGGGCAGTGACCTGCATGCAGCTAACGTTTATCACAGGCACACTGCGCACCAGGCTCTGTACTCAGCACGTGGGGTGCATTACCTTGTGCAGTCCTCCCATTGCCCCTGGTAGGTGCTGTTCCTACAAGCCCTTTACCCAGTGAGAAAACTAAGGTTCAGAGAGGCGACATGATTTGCCTGAGGAAATACAGCTAGTAGCTAGAGGGGTCAGGATATGGCAGCTGGAGCCAAAATGAGAAACATTTTTATAAGTTGGAATTCCAGCTCTGCTGCTTCCTAGCCGTATGGCCTTGGGTGGACTAGTTCATCTTCCTGAACCTCAGTTTCCCCATTTGTAAGTGGGACCAGTTCCACAGGCTCAGTTAGATAGCTTTCAGACTTTTAAATGCTGCTGGCAAAACCAGGCTTAGAGCTTGCTGGGCTTAGCGGCCGGGAGCTGTTCACGGTGCGGGTGCTGACTTGGTTATGTCGGGGGAAGTGCTGTGTCAGCTCTCAGGTGGTCACTGCCATGTGTTTTTCCGGAGAACATGGCCAAGGATGCTTTGAGTTCTGTGTTCCCCTCCAGAAGGCAATCAGAAGG
Source organism: Eubalaena glacialis (assembly GCF_028564815.1). Taxonomy (NCBI): domain Eukaryota; kingdom Metazoa; phylum Chordata; class Mammalia; order Artiodactyla; family Balaenidae; genus Eubalaena; species Eubalaena glacialis. The sequence goes on from NC_083730.1 coordinate 75,985,859, forward strand.
AAGGGAGAGAGGGGCACTGAGAGCCTGAGACTGCTCTCAGACAGGTGCGTGGATGGGTTGGCCAGGCCAAGTCTAGGTGGGCTGCAGGGCAGCCAGAAGGGAGTAGGGGCTCATCGATGGGGGTGGATTCCGGATCCCCATGTCACAGCCCCAGAGATGTAGAGCTGGGACCAGGTTTTGAGATCATCTCTTCTGACCTCCTCAACCTCCAGGTGGGCAAACTGAGGCCTTAGAGGGGAGAAACACTTTGCTAAAATACTACAGTGACTCCAGGCACAGTGGGGCCCAGAATCCAGCAAAGCAGAAGGGCATTCAGGCCACCAGAGGGCCACCTCCATAAGCAGAGGCATGGCTGCCCTTTCAGTGCTGTGTCCCCTGTGCCTGGCACATCACAGGTATTCAATAAATATTTGTTGAATGAGTGAATGTAGTATGAAAAACACACAGCCTGGGGAGTCAGACCCAGCTTGGATTCTGTCTCCACTCTGGGCCAGCTCTGCCTTTCTGGGTGAATTTCTACATGTTGCTAAGCCTCTGTTTCCCAAAATAAGATCACAAATCCAGCTGGTAGGTACCTGAGCAGGGATTTGAACTGTGGTCTACAGGATTCCAGGGCTGATTTTTCATACTACACCTTCCTGGTTTTTTTCATATACCCGTTTCATTCATTCATTCATTCATTCATCCACTCACTTAGAAAATATTTATGGAGACCTACTGTGGACCAGGCACTGTTCTAGGCTCCATGGCTACAGCCGTGAAAAAAAGGCAGATAAGGCCCTGCCCTTGGGGAAATTAAGTTGTAGAAGATGGAGACAGACAGTAAACAAATAGGACAGGAAGTACTCTGAAGAAACCATAACAGGGGATGGAAGGAGTTAGAGGTTGGATGCCTTAGATGATGTGGACAGTCAGGAAGGAGAGGACATTTTTTGTGACACCTCAAGAGAAGCCCACTCTGTAGAGAGCCTGAAAAAATAATTTAGTTCAGTGTGAAGTGTGGGGCTATCAGAGGCCACAGGCCCTAGCCCTACAGAAAACACAGCGGGGAGGATGTGGAAGGAAAGCAGTTACTAAAACATCCCAAGCAGCCTGAGAACACCATGGGGGGTGATGTAACCCTCTGAGGTGTCTGCACCCTGAGTGGGTTTGGGTCTCCCCCTCTGGTGCCTCTGCCTTCCAGGTGAAGCAGATTATGGAGGAAGCCGTCACGCGCAAGTTTGTCCACGAAGACAGCAGCCACATCGTCTCTTTCTGTGGTGAGTTAGTGGCCCATGGCCTTGAAAAGTGGCTTTTTTTCCCTCTGTGGGCTGCCTCGGGGATGTGGCGTCTTTCTTTGAGCAAAGTTCTCATGTCATTCTTTTGCTTTTTAACTGCAAAGCTATTTTTGGATTCTAAAGGGACTCCATTAGGGAATTTGGAAGTAGAGAAAAGATTTGGAAGTAGAGAAGAAATTAAGAATGACATCTGCACCCCGGGAAAAGGTAATCATGGTTGACACAGAAGGATGCCTTCCCTCCCGTGGGCTCCGTTCGCAGTGACCCTACCCCAAGCGACCAGGGGTCTTGCATCTAAGGGATGGGCTCTGCATCCTTTCCTCACCCAGGTAAAGAGACAGGATGAATGAGGACTTAAAAAAAAATAATAAGGAATCAAGAGCCATAGACACATCCCGAGGGATCTCTTCCAGCTGGCTCAGCAAAGGAGGCAGGCTCAGAGCGTGACTGAGACTTCTCTTCTTGAACCTGTGAGGCCCACAGGGTTCCAGAAATAACCTCGCTGCCAGGTTCTTACTGTACTTTCACAATGGCTAGAGACAGGTGTCTTACCGTGTCCCTGAAGTCAGGATTCAGTGCATAAGCAGTGTGTACGTATATGTGGGAGTGTTTCTTTCTCCCTGAAAACCTTTTTATTTCGTGATTGGAGTCTCATAACGAAGGACAAGCTGTAATGCCCCTCTAACGGTCTTGGCCCTATGGAGGGACCCATCAGCTTCCATCCAGATGGCCGGGGACACCACCCGTGGGCCTGCAGCTGGCCGAGCACATGCCATGACCTGGGAAACCACTGACGTCAGCTCAGCCCCTTGCAGCCCACCTCTGTTCAAATCCCACCTCTGCCACTTCTTGGTTGGGTGACCTTGGGCAAGATCTTATTTTTTTAGGTGATAATGCATTTATTTAAATCAATAAATATATATATACATATATATATTTTTTGGCTGTGCCTCCTGGCTTGTGGACTCTTAGTTCCCTGAGCAGAGATCAAACCTGGACCCATGGCAGTGAAAGCGCCGAGTCTTAACCGCTGGACTACCAGGGAAGTCCCAGAAATATGTTTTATGTATATATTGGGTTGGCCAAAAAGTTCATTCGGGTTTTTCTATAAGCTGTTACGTTATGTATAAAAATACACATTTATGCATGCACATATATATACACACACATACATATATATGGGAATATATATCTCTCTATATAAATATAGATATATATCTCTGTCTTTCTTTCTTCTCCTGGACATTTTTATTTGCAAAAGACATGATATGCATGTCTATTTTGGGACTCACTAGCATACCTACCAATTAAAGACTTAGAAGACTAGAGAATGATAAAAATCATAATAATTCTCTAACTCTGATCAGAGTTTGGGGGTGAGAGAAATCTGCTGGCTCTAAATGAGACCTGAGGGATGTCCCTGAGGTTTCTTTTGTCCATTGTTCCTTATGAGCCATTGTCAGAAAGAATGGAAAAATGTCTACCAAGCCGGAATGGATCATGAAGTTAATCAGTATAAAGAAATCAAAGTTCTGGGTATGTAAGCAAAAATGAAGATATTTTAGAGATCATCACCCAGAATATTTTAAATCCATGAGCAGATTAGGCAACATGTGAACAATCCTTCAAAGCCAAGTCATTGCTAACAACAACAACAAAAACAACACAGGCAATTAGACCGAAACTTCTCAGTATTTCTCCTTGCACATGGCATGACCTTGGTCAGGCTCTTGAGTGCTGGTGTCCTCTTCTGAAATGACAGTAACTAGAACACTTGCTTCATGAGTTTTGCCGCGGGGATCAGGGAAGGTAAACCTTAACACTGGTCTGACACCCAGTAGGTGCCCAAGAAGGGGTGGCTCTTATTATAAATTCACATTTTCCCATAAACATTGATTATGCTCCAGTGCATACCAGAGAGCTCCCAGTCTGCTGTGTAAGACGGAAAGTAAGAAGATAAATAAAGGCTGCTGAGAGTATCAGATATGAGATAGGGGCCATCAGAATGGCCTGCACAGGGTCTGTTTCTTAGAAGGGAACACTGAGGACCAGAGGGGGAAAGTTATTTGCCTGAGGTCACACAGCAAGTTAGTGGTAGAACCCAGGCTACACCCTAGGTCTCTTATTTGAGGAGGGCTGGGCGGGGCCTCCAGGGGAAACACAGAAATGGGAAGATTATGACTGAATCCTCTCTTCAAAGGCCCTTTGTGGAGGCACAAGTGTTGTGAGCACACCTTGGGTTCAGATGTGGGTTTGAATCCCAGCTCCATCACTTATTTGCTGGGTGGCCCTGGGCAGTTCAGTTTACCTCTGGGAGCCTCAGTTTCCACATCTGAAAAATGGATGGTTTTCCTTTCTGCCTGGTTGTGGATCAAATGAGATCCATAATGTTAGCTGTTACTGGAGTCACAGTAGTAATGACAACAATGTGATTCTCTAACCAGAATAAAGCTCAGCAGTCACATGGTCCAGGCTCCCCTCCCTCATTGACAGGAGTAATAGCTAACATTCGTAAAGCACACACTATGTGCCAGGCTCTGTGCAAAGTGCTTTCCGTGCATTTTTTCCACCTCATCCTAACAGCAACCTCATGAGGTTAATGTTCATACCATCCCCGTTTTACAGATGAGGAAACTGAGGCACAGGGAGGGGAAGTAATTGCCCCCTGTCACACAGCTGGTTATTGGCCAGGAGAGAATGTGAACAGAGATGATCTGACCTTGGGCAGCAAGCGTGGGTTCACCACTAAGCCCCCTTGCTCCCTTTTGAGGGGCTGGATGGTGGAGAGGCATACGTGCTTTTTGCTATGATGCTGTCACGAAATTTGTGATTCTGGGGTCCCCGGATCTTCAAGGTACCTGTGTGTGTCTGAAGCTCAGAGCCAGGCTGGGCACTGGGGAGCATGGGCAGGGCCTGCTGATCGTTGTGTCCCCGCAGCGGCTGTGGAGGCCTGCGTCCTGCATGGCCTGCGGAGGCGGGCGGCTGGCTTCCTGCGCAGCAACAAGATCGCAGCTCTCTTCATGAAAGTGGGCAAGAGCTTCCCGCCCGCAGAGGAGCTGAGCCGCAAGGTGCAGGACCTGGAGCAGCTGATCGAGAGCGCGTAAGTGCTGAGAACGGGGTACAGGCTAGGGTACCCCCAGAGGCCAGCCCCTGCTCCTCCCCGGGCTCTGTGAGAGCCTGCACCTCCTCGCACCCTCTCCACTCTCCATTCTGCTCCTCAAACCCGCCAGATTCTTTCACACCCCAGGTCCTTTGCACACACTGTACCCTCCACCCAGTTCACACCCCTCATCTTCCATGGCTGGTTCCTTGTCATCCTCAGGCCTTCCCCTAACTAATGGTAAATTCCAACCCTCACCCCATTTCTCTTTTATATCCCTCTGTTTATTGTCTTCCCAGTTGTTATCACCACCTGTAATTTATTCATTCATTCGTTTACTGTTTACTTGATTGTTGTCTGTCTCCCCCACTTGACTCTGAACTCCTTGAGGGCAGGCAGCTGCACCTGTGCTATCCCCCATTAGGTCCCCAGTGTCTGAGACAGTGCTCAGCACCTGGGAAATGCCCAAGAAACAACTGTAAAATGAATAAGTGCCTACTCTGAGCCAAGCCTGTGCCAAATGCAGGAAGATCAAAGTTTAACATAACCAACATGGTCTCTGTCTGCGTGGACAGATGCTCACAGTGAAGCAGCCATTGAAGAGGATGTTGTCTTAGTGGCTGATTGTGTGTACTGGGGGGAGGCTCATGGCCTGAGAGTGTGTACATGAGGGCCTTCCACCCGAGCCACCCCCAGGGTCCCGACTGCACAGCCAAACCCCCTACCTGGAGCCTGGTCAGGGATGGCAAATAGGTTTCAAACCCATTTGGTCCTAGTGGCTGCACAGAGAGTTGTGTTGTGAAAGATTCTGGAGCTGTGAGTGGGCTTCATGGGAAAGAGGGCAAGGATTGATTAGCCATGCCTGTTATGGGCAAGAGAAGGGAGAGAGAGGCATGCATGTCATGTGTTTACCCTCTCTGCCGTGAGTGGTTACTCCACTTCACTGGATGAGAAATGGCCCTTTCCTTGCCCTTTAGGCCCTGCCAGCCCCTGGCTGCTGGCCAGAACTGCATGATGGGTAAGGCTATGGATTTGGCATTGCCAACTCCCATTTGGAATCTGACTCCTCAGCCACCTGGTCTTTAGGTGCCTTCCAATCCATCTGCTAAATTCCCAGGTGTTTGCTGATAACTTCTTAAAGGGATGGATTTCCATGGACCTTCCATAACACTGGGAGCAACTTTCTAATGGAGGAATGAGAGATGTCCATTCCAGGTGCCCATTCATTCATTTGTGCAATCATTCATTCATGGACATATTTACTGAGCCCTTTGTGTGTGCCAGGCACTGTGCTGGGCCCTGGAGATACAGGCGTGAAAAAGGGCCAAGGCTTGCCACTTGGTAGACTCTCAGTATTTTATTTTAAAAGCAGTCGAATTGCATTGTCTATACCCTCGAGGTCACAGTGTGGAGGGGAAGACAGAGAAGTGAGCGGGAAGTTAAGCTGCAGAGGTTGAGGGAACACAGAGGAGGGGCCCCTCCCCAGCTTCAGCTGGTGCAAGAGGGCTTCCTGTAGGAGGGGGTGCCCTCGCTGAGACCTCAAGAGTGAGAAGGAGTCAGCCAGGGAATAGGGTGGGCGGGGGAAGCCGGGAAGAAGCAGCAGCTCATGGAAGTCCTCAGATGAGAGCTTCGCAGCCTCAGGGATCCACAGATATCTCTGTCTGGCTGGATCATGGGGTCAGAGGCAGAGAGTGGTAAGGAGGTGTCTCGAGAGGCAAACGGGCAAGGTCATGGAGTGCCCTGCTAGTCATGTTAAAAAGCTTCCTTCTCCAGGGCAATGGGGAGCCACCAAAAGATCTATAATCCAAGACTGTTCTTGGCCAGCACTCCTTTCCAGCCAAGAGAGGGAGAGACAGAAATTTCAGTGTGAGAATTTGGCTCACCCATCAACAGTGTATGAAAGTGTCAGTTTTACCACATCTTCACACTCACTCGGTATTATTTTTTCAACTCTTTTCCCATTCTCCAGGAACAGTATGGGCTCTTGTTGTTGTTCTAATTGCCATTCCTTGATTTCTTAGAGAAGTTGGACACTTTCCCATTTGCACATTGATCCTGTTGGATTTCCTCTTTTGTGAATATCTATTATCTTCCTTTACTGGTCTTGAAGGCGAAACCAGATCCAGGGCCTCCAGGAGAATGTGCGAAAGCTGCCAAAACTGCCCAACCTGTCCCCACTCGCCATCAAGCACCTGTGGATCCGTACAGCCTTGTTTGAGAAGGTCCTGGACAAAATTGTTCATTACCTTGTGGAAAACAGCAGGTGAGCGGAAGACACCTGGGTGCGCTCTGCCTCCACCTGCTGGCCTTCTTAGGAATTGCACCCTCTCGCACAAAGCTGCTTACCCTTTGGTCACTTAATATACACTTGATGTGAAAGTGATTAAATAAGGGCCTTCTGGATGTTTGACTCTGAACTAGCCTAGCTTAGAACCTTGGGAAGATTTGGGTGCTTAATAGCAATGCAGGGTCTTCAGAATTGGGGTGGGGTATAAGGATCTTGCAATCTTAGAGATGTTCCTTTTCCCATGAATGAAGCCCACAGTCTATTCACTATATGGCCCTAGGGGACTCACTTAGCTTCTCTGTGCCTCTGTTGTCTCTTCTGGTGAATGGGACGGGATGGGAATTGCTGCCACTCTGGAGAAGAGGTGAGAAAAGGAGTTAGTGAGTACACAGCATTTTGGAAATGCATAGTGATATTTTTTACATTTTCTCTCCTACCTCAGATTGACATGATATAAAGGTTTTACAGTGTAAGTCCTCTTGGCAAACATTCATCCATGCATCCATTCATTCACCCAATAAATATTTAATGAGCATCTACTATGTGCCAGGCACTAACCTAGATGTTGGGGATACATTGGTCTTGCCTGTCATGTTAAAGAACTTGGATATTATGAAAAGGGCAGTGGGGAGCTACTGAAGGATCTATGATCTGAGACTCCTCGTGGCCAGCACCCCTTTCCAGCAAGAGAGACAGAGAGGATGGAAGAAAGAAAGAAATATATCTGAGAATCTTTCCATCTTTCAGTATGTGAAAATGCCTGTTTAACCACATCCTCACACAGAGTGGGTATCATTGTTTTCATCTTTTATTCTTTGCCTGTTTGCTAGGAAAATATGTATGAAAGTACAAACCAAAGTCCTTCCCCTCATGAAGCTTGCATTGTAGCAGGGAAAACAGGCAAATAGTAATTGTGATCATTTGTGATGAGTGTACCAGGACAGGTGGGTGGTGTTTAATTTCCTCTGGGTGGTCAGGGAAAGTATCCCAGAAGATGGGATACTGTGAAACAGGGTGGGGAAGAGTGTTCCCAGCAAAGGGAACAACAGGTGCAAAGGCCCGGAGGCAGGAGAGGAACTGAAAGAAATCCAGGCTCTGGAGCTCCAGTTCACCTCTTCACCTTCTAGTAAATTATAACGCATCTCTGCCCCCTGTCTTGTTATGGGTCCAGGGTCTCTGTAGTTAATTGCCTTTGGCATATGACCTTGTGTTTTCCCGCTGAAAAAGTTGGTCATATTTAGTTAGTAATTTATTTGAGCAGCAATACCAACCTACTATTTCTTCATTAACACTGTATTTTGAATTTTAGGTTCACACAGAATTGAAACAGTAGTACAGAGGGTTCTTGCCTACCCTCAGTGTTAACATCCTGCATAACTGTAGTACAAGTCTTAAAACCAAGAAATTGCCATTGACGCAATACTGTTAAACCAACAGTATTGGTACATTCTTTTTTTTTTTTTGCTATATAATTCTGTGAAATTTTAACACATGCATAGTTTCATAAAACCAACACCACACTCAGGCTATAGAACTGTTCCAAAGAAACCCATCACCTGGAAGAAACTCCTTGGGGCTACCCTATGTAGTCACATCTTGCTCCCAACCTACCTACTATTTTAAGACATTATTTCCAGGTTATGATCACATAACTGTGCTGATTTTTGGAATAGAATACGAGTGGTGGACTGGAAAGTGTCTCAAAGTACTAGCTTCAGATCTGACACCAAAATGTATAAACTTGATGTTGAGCATGTCCAGGATGTGTCATTCTGCCTCAGCCAATTTTATGGTTGATTGAAGATTTCTTTGGGGGTAAAATTACAATGATTTTGCCACATTTAGTGAGAACTTCCCGGTGTTGGGACTTAATACATGCAGTTGGACATTTACTCCTCCCAGCAACCCCAAGTGGGTGAGTTCTGTCATTCTTCCCATTTTACAGCTGAGGGCACAGAACGAAGCTTAGAGAAGGTAGTCACCTGCCCAGGGACACACAGCGAGGGAGGGAGTGGCCGAGCTGGGCTCCCACTCAGTCCGACTCCAGATCCTGTGTTCTTCACCCCCTGTTGTAGGACAGGAAGAAGAGCTAAGCTTGCTGGGTGTAGCCTGCATCCACCTGCTGTGTGGCCTCCAGCAAGTCACTTACCTTCTCTGGGCCTGAGATCCCTCAGGAGGTCAGAACAAGGTCCTTTCCAATTCTGAAGTTCTGTTAGTTTCTAGATTGTATGAGTTTGCAAAGAATTAGAAACCAGTACACAGCAACTCAAAAAACAAAACACTCAGCACGAACGTATTGACAACACTGCATGTTATTTTGGAGAGTCAGAGGCCGGGGGCATTTTTGAGCGTGTCAGGCCGGCGTCATCTGCTTTAGTCTTCCAGACAGAAAGGCCTATTAGTACAGCTTTTGAGGACACACCACAGCTAAAAAGCATATGTTTGCCTCAATAACATTGGAAGGGCAGACATCATCTGAGCCTCTAAGTGACTTCATGTTTGAAATGGAAGATGCAAGAGAAGCAGACAGAACCAGCCAGGCCTCGGCAGCCTTCTAATGATTTTTTCTGTTACTCTCATTATTATTATTATTTTTTTAAACCAATGTTAGTTTTGCGTATTTTACTCATTTCGTTTTTTGGGTTTTTTTAAAATTTTTATTTATTTGTTTATTTATGGCTGTGTTGGGTCTTCGTTTCTGTGCGAGGGCTTTCTCTAGTTGCGGCAAGCGGGGGGCCACTCTTCATCGCGGTGCGCGGGCCTCTCATTATCACGGCCTCTCTTGTTGCGGAGCACAGGCTCCAGACGCGCAGGCTCAGCAACTGTGGCCCACGGGCCCAGCCGCTCCGCGGCACGTGGGATCTTCCCAGACCAGGGCTCGAACCCATGTCCCCTGCATTGGCAGGCAGACTCCCAACCACTGCGCCACCAGGGAAGCCCCTGTTACTCTCATTATTAATAATAATGTATTATTAATAAGCCATGTATTAAGCAGTTATAGCCAAGCACCGTGTTAAGTGCCTTACATCTATTGTCTCTCTCAAACGTCCTTTGGCAGCCCTATGAGATATATTATTATTATCCCCATTTTACATATAGGACAGCTGAGGCTCACAGAGGTACTGGGTGACCAGAGAGGCATTGAACCCAGTCTACTCTTAACCATCAGGCTGTAGTTGATTGTGTGCCCTCCGCTGGTCACCATCCAACCCTGCATGTCCTTTCCTCTCTTGCTAGTAAGTATTACGAGAAGGAAGCTCTCCTGATGGACCCCGTGGATGGCCCCATCCTTGCATCTTTGTTGGGTAAGTGGTCCAGTGCTCTGAGCTTCTTCTGGATCTCTGGTCTCAGCTCCAGGGGGCACCTCCTAAGGGCCTCTCTCGCCTCCCACCAGCCTCTCCCTTCAAAACTGCTCCCTGCCTCTTGCTTTCAGGGTCTTGTGCTGGTTTCTCTTTAGCAGGACCCTGGGTCATGCTAGCTGCCTGGAGGGGAGAGATGGTGAAATAAGTGGGCCGTCTGGTGGTAGAAGGGAGGGAGGACTTTCCAGGGAGATGGGTTCCTAGCCCCTGTCTGCTCTGCAGTGGGGCCCTGCGCCCTGGAGTACACCAAGATGAAGACTTCTGATCACTTCTGGACGGACCCCTCAGCCGACGAGCTTGTCCAGAGGCACCGCATCCACAGCTTGCACCTGCGACAGGACTCACCCACCAAGCGTCCAGCCCTCTGCGTGAGTGGGGTGGACGGTGGGGCGCTGGGAGGGAGTCTGGCTGAGTTCTGGACTTGGTATGGAGGTGGGGAGTGGACCGGGGCCTTGGTGGTCACTCCAGACCTCATCTGCCACCTCCCCGCACATTGCCAGATCCAGAAAAGGCATTCGAGTAGCAGCATGGATGACCGGCCGTCCCTCTCCGCCCGTGACTATGTAGAGTCCCTGCACCAGAACTCCCGGGCCACCCTGCTCTATGGCAAGAACAACGTTCTGGTTCAGCCGGTGAGAGTTCATCTTGGGCCCAGTTCTTCCACTGGGGGTCTGGCTCCAGGTTATAGAGGAGGAGTTCCCTCTGGCTCCTGGTTGCTCATCCATCTATCCATCCATCCACCCATTCACCCATCTATTCATCCATCTGTCAAAATCTCCACCCACCCAGCCAGTCTACTCTCTTCCAGTCTCTATATTCACCCATCCCTCTATCTATGCATCCATCACCATTTCTTTATCCATCTGTCTGTATTTATATCCACCCAACCACCCGTTCATTCATCCATCCATCTACCCATCATTACATCCATACAGCCATCTACCCATCTTTACATCCATCCATCAACTCCATCAGTCCATCCACCCATCATTACATCCATCCATTCATCTACCCATCATTACCTCCATCCATCCACCCATAATTATATTCATCTATTCATCCATCCATCTACTCATCATTAATCCATCTCTTCATTTGTCCATTTGTTTTCCAGTTCATCTATCCATCCATCTTTCCACCCAGCTGTCTATCTATCATTCTCTGTTGTAATCACTCACTCATTTAGTTCACTCATTTGTACTGAACCCGCTATGCACTAGATGCTTAGGATATCAAGATGAAAGTCTTCACAGCTAATAGTTATGGAGCGCTTCCTATGTGTCAGGCTCTGTGCTAAGTGTTTTTAACTGTATTAACTCATTTAAACCTCACAACAACCATCTGAAGCAAGTTGTATTATCACAGATGATAACACTGAGGCCCATACACAGGGGAGTAAGGGGCAAAGTTATGATCTGAATTCAGAGTCTGTACCACTTATCAGTCGCCCTCTATGCCCCAGCACTGAGTGCAGCCCCAGGGGTGGGTGGCGAGTAAGACACATGAAGGCCCTACCCCCATGTGATATCTCCTTTGCTGTCCCCTCCCTGGACCATCGAGATCAGCGTCGTGTTTGGGCTCAGCCGGGAGGAGGAAGAGAGAGAGCTGTTGGCCACTCCAGCTCTGCGCTCACGGTTGCCACCACTGGGTGCCCCAGGTCACTTCTCCTTCTGAGCCTCAGTATTTGCATCTCAGTGGGCATGAGACCCTATTTCCTCAGTTGTAAGTAGCCATGAATTTAAGATGCATGATTTTTTCTTTTTTGGCCGTGCTGCGCAGCATGTAGGATATTAATTCCCTGACCAGGGATCAAACCCGTGCCCCCTGCAGTGGAAGTGCAGCGTCTTAACCACTGGACAGCCAGGGAAGTCCCAAGGTGCCTGATTTATTAACACAACCGTCAAGAAATTTAAAATGCTATTAAATTATACACAATGTTTTCTCACTAGGAAATTTTATTTTATACTTTTTGAAGGAGATATTTGAGACTTATTTATACATAGTTTTTTTTAATCATACATTATTCTTATAAGTATACACAAGGGGAAATATAATTGAAATACATTAGTTAAGATAGTTCCAAAACATCTTCACATTTCAGGATTCCAATCTTCTGTATCACTTTTTGAGTCACAGTCATCACTGCCCTTATTTTCCTATCTAATATAATTTTTTGTTCCACCAAGAGAAAGGGTCAACAAATTACAGGGTGTGGGCCAAATCCACCCTGTTGTTTTGTTGTGTTTTTTTTTTTTACCATTTATGTTCTTCCTGATACTTTATTACTCTTTTTTTTTTTTTTTACAATTTTTATTGAACTTTAGTTGATTTACAATGTTGTGTTTGCTTCAGGTGTACAGCAAAGTGGTTCAGTTATACATACATACATATATATTATTATATATAGCCACCTGTTTTTGTAAATAAAGTTTTATTGGAACACAGCCATGCCCATTAGTTTATATATTGTATATGGCTGCTTTCACGCTATCATGGCAGAGTTGAGTGGTTGCAGCAGAACCTGTATTGTTCACAAAACCAAAATTACTCCCTATCTGACCCTTTACAGAAAAAGCTTGCCCACCTCTGATCAAGAGCACAGGAGGTACAGCCTTTCCTGCAAGCGTGTGCACTTGGTTGCTGTGCAAGAAAGTCTGGAAGTGTGGTCATCCCTGCAGGGTGAATGATGTGTCTGCTTCACCAGTATCACACTCCACTCCACTGCTCTGTTCCCAGCCTTCCTACATACATAATCACTTTTCCAATCAGATCACAGTCTAATCTTTTCGAAGACATTTTAAAAAAACACCTGTACTCCACATGTGGGGTAACAACGATAGCACAAAACGTCATTGAAGGGACAACAATATAAACAGCCGTGACCGAGTCTGCACCAGATCGGGCAAGGACAACTATGTCACAGTTTAAGATGCCGCTGATTATAAGAGGCATCCCCATTTCAGGTGCACTAAAACGTGAAAAACAATTGTGTATCTTAGAATCGATGAAATACGGCAAGGATGCTTCCTCCCAGGGTTGCTGGCGTGTGTGGTTGAGATATTTATGGAGTGGAGCCACGCTCGGTACACCCTCGGTGCTCAGTAAATGTTAGTTGTCTGTCTCCACATGTTGTGGGGTGAATTTGGGGGGAGGAGGGCTGCCTCTTATGTGTGAGGCTTGGAGACAGCCCCCTCCGCCAAACCCCACTTGGGATAGAGCAGAGCAGGTGAGAAGCCCTGCAGGCATATTGGGAAGGCAGAGGATGGGGCTCCTGGGCGGGGAGTATGGAGAGGGTATTGGGGGAGGGGCTTCTGGGTAATATCTGGAACAGAACTCAGCTGTCGTCTCTTTCTCCCTTAAGACTGGACACAGTGATGGCAGATACATGCCTTCTGTTTTGGAAAGGGTGTTATTGAAAGGACAGAGCCCCCTTCCTGGTTCTAAAGATCCCCCCTGACCCCACATGTCCCTCCTGAGCCACATGAAAGGGTGGGGTGGGCGGCTTTCACAGCTGGACTCTATAGAACCAAACCCATCGTGGTGGTTGGCTTAGCACGGCCATCTGGAGGGAGGTTCAGGGTCTTCCAAATGGACATGGCCGTGGAGGGAATGAGCCAACCTCTTGGTTCTGGTTGTGTGTCCTTGAGTCACATGGGCCAAGGCCCATGTCCACTGTGATGCCAGCACTATGGTCAGGCCTGAGTCCTGCTGTCTCTGCAGAGGGATGACATGGAGGCTGTGCCGGGATATCTGTCCCTGCACCAGACAGCTGACGTCATGACCTTGAAGTGGACGCCCAACCAGCTGATGAACGGGTCTGTGGGGGACCTGGACTACGAGAAGAGGTAGGGTGCTGGGAGCCTCCCTCCCCTCGGCGCAGGGATGTTTGTGCCCCGTCCCTTGTGCCCCGCCTCTGCCCCCGCTCCGTCTGGTTGTTATGGCCACTTGGTCCAGGCTCCCTGCAGCTGTGGCCTTGTGGGTAACTCAGGAGGATCTGGGAACTGACTGGAAGAATCTTAGGATACAGGTATTAGGCAGCGCCCTGAGCAAACACCACCCGGAGAGAGAAATCGTAACAAAGATCTCATAAGCCCACAAATGGCAAATACTCCCCGGTCTCCTGCCACCTTACCCATCACTCAATGCAAAAGGAAGGCCAGAGGTGTTGGTTGTGAGCATCTGGTCCAGGTCTGTATCTCCTGTAATACCCTGCGAGTTATAAGACCCAGCAAAGGCCTTGGAGTCACACTTCAAAGAGACCCGGGGACCAGGGATTCCCTGCCTGCGATCCCCTGTGTTCCAGGGCAATTAGGAAAAGTTTAGGGAAAACACAGGGAGGCCGCCATGCAGAGGTGCCGCCAGCCCGGTGATTTCAGCTGGGGGAGTCCTGGCTGCTGCTGGGGGAGGAATGATGGGTTTTGCTGCTCTGAGTCCACATCGGGCTCTATTATTATTATACATGTTCTCGATTTCTTCAAAACTTTTGATTATGAGGAATTTCTAACATAAAAATAGAACTCAAGTACCCACAATGCAGCCCTAACAGCCATCCCATCATCCCCTCTGCCTTTCATATTGTCCTGCAGTGGCAAACAGACATCATGAAATTATAGGATTTCATCTATAAATATATATACATATTTGTAAGTGTAAATATATATATTTATATATATAAAATAAAGACTCTTTTCAAGGGCCATAACCAGAGCACTGTCATTGTGTTCTGTGTAGTGTTAAGCCTCGGTACGATTAACGCCAGGCTTTGGTGTGATTAATATCATTCTCTAAGCTGATCACTTCCTGGGCAAGGGTTACCATCTGTCCTCAGAGACGGTCATTGGGAGGTGCCGTCAGTCCTCAGCTGGGCCACGTAATTCAGCTCCAGCCAGACTCCTGAGTTTCTGATGGTGAAACCTTCTGGGAGGAGCAGTGTGGGAGCCAAGGAAATGCTCTTGCCCTTGAACCTTATATCAGCTTATTCACCTGAAACCTCTATATATCAGGCCTTCCCTGACCTCCCAGCTGAGTTCAGGTCCCACGGAGCCCTGAATCTCCTTCTTAGCATTTACAAAATCATAATAAATCTGTACCTACTTGTGTTCCGACTGTCTTGCCCTTTAGATATCAAATAATTGTGAAGCAAAGCAGGGAAGTCAGGGGACCTGGATTCATTCATCAAATGTTAACTGAGTACCTACTGTGTGCTAGACACTGTGCTTGGTCCAAGAGAGATAATAGATGCGTAAAAGGAGAGGAAAATCGATCTTTTCAGAGCTTACACTGTATTTACATTGTACTGGAGGAGAAAATGAATAAGCAATGAATAAATGGATGTGATGGAACCAAGTCCTTGCTCGGTCCTCACCTCACTGGATGACCTTGGGTACATCACTCCCCCTTTCTGGGCCTCGGCTTCCCTCTCCTATCAAATGAGGGGGTTGGACAGGATGAGCTCTCCAAAATATGAAGGGTTCCCCAAGGGTCTGCAGGGGTTCCTAAACATTGACGTGTCTTCCACCAAACATCAAAGCTTTCAGCAACACTAGGACCCTGTCTGTTGGTTGGACCTAAGCCCAGGATTGTGTGGGCGGGAAACTTTTGATGTTAATGTTTTGGGAAAGGCATTGGACCAAATGGTTGCCAAGCACCTTCCCTCCAGCTCAAATCATCGGGGACTCTGCTTCTGCCTGTTTCTGCTTCTTCTTTTCCTCTGTGGACAGGCACATCATAAGTGCTTCAATATTTAGTTCCAGCTGAATCTGCACTTCGAAGGTCACTGCTAATGGGGTTGGGAACTTCCCCAGCCCTGGGCTCTGAACCCCCATCTATCCTTGTTATCCTTGCCTGGAACTGAGGCTCACTGGAATAAAAACAGCCAGGGGTCAGAAATGTGCGTGTTAGCATGGGAAAGGGGGGAACCCAGGGGCTGCAGCATCCCTCTGGGGATCAAGGGACAATGACAATAAGGAGGAGGAGGTTCAGGACCTCTTTCCTCTTTTCCCAGCCAGACTTCCCTCTTACACAACCAGGATCATAACTCCCCAGCTGGGTTTCCTGATGTTCGAGGGGAAATACCACCAGAAAGGTGGATATTTGGTCTCTGGAGTCAGCCCAGACTTGGCTCAAATCTCAGCCCTGCCATGTGGAACAGCTGGAACCCTCATACACTGCTGATGGTCCAACCGCTTTCCAAACAAGTTTGGAAGTTTCTTATAACATACCCTTGCTATATGACCCAGCAATTCTACTCTAGAAGCCGTTAGAACACATAAAACGAAAACAGAAACTCAACTCTTGTTCCTGCCCAGTTGAGTGACCTTGGATAATCAACTTCACCTCCCTGAGCCTCAGTTTGTTCATCTGTAAAATGGGGATGTGGTAATGGAATCTCTGAAGAGACATACAGGGAAGAGTCAATAAGAAAATGCATATAAAGCCCTTAGCAGGAAGCCTGGCAGCTGGAAAGGCATCCCGGTCATGGGGTTTGTTGGTGTTAATTTAGATGGATCCAAAGGACCTGTGGCCACAGAGATCCTCCTTGCTGGTGTCTGGTGGTAATTGGAGAGTTGCCTTGTTTCCTGGGCATTCCAGGATCCAGCATTTACCATTCATTATGAACATTCTCTAAGCATTTTGCAGAAGTGAACAAAAAGCCCAGTCCCTCTCCAGGAGTTCAGCACCCCTTGGAGAGACAGAGGAGAAAACAGGCAATTGCAACCCTGTGTGATGGGCCTGGTGTGGGAGCCCTGGGAAGGACCTCCTGACTGAGACTCGCCTTGTGAGGGGCTCGGCAGAGGCTGCTACTCGGAAAAACGCTTGTGTACTTGACCATCGTCCAAGGACATTCACTCCACGGATCCTGACGAGACTGATTCTGGTATAGACCAGTGCAGGAAGGACCCTCGGAGAGCTTATATTCCAACTTCCTTGCTTCACATCAGAGGAAACTGAGGCCCAGAGACGGGGAAAGACTGGCTCAGTGTAGGTGGCAGAAGTGGGATTTGAACCCTGCCTGACCTTGACGCCTGTGTTAGTTTGTGTCCTCCAAGAAGCAGACACCAAGACAGGATTAGATGTGCAGAAGAGATGTAATAGGGGAAGAACCTGCAAAGGATAAAAGTGAGGAGCAGGAGGAGGCAGGCAGACCGAGAAGCTGGTCTTATCACTGGGAAGGGATGGGGAAAGGAAGGAAGACTGGCCAAGAAGAATCTCGGACACAGTGCAGTTCCAAGAACATTTGGCCAGATCAGTAGGGAATCCCTGGGCTAAAGTTGACCATTGGAGGAGTCTCCGAGCCCACAAGAATAGACCTACACTGTCACCCCCACGTGCTCAGTCCTGACTAAGAACAGCCCAAGCGAAGCATGACCTTAGCACAGATGTGGTGGTGGATCCACAGGGGTGGCCTCTGAAGCTGTTGGTCAGCTCTGCTCCCCACAGCAAGATCTGAAGGAACCTTGAACAGTGCACTCCTGTGGCCCCCACTGTCCATTGTGTTCTGAGGGGAAGGGCAGTCTTGTTTCAAGACAGCAGTAGGCATTGAGCTGGAAATGGAAAACCTTAAGTAAATCATCACAGAGACCATCCACCAAGTACCTTTTCATGCATCACCACTGTGTTAAGCCCTTCAAATATGTGATTCCATTTAATCCTCACAGCAACACGATGCAGTAGATATTATCAGCCCCGTTTCATAGAGGAGGAAAATGAGGTTCATGGAAGCCTTCAAGTCACTCTGCTGAGACCTGTGCAGTTAAGGCTGTTCAGTGGCTGTTCTAACCACATGGACACATGGTGGCCTGGAGTTGGTCAAGACTCTTATCTTAGATGCTGGTGACAGAAAACCAAACTCAGACTGCCTTAATCATTGGCTCACATGAACTGAAATATCCAGGGGCGGTGGTTTCAGGCATGGCTGGATCCAGGGACTCAAATGAGGACCTGAACTCTTTCCATCTCTTGGCTCTACTTTCCCAACTGTTGACTCCATTCACAGGCAGGCTTTTTCTTGCCATGGCCCTCTATATCTCCAGAGTTCTATCATCCTTACCACTACTCCTAGCAGAAAGGAACATCTCTTTCCCAGAGATTTCTAACATAAATCCAATAATTGAGTCTCATTGGTTCTGTTTGCTTCATGGGGCAATCCGTGAACCAATCACAGTGGCTGGAACAGTGTCATATACTGAGTGGCCAAGCCAGGGTCAGGTGCCCATTCCTGGAGTCCTCGAGGTGGGGGAGGGTAGGAGAGGTTAGCCTTAGCCACATGGACTGGGGTTAAAGAAATGTGTGTGTAGGGGGGATTCCTTGGAAAATTGGGGTACTGGAACCAGAAGAAGGGGAGATAGAGTCTGGGAAGACTGGGACATGGATGTTGGGGATAGGGGGTCCTGGTGAAGAGGGTGGAGGAGCCCATGGGTTGGGCTTCCCCACAGCGAGTTGGGCAGACATCCTGCAAGCCTGACCCTCCCTCCCCTTCCAGCGTCTACTGGGACTATGCCATGACCATCCGCCTGGAGGAGATTGTCTACCTGCATTGCCACCAGCAAGGTAGGGACTGAGGGCGAGCATGGGGCTGGGGTGTTCCTCCTGGATCCCCTGCCTGCCCCACCCACTTATTACCTGTGCAACGTCAGACAAGTGACTTCACCTCTCTGAGCCTCAGTTTCCCCATCTATAAAATGGAAATCATAACAGCGTCTATTCATGGGGTTGCTGTGAGGATCAAATGGCATTTGTTAAGGGCTCAGCATTAAACCCATGTATCAGGCACGGTTCTCACTATTCACATGCTTGTTATCTAATCGTTGCAACAACCCATTGGTAGGGGCTCCATCATTCCCATTTTAGAGGTGAGGAAGCAGCGTGGCACATTGATATACTTCCTAAGCTCCCCAGTCTGGTCTCAAACCCAGGCCTTTGTCCCTCCAAAGTCAGTGTTCTGAAAATCAAAGATTTATAACTAGAGTTCTCCTTTATAGCTCAAGGAAGGTATATTCTGAACAAGCAGAGGGCCATCCTGCTTTATTAAGAAAGGAATCTGTACCTCACCAAGACACAAAACACAGTGATTTAAATTATTTAGTGAGACAGACATGGGTTCAGATCCAGGTCCTGCCACTCACCAGCTGTGTGACCTTGGGCAAGTTACATAACCTCTCTGAGCCTCAGTTTTATCATATGCAAAATAGGCAGTAATAGATATGCCTCATAGTGCTCTTCTGAGTATTACAATAAGACAATGCCTTTAACGTGCTATGCATGTATACAGTAAATGCTTAATACGTGCTAGCAAGAGTCAATTACTGCCCTGAAAATGGGTCTGTCTGAAAGCCTCCATATAAAAACAGGTCAGATCAATTTGTAGAGTGTGTTTGAGGGGCATAGGGTATTTGGGGGTATCTTTTTCCTTTGGTGGGTGAATGCAGGGAGGCCAACCACCTTCTTCTTGACCTTGTCCTGTAGTTCCCCAGTTGATGACCTTGGTGGGTGGGATGAGGGGGACTCGGAGGAGGTGACAACTGCCCCTGACCTTCTGCCCAGGCCTTTCCCAGAGCCTTAGAGCAGGACCGCTGGGTCTGGCTGGGCATGCCTGGGAGGGGGCCCATCACCATGTCTCATAGTGACTTCCTGCTGGGTCTCCTCTGGCCGGGTCGCGGTGGCAGTGGACAGCGGTGGGACAGTGGTGTTGGTCAGCCAGGACGGGATCCAGAGGCCGCCCTTCCGCTTCCCCAAGGGAGGTCACCTCCTGCAGTTCCTCTCGTGCCTGGAGAATGGGCTGCTCCCTCACGGGCAGCTGGACCCGCCACTCTGGTCTCAGCGGGGGAAGGTGAGTGATCGTGGGAGCCCCAGGGAGGCTGGGGTAGCATCAGCCATGGGGAGTGGCAGGCTGTTCTTGCCCACGGGCCCTTATGTGGCCGCGTGGGCTCTTGCACGCCCCGCAGAGACCCTCGGGCTGTGCAGGCTGTGGAGACAGGTGAGTCCCAGGGACCATGCACTGGGATGTGTTCTTTCAGGGCAAAGTATTTCCCAAACTGCGCAAGCGAAGCCCTCAGGGTTCGTCCGAGTCCACGTCTTCAGACAAGGAAGATGAGGAGGCCACGGATTACGTGTTCAGGATCATCTACCCTGGCATGCAGTCTGAATTCGGTAAGCTGCCCTGGCCCTGGGCCCAGGGATCCACCTGTTAGCTGGTCCTGAAATTGACTTCAGCCATGTGGAACTAGAGGACAAGAGATGTGAATTCTGGGGCCAGCAGGGGGACCTGGAATCAGGAAGTTGGGATCTTGGCAGCCTTGATTTCCCCCAAATGAAAACAAATAAGCACTCTCTACTTAGCTAATAAAGATGTCCATGGGCACAAGGTGGCATGGGGTAGCAGCAGTGATATGGGCTCTGGAATACTGGTTGAACTTGGGCAAGTCACTTCACCCCTCTGTGCCTTGGTTTCCTCATCTGTAAAATGGGGATGTTCATAGCACCTATTTCATGGGACTCTTGCAAGGATCAACTGAGATAAAGCACTTGGCACAGAAAGAACACTCACATGCTATTATGTTGTTATTATTATTTTACTTCAATATATTGTTGTAAGGATTCAATGAGATGATAAGCTGGTCAATGTAATGCCCATAGAATGAGGCCTCGCATACAGTAGGCCCTCTATAAATGGTTGTCAAGACAGCAGAGGGGGGGAATTTCCTGGTGGTCCAGTGGTTAGGACTCTGCATTTTCACTGCTGAGGGCGCGGGTTCAATCCCTAGTTGGGGAACTAAGATCAAGCAAGCCGCGCAGCGCGGCCATAAATAAACAAACAAACAAACAAATAAATAAATAAAAGCCAGCAGAGGGGAAGGGAAGCCCTGGGCACTGGCACACAAGATTATAACATATGTCCTACAGTTTGCATGGTGACTGCCATGAAGTAAATGCTTAGTGAATGGAAACTGTTGCTATGAAGATCATCATTACCAGAGGGCTGTGGTGACGATTAAATGAATTAATATTTGAAAAGTTCTCAGAAGGAGGCCTGGCATTTGTTCAGCACTGTGTGGATGTCTGTTAAATCAATAATAAGTTACAGGCTTTTTCTATAAACCTTATTTTAAATATTTAACCCTCTGCAGCCCTGTTCCCATTTGACGGATAATGGCTCTGAGATTCCCTTTGCTTAAGTGACCACGCTGGGCAGTGAGAGGCTCTTTTGAAAGCAGACACCCTCCCTGGCGAGGTTGGACTAATTGTGCCAGGCTGCTTAATGCTCCAGTTCACAGCCACTGCTGTCGGAGCTGGGATGTGGGCAGGCTTGGTGGTAAGGTCTTATGTTGCTTGGGTTAGCCTGTGTTTTCACATGTATTCAGTTAGGAGCAAAGCCTCGTGTTCCCGTGTCTTTAAGAGCCATGGAGTGTCCTGAAGTGTATTGCCACATCCGTTGCCACCCAGGATCAGGGTCTGAAGCCCTCCTAGCCTCTCTGCAGGACCACGGCTCACATGGCGCACGCACCGCCCTCCCCCCCGACCCCGAGAGCTGATTTATCAGAGGGGCCAGTGCCCTGTGGCTGCCTTCCCAGGCAGCTCTCTCCACAGGGCCTCATCCAACAAACAATTTGTAGTCTCTTGCTGGGAGCCAGGCTGGGTGCTGAATGTCTTACTTATTTGGGGAATATCCACATTAGCCTGTCGTGGCCCTGCATGTGCCAGGGAAACAGATGCTAGCTGCACCCACCCACACCCTCTGTGCAGGCAGCTCCACTGCCAGCTGCCAGCCTTAGTGTCTCTTTGCCTAAGGGTTTCTGCAGCCACCAGGGTTCCTTCTGCCCTGGTGGGTGGGTGGGGTGGATTACAATCAGTGCCTCCCTGGAGCAGCCCTCAGCCAATGCCCGGTAGGAGCTGGTGTATAAATGCCCCAGCTCCCTCACCCCTCAGGTGAGAACACTCTGAAATGTGTGTTCTGCACATGTCCTAGAGGTCCCCCACGAGATCAAGCACCAGGTGCCCATGATGGTAACTGATGCGGTGACCAGCTCGTTACCCTCTTCGCCCTTCCCCTCCTGTGTCCTTTCACTTCTCCCCTACCTGTGCTTCTTGGGAACATCTCCCATATTGCACTTGAATCCTTGTCTGCCTTCAAGGAAACCCCAACCAAGACAGTGTATTTAGAACAGGGCTTCTCAATCTTAGCACCACTGACATTTCGGATGGAATAATCCTTTGTGGTTGGGGGCTGTCCTATGCACTGTAGGATGCTGAGCAGCATCCCTGGTCTCCACTCACTAGGTGCCAAGTAGTAAATCTGCCCCCACCACCAGCACCACATTGTGACAACCAGAAATATCTCCAGACGCTGCCAAGTGTCCTCTGGGGGCCAAATTGCCCCCGGATGAGAACTGCTGGTTTAGAGAAAAGAACACATTACTACTTTCAAGTCTGCCACAGCAATGTGGCCAAGTGACTGGCCCTCTCCAGGCCTCATTTCCTCATCTGTAGAATTGGGATAACAGTCGTCCCCACCCAGGATCATATTCCTAGAAGTCAGCTCAATGATACATCACATACCTAATATGACAGATGCCCTGTGAGCAATGGTGGGTCTCATGTACTAAGTGCCACTGTGTGCCGAGCCCACTTCTGTGCTCTCTCCATGTCTTAATTCACTTAATGCTCACCACAGCCCTCCCAGGCAGGTACCATTGTCATCACCAACCCCCCTTGTTCAAAGGAGGAAACTGAGGCACAGAAAGATTAAAAAACTGGTCCAGGGTTGCCCAGCTAATCCTTGGCATGGCTGGCATTTGAACCCACGTGGTCTGGCTCCAGAGCTTGTGCTTCTTACATCCACTCCATGCAGATTGTTTTGATGGGAGGGTGGGGGAGGGCATTGTGGTTTCACTCCCTTCATCCTCGAGGTCAGGTTCAGCCCACATGGAAATAGTGACGCCCATCCTTGGTTGATTTTCTCAGGACCCTGAGCCTCGCAGAGTTTACAAAACAATCATGTTATGATTTTCATCTGTAAGACCTGTAAAGTCCTTTCTGAAGAAGTGCCTAAATCTGAAATGAGCAAACCCCTTCTTGTGGGCCAAATTCAGCCCACTGCTTGTTTTTGTAAATAAAGTTTTATTGGAACACGGCCACACCCATCCATTTACGTATGGTCTGTGGCTGCTTGAAAAGTCACAGCTGCAGAGTTGAATAGTTGGGGCAGAGACCACGTGGCCCACAAAGCCAAAAATATTTACTGTCTGGCCTTTTGCAGAAAAAGTATACAGATGCCTGCCTTAAATAATAAGAGAGAAGAGTTTCCCCCTGTGGGAGGGAAGATGTGGCCACAGATGGTTCTAAACTCCCTTTCCGTGTCTTCTCACCCCTGTCTCCACCACCTGGTTCTGTGCCTGCTTCTTGTGCACAGAGGAGGCAAAGACAAGTTCTCAAGCATTTAGGTGGGTTCACAGTCAGAGAAGGGCATTTCCAGACCCCTCTGTCGCCAAGACGGTCTCTGTACTGTCTGGTATGGGAGGCGTGAGCCGCATATGGTCCTGGGCACTTGAAACGGGGCTAGTCCAAATTGTAAGTGTACAATGCACACTGGATTTTGAAGATTTTGTACCAAGAAAAAGAATGTAAAATATCTCATTAATAATTTTATATTGATTCTGTGTGAAAATGATAACATTTGGTGGGACTTCCCTGGCGGTCCAGTGGTTAAGACTCTGCACTTCCACTGCAGGGGGTGCGGGTTCGATCCCTGGTCAACCCTGGTCGGGGAACTAAGATCCCACGTGCCACGCCGTGCGGCCAAAAAAAAAAAAAAAAGATAACATTTGGAGTTTATTGGGTTAAATAGCACATATTGCTGATTGATTTCATCTGTTTTTTCTTACCCTTTTAGTGTGGCTACTAGGAAATTTTAAATTATGCTTGTACCTCACATTGGATTTGTATTGGACAGCACCTGCCCAGTGCAGGGTTTCTCAGCCTTGACACTGTTGACATTTTGGGCTGAATAATTGTTTGTGGGTGGAGGAGGGAGGAGTCTTATATAGGATGTTGAGCAGCATCCCTACCCACTAGATGCTAGTAACATCCAGCTAACTCCCAAGTCATGACAAAATGTCTCCAGACATCTCCAAGTGTCCCTTGGGACGCCAACGTCACCCCAGTTGAGAACTGCTGGTCTAGGGCAAGGATGGTTTGGAGAGACAGCAGCCAGTAGGAAAACAGCTGAGAGAGTATGAATAGGATCTCGGGGTCTGATCCTCTAGGTTGGAATCCCGGCTCCACCACTTATTAGCTGAGTAGTCTTGGGCATGCTGCTTGAACTCTCTGTGCCTCAGTCTTCTAATCTGTAAAAGGGGATAATGATAGGACTTGAGCTCGGGAAGTGACAGCTCTTCTAAGTGGGAAGAGAAGGGGGGACTTTAGTCAAAAAGACTAGCTGGGCCAGTGACTAGCTGGTGAGGCTTTGAGTAAGTTGTGTCACCATTCTGAGCCTCAGTTTTCTCTTCTGCAAAATAGGAGAAAAAAAAATGCATCCCTTACAGGGTCGTTAGGGATAAGGCAATCCCCTGCGTATAGTAGGGGATGTGCACCCAGCACATAGTAGGCACTTTATAGGTAACAGCATTCTTTCTTCCTCCGATCAAACACAATCTATAGAACTAAGTGGAGCAGGACAGGGGAAGGTTTCAAGCCCCAGGGAATTGGTTCTTCTCGCCTTTTCAGTGTTCTGGCAACTGCAGACCTTCCATTTCACCAGGGCTTTTTATTTTGTCTCTTAAGTTGCTTCCAGTGCCGTGAGCGGCACTTCCCCTGTCTCCGTGGGCCCTGCCTGGATGGTGGTTCCTGCGGGACCGTCCGCGTTAGTGGTGGCCAGGGGCAGTCGGTGGGCACAAACCAAATGGGACACCACCCTCCCCACATCAAGCCAGAAGCCGCAGCCCCCCAGTAATGCCTGGGCTCCCCCCACCCCTGGGGCTGGGTGCCAGCCACCTCTGCCATGTTGTCATTTGAGTCTTGGTCCCGGGGGAGGTGGAGGCAGGAGAAATATTGATGCCCTCACACTGTCCTGCCTCCGTGCTGCAGGACGCAGCTTGGAGTGTTGCGGGTTCTGTAGCAGAGGGATCCACTGATGATGTCTGCAGGGTGTGAGAGGCTG
The DNA here is from genome assembly GCF_028564815.1 of Eubalaena glacialis. Taxonomy (NCBI): domain Eukaryota; kingdom Metazoa; phylum Chordata; class Mammalia; order Artiodactyla; family Balaenidae; genus Eubalaena; species Eubalaena glacialis. The sequence goes on from NC_083730.1 coordinate 76,011,036, forward strand.
GGGGTGGAGGCACTCTTGCCACATCTCCGTGAAACTGATCAGTGCTTCCCTGAGATTGGCTGAGAACTGGGACTTTTTCTAGAACATTTTACAGGGGCTTACTGGTCTTTCTTGTCCAGCTCATTGGTGAGTCTATGGGGAGGAGTAGGGCAACAAGCCACTTTTGGTGGCCTCAAGAACCTCATTCTGTAGGCAGCTTTCTATTCTGTCAGTGGCTGGGGGCAGACGCTGTCAGCTACGGATCTGAGGTGACTCGGGGGGCCGGATCCACAGCTCCCCCTCCCCTTAGAGCCCAAGGGAAGAGGCCAGGTATTACCAGTCATCCTTGAGGAGGCATGGCTCATGGGGCAAATGAGTACCCCTCTTAATTTCCTAGAGCAGGGTTTGGCAGACTATGGCCCACAAGCCAAATCCAGTCTCATTCTGTATAGCTCATGAACTAAGAATGGTGTTTACCACCATTCTAATGGTGTTTACCATAATCGAAAAAAAATCAAAAGAAGAATAATATTTTGTGACATGTGAAAATGATATGAAATTCACATTATAGTGTCCACAAATGAAGTTTCATTAGAACATACCCATGCTCATTTGTTTGCCTTTTGTTTTTGGCTGCTTTTGCATTACAGCAGCAGAATCAAGTGGTTATGATAGTGGCTTGCAAACCCTAAAATATTTTCTACCTGGCCCTTTACAGAAAATATTTACCAAGCCCTGTCCTAGAGAAAACAACTTTTTTGCACCAAGAGGCCAGGAAATGAACTGTAGAAATTCTAATGCCTGGGTCACTGGTGTGTTCATTCTGCAGCATTGCAGATGCTGCGTTTTCCATGGAGCTGGGAAAGAAAACAGTAAGGGAAACTATAAGTGCTATATCCTTGGGAGCAATTGATCAGGAACCACCAGTGTCCAAGAGTTAGGAGATCATTTGTGCCCTCTTGGTTCTCAAATGTGGCTGCTACCTCAAAACTGTTTTTGAAACACAGACTCAAGGGCTGTATCTCCAGGAGACCTTAATTCAGTAGGTCAGGGGTGGGATACAGGCATATAGCTTTTTAACATGCCCCCCCACATGATTCTGGGGGGTTGCCAACCTATTTGAGGCTCTCTTGGTAGAGCAGCTACAGGCCCAGGACCATGGACAGTGCAGGCACCCTCATCAGTGGGGACTCCACTGGGTCCCCTTGCTGTTGGGTGCCCTGCCTCACCTGTTGAGTCAGGCTTCCTTACATCTCACCACCAGGAGCTCCCCATGAGACCTACCTCTGGGGACTCGAGGCCATCAGCCTTCCCCAGAAGTCCCCAGCAGGCTCCCCTTCCTTCCTGCCAGCCTCCTATGAGGACAACTGAATGACAACATGGTGAGGCTTGGCCTCCTGCTCGGGGATTGGGCCTGTTTCCTTGGCTCTGATCTCTTTCTGTCTGTTCTCCTTCTGTCTCTTCAGCTTTCATCGGCTCTGCCCATCTGCTGGGGGCCCGAAATCTTGGTGGTGGCTTTCATTGGCTCGGATGGGCTCAAGGACCTGGTTTGGGGTCGCTGTTTCCTGCTGTGACATTCAGGGTCTTTCCCTATCCCTGTGCTGGTCTGTGGGTGAGCTGCTTGCTTTGGGGTGAGGTTTCTGTGACCCACATAGGCTTAACCATGGCTCTTCCTCTGCCCCTTCTACCCACCACAGTCCCCCAGGACCTGATGGATGTCTCCGTGAGCAACCTGCCATCGCTATGGCAACCCAGCCCACGGAAATCTTCCTGCTCATCCTGTTCACAGAGTGGCTCGGCTGATGGTGGCTCAACCAATGGCTGCAACCATGAGAGGTATGAGGGGCTTGGACTGTGGATGGAGGGAACGGAAGGATTTACCAAAGATTTGCAGACGCCCATTTCTTGCCTTGCCTTGAATTCAGAGAAGTGAACATAGGCTATAGAATCATCCATGTCTGGGTTAAATCCTAGCCTTGTGAAGTCCTAGCTGTTCGAGCTTCCTAGCTGTTCGAGCTTCCTTACATATATCGATCAGGATAAACAAGATTATGACGCTGTAACAAACAATCCTAAAATCTCAGTGGCTTATTACAATAAAGGATTGTCCATCGTGCATATTCATGCTGTGTGTCTATCCTGGGTCAGCTGGGGGCTCTGCTTTCTCCACAGTAAAGGGCCTGGCAGATGGAGCCACCACCATCTTGAATGTTGCAAATCATGGTGACTGAGGGAAGTGGAGCTCTGGATGGGATTTAACCAGTGGTTAAATGCTCCAGCCCGAGTGCAGCACTTACATTTTCACTCACACCTCATTGGCCCCACCTACAAGGGACCAGGAAGTGCGTCCTACCATGCTCCTGGAAGACAGAAGCTGGAAATATTACTTAATGTCAACCAAACATGCCTCAGTTTGCTCTTGCAACAAGTGGGGATACTAATGCTTACATTATGTAGCTGTTGTAAGGACAAATCACATAATGGTTTAAAGTGGCCAGCATGTGTACCTGGCACATGGTGATGTTCAGTAAATGACACTTTTTAATTTATTGCATAAAGTTAAATCCCCAGATCATCTCTCTCCTTGCCCACAGGGCTTTGTCTCCTTGGAACTACTCAGCCCATTCCTGAGACTGGTCATGTTTCCCATTGACCCCGCCTGGCCTGGCCTGGGAGAATGGAACTCTTTTTTCCTTGCTGGGCCTCTGTCCCAGTGGGTGGTCCAGTCTTCAGTCATGGGCGTGTAAATGGGGGCCAACATCAGATAAAGCCATGTACTTCCTGGCTTTCAGGGTATGGTCTCTGGGCCAGCAGCACCATCACCGGAGCAGATTCTCTGTCCTTCATCCCAGACCTACGGAAGCTGAATCTGCATTTAACAAGGTCCCAAGATCATGTGTGTACTTTTAAGCTTGAGAAGCACTGAAATGACCAGAGATTCTCACATTTTCATAGGCATCAGAATCACTTTGGAGATCACATACTGCTTCCTGGACCACTTACTGGAGATCCTGACTGAGTAGGTCTGTGCAGGACCTAGGAATCCACATGCTGGAGAAACCCCAAGTGATTCTGTGGCTGATGGTCCATGGACAATTGACAAATGCTGTTCTAACCTAGCACCTCTCATAGTATCTGCTCCCACATCTGTAATGATAGGGAACTCACCACCTTGCAGACAGCCAAGGCCACTGTGGGGCAGCTGTCAGTGTGATGTTGTCCTTATGTAACCCGAGGAAGCCAAGCCTCACCAGCCTGAGGGCACAAAGAGGGTGACTTTAATGTTTAATGCCTCCATGTGCATAACTGGAGGACTTCAGCCATGCCTCCTTCCCAGTCTCGCTGGGTTTTTAACGGGTGTAATATTCCTCCACTCTGTTTTGTCCAAGAATGCACAACGCTACCTTCAGCAGTCCTGTTTTCTCCATCAATTCTGAGGCCTTCTTTCAGCCAAAACAGTCCCCCCGCAAATTCCCATGCAAGGAGAAGCTCTGAGGCATTACCTTTGCAGTCAGCCAGAGTCTGAATCGCAGTCTGGCTCCACTTTGGTTCAGCTGGGTCACTTTAGAAGTCAGACATATGGCTGTATATGGATGGCTGATTCATTTTGTTGTGCAGTGGAGGCTAACACAACATTGAAAAGCAACCACACTCCAATCAAAAAATAAAAGAATGTCAAAACACTTTCTGCTGGTGAAAGAAACCCACTTCAAACTGGTGCAAATGAAAATCTGTTGATAGAACTCAGACATCCAGAGGTATGGTGGCTTCAGGCATGGCTGGATCGAGATGCTCCATAGAGGGATGTCTGTTTCTTTGGCTCTTGGCTCTGCTTGTGTCTATGATGGTTTCATTCTCAGGCTGGCCCTTCCTGTGCACTAGTAAAAATGGATCCCAGCAGCTGCTGCCCTACATCCCACTGGCTTAGGAACTCAAGCAGAGAAAAGAGTGTCTGTTTTCTAGTAGTTCCAACAAAAGTTCTAGGGCTGATTTTCATTGGCCCAGGTTGGATCATGTGACCCACCCCACCCCACCCCGACCCAATAACTGTGACTCCAAGCTGAATCATGTACTGGGTAGAATCAGCTCTACCCAAACCACAGGGACAGAGTTGGGGAGGAGGTAACTCCCAAGCTGATAGCAGAAGAAGGGGCAGTGATGCTATGTAGATAGAAACAATAATACCCCCAGTCTACTTGACTGGCTGGTTTTAATCTGCTCCCTAGAGATAACGAGTTATGCTCCTCTCCAGCAAACCTGGGCTATGTGTGGATCTGTACTAAGTGTCTTCCTTTTCCTTCCTTCCTTCCTACAGGGCTCCCTTGAAGCTTCTCTGTGACAATATGAAGTACCAGATTCTTTCCAGAGCCTTCTATGGATGTGCGTATTGGCCTTATTTGCCATTGTGGTCTCCAGGGAGCATTATTCAGTGCCTACTGCATGCCAGCAATATCAGGGGAAGGAGCCTGACTCCTATTTCCTAGGTGTCTAGTTTTGGTGAAGTTACATTAACCTTTCTTAGCCTCAATTTCCTCATTTACAGATTGGGCATAAAATTTCTCCCTTGGTCCTAAGGGAAGGCAGTGAACACTTGCTGGAAGGGGTTTGGTTTAATCACCATTGCATCTCCAGTGCCCACCTTAGAGGGTTTGCTTTCAGGATTGAATGGAAAGCATGGCATTGCATGCAGTCGGTGCTCAGTAAATGTCAGTCCCCTTCTCCTATAGGCAGAAGCAGAAGAGTAAGATGGCCTGATCCCTTCCCAAAAACTTAAAAACTAAATTCATAATACAGGTGCTCTGATTATTTCCAATTAACAGATGAGGAAACTGAGGCACAGAGAGGCAAAGTGACTTGCCCAAGGTCACACAGCTAATAAGCGACAGAGCTGGGACTCAAACCCAGGCCTGCCTGGTGGCAAAGCCTCTGTTTTTTCCACTCTGCTATTTTGATTCTTAGCAGGTTTATTTCCCCTGCCTCACAGCCTAGATGGGGAAGATAAAATGTGTATATTTTCAGGGATTCTAGGAAAGTGTTAGTACATCCTGCTTGGGCCTGCGAAAAAACAGTGCAGGTCGTATCGGCCTGGAGAAACAGGGAAAGCATGAGCTCCCCAAGATCAAGGTTTTTGCCTGTTCTGTTGCTACCCATCCCCAGTGCCTAACGCAGGGCCTGGCGTGGAGAAGGCATTGGGTGAGTATTTATGGAACCACAGTGGAAGAGCTTCCTGGTAGAAGGGTTGGGGGTCGAGATGGGTCTTGATGTCATCACATGGTGTGGCTCCTCCCTGATGGTGGTTGAGAGCCCAGGTTCTGGAGCCAGACAGTCTGCATTCAAATCCCAACTCAACACCTAGCAATGTGACCTGGGCAAGTGATGCACGCAGACTGTGCCTCAGTTTCCCCACCTATAAGATGGGCGTAGTAAGAGTACCTGCTTCATAGGGTTGTAGTGAGAATCAACTAAGTTACGTAAGCTCTGGGAACAGCTCCCTGGAACAGAGTGTGCTATATAAGTGTTAGCTATCGTATCATCCTCATCGTAATCATCATGATTACCCCTGTTGTTGGTAGGGGTGAGTCCTCAGGCTCCAGATGGTCCAGGGTCCTCTCTGGGACTCGAGGATGAGTTGGGGGTCAGTAGCCAGAAGGAACGGGCATGGTCAAAGCACACATAGGCCAGCACCGGCTGAGTGCTTCCTGTGGACCCGGCACCCAGGGTGCAGCAGATGAAGGGGGGCAAGTTGGTGGGAATTGCTCGAAGGGCCAGGGCCATCTTTGAAAGCAAACCAGTGTCCTCAGCAGCTCCCCAGCTACTGACTGGCCAGGGCCTTCTTTATCCAGCTGCAGTTTGAACGAGTCATCCCCCTCTCTCCCATTCTCTTTCTCTTGGTATGGATTGGAGGCACCCCAGGGCACAGCGAGCCCGTGGAGTCACTGGCCTCTTCCTGCCTCCAGCCTGTGAATTAAATGCCTTGGTTTCCAGCAGAGGAGGTGCTGGGGCTGAGAAAGGTGACATGACTTCCCCAGGGTCACAGGGCTGTTAAGCAGTTAAGCCAGCAAGTGACTTTGCCCCTCCGAGCCTCACCTTCCTTATCTGGAAAAGGGGGATGATGACAATTTGCTGGTCACGAGGGTTCAATCAGATTGCGAGTAGGACAGTACTTTGGAGACTCCGTGAGACAAGGCAGGGGGTGTTGGATGGTGGACAATGACACTTTTCCTCCCTCCCCGGCAGGGCTCGCCTACTGCAGACACCTGTCCACTGTGAGGACCCACCTGTCAGCCCTGGTCAATCACATGATCGTGTCCCCGGACTTGCCCTGCGATGCTGGACACGGGCTGACGGCCGAGATCTGGGAGCAGTACCTGCAGGACAGCACAGTAAGGCTTGGCCGGGCTCGGCCTGCCGTGCGGCAGAGACTATGGGGGGACCTCCTATCATCTGAGGAACAGACCCACCTGCGTGGGGACTCAGGTGTTGTGACATCCTTGGGCTCTCCATACACAAATTGAAGGTCCCCTCCTCGAGAGTTCCAACACCCATAGCCCGCTTCTGCCCATTGGGGTGAGGATCAGGGAGGGTGGAAAATACATATGTTTGCCTGGAAGGAGCAAAGAATGAGTCAGTCAGTAAGCATTTATGAAGCATCAGCTGTATGCTCGGTCCTGTATGATGTGCTGTGACTTCCCGGCCAGAGGAATTTACAGTCCAGTTGGCTACTTAGAATGATGAGAGTAGCTAAGTTAGAGGGAGGCAGCTGGACCAAGGAAACCCCACCACTACATGAAACCCTTTTCTCTCATCTTTGTCTTAGGGCTCGAGAATTCTACCCTTAGCTATTTTGCCTGGAGATAGATTTCTAAGATTTTCTTATTAGAATACAAATATTCCTGGAAGGGAAATGTTTATGTGTGAAAAAATTTCATGGAGAAATAATTTGGGAAACAAGCTTAAACAGCTTTCTGTATCCTGCAGGACTTGTCAGAGCCTTGGCTATGCTGATATGCTTGTCACGCTCAGGAAATTGGGGGAGTGTGGGAGAGCGTATGGAACGTTCCTTCCAATGTATGTGGCCGCAGGGACCTTTGTTGGAAAAGTACCACCTATGGTGGAAGGCAGAATCCACTCTAAGAAATACTGGTTTGCTGCCAAGTGCAGGCTCTCAGAGGAGATACCCATTTCCTCCACGCTGGGTAAACGCGGTGGCTCCGTCAGCTGCATCCCTCCTCCCTGGGGAGGGCCAAGCTGGTGTGCACCTGGCTCAGCCTGGCTTCCCCACGTTGGGGGCGGGTGCTATTCTGTGTATTAATCTGAGGATGCCAGGGGACTCAGTGGGAAAAACAAACTGATTCCCAAACCTGGACAAGCAGAAGGGTGGTTTTCTTTTTTTGCCGGAAATAGTTGTTTTTCTAAATTACAGGAGGAATGCCTTCTTACTGTAACAATTCAAAGAATGAAAAACACAGGTGTACAGAATTTTTTAAAAGTTTTTAAATATCATCTCTCTGCTGCACCCCCCTAGTTCTGATCCCCTGAATTAATGAATAGTATCAGTTTGGTGTAGACCCTGCTATACATTTCCCATACTTATACATCCACAGATATGTCTATATAGATATAGCTGAAACATTTTTTTAATGAGGTAACATTATATTTGTATTTTAAGTGACCAACTTACTTTTATATCAAAGACATCTTTCAAATCTCTAAGTAAAATATTACACGTTAGAACCTTAGCACCTTATATATGGGTGGACCATAATTTAGTCAAATCTTCCTCTAATGATGGACATCTGGGCTGTTCCTTTTTCTTTTTTTTTAATTATTTCAAACAATGCTGCAGTCAACATCTTTATAAGCATATACCTTTCTGTACTAGTTCTCTTATTTCGAGGGTAGAGTCCTAGAAATGTAACTGTTTGATGTCCATTTTAAATTTAAATAGATATGCCAGCTTACCTTTCTTGAAAGGTTATAGTGTTCATAATCCCTGGCAGTCTGTGAGAGTGAGTGCACATTTCCTGAGGAATTCGAAAGATTTATAGACTTCTGGGCTCCACTCCAGCTTTACTGATTGAGCACCTCTGAGAGTGGAGCCCAAGAATTTATATTTTGAAAGTTCCCCTTCCCCAGGGAATTCCCTGGCAGTCCAGTGGTTAGGACTCCGCGCTTTCACTGCCAAAGGCCCGGGTTCGATGCCTGGTCAGGGAACTAAGATCCCATGGGCTGTGCGTTGTGGCCAAAAAAAAAAAAGAAAAAAAAGAAAAGAAAGTTCCCCAAATGCTCCTCGCGATCTCCCCAGTTTGGGAGGCAGTATCCTAAGGACAAATTGGCTGAAACAATAAATAGTCAAAAATGAATATTTTTCATCTAACACTCCTGCAACCCTTTCACAATCTGCTTGGTTGCATCGCTGTGTCAGGGTGGACTGGGCTGCAGTAACACATAGTCCCCGCTGTTTTAGTTGCTTGACACCATAGAGGTGTATTTATTGCTCACTTAACAGTCCTGGGTGGGCATTCCTGGTGAGTGGGCATCTCTCCTCCCTCTAGAGGGTCCGGGGTCTTTCAGTCTTGTGGCCCCACCATCCTCTGGGGCCTTGTGGTCATCTGCTTCCAGCCAGCAGAGGGGAAATGGAAAGTGTGAAGGGAGTACACCTGCTTCTTCAAAGCCCTGGCTTGAAAATGGATTACATCACTTCCTCTTACATCCTTTTGGCCAGAACCCAGTCACATGGCCACACCTACCTGCAAGGGAGGCTGGGAAATGGAGTCCAGCTATGGACTCCGGGAGAAGAGAACACAGATTTTTGATGAAGCGTTCACAGCCTCAGCCCCAAATAGCTCCCTAATTTTTATACAGCGTTGACAAGGCTGTCAATACAATGTGAATAAAAATTCCTAACAGGAACAAAATGGCTGGTTTTGCCACTGTGGTTGGGTACATTTAAGACTAGTGTTAAGAAGTGAAACATGCCTTTAATTTTAGAATGTGAAGTAAAGAGGTGGGAGGAAACAGGACCGTAGTGCCCTTCAGGGTAGCCTTCTGGCAGTCATTGGCACTTTACACACACACACACACACAGATAGGACACTCTGGTCCCCCAGCGCGACTGCTTGACAAATTGTATCTGCAAAGCCTTTGCCTGAAAATGAATTTTAGAAAAGAAAGAGGACAAATCTATTCCACAGTACAGCAAACAGTTGCTAAAGTCATTCTTGTGCGCACAAAAGCTATTAGTGTACAAAGAATCAGCTGGAAATGGTTCCTTTTCGGTTTAATTTGCTTTAAAACAATTTTCTTAGTGCTGAGTCAAGATTAATAACTCCAAGATAATATTCCCCAATAAGCACAGTACACAAAATTGACTAAAAATTAAGTAGAAATGTTAATTCATTATATTCTGACCTTTGGGTTTTGTTTTTGTTTTTTACAAAAATGGGTTCACCCTCGACCTATTCTGCATCTTATTTTTTACACTTAACAATATACACTGAATGTCCTTTTATGTAGGTTCTCATAAATGCGCCTGCTGCCCTGTTACTCTCCGTGTGGTATTCCCACGTAGGGATGCAGCATTCCCCCATTGGTGGGCAGTTATGGGGGTTCCTGGGGTTTTGCTTTATTGTATGATGCCGCGATGGATATCTGGGCCCATGTGGCTTTGCTTGTTCACAGCATGATCACTGCGGGCTAGGTCTGAGAAGCGGGACTGCTGGGTCACAGAGTCCATCCCCCGGTTTCCTGTTGACCAAATCCTTTGTTTCCCCCCACCTACCACAGAGTTACGAGGAGCAGGAGCTGCTGCGTCTCATCTACTACGGGGGCATCCAGCCAGAGATCCGCAAAGCCGTGTGGCCCTTCCTCCTGGGCCACTACCAGTTTGGGATGACAGAAACAGAAAGGAAGGAGGTTGGTTACCCCTGATGGGCAGTGGGGTCTTTGGCAGCAAGAAGAGCCAGGTACTGTGGGGCTGGGGGAGCCCTGGTCCCATGGTGGACCAAGGTGGGGCAGGGAGATGTTGGGGAGTCAGGAAGCTTGGGGGCAGCGCAGTCCAATAGAAACACAACACACGCCACAGATGTCATTTTTTTGAATACCTTTTCGTTTTGAGGTAATGATAGATTCACATACACTTGTAAGAAATAATGCAGAGATATCTCATCCTTTATCCAGCTTCCCCCAGTGGTAACTTCTTGCAAAACTATAATATCACAGCCAGGGTATTGACATTGACATAGATATACTGGCAATGTATCAATCTTTATTTTTACATTAAAGTCCATATTTTATTGCATTTCTTTTTAGTTGTTTACAATAAATATGTATATATTTTTAATTGAGATATAGTTTATTTGCAATATTATATTAGTCTCAGGTGTTCAACATAGTGATTCAAAATTTTTATAGATTATACTCCATTTATAGTTATTATAAAATATTGGCCATATTCCCTGTGCTGTATAATATATCCTTATACATATGTGTGTGTGTGTGTATATATATATATATGTATCTCAATCTTAATCAGACTTCCCATTTTACTTGTACTCGTGTGTGTGTCTATTTAGTTCTCTACAATTTTATCACACGTGTGGGTTTGTGTATCACCACCACAGTCAACATACTGAACATGTCCAGTGCTACAAGGGTCCTCATGTCCTTTTATAGCCAAACCTCCCTCCCTCCCACTCACTCCCATCCCTAACCCCTGGCAACCACTGATCTGTTCTCTATTTCTATAACTTTGTCATTTCAAGAATGTTGTAGAAATGGAATCGTACAGTGTATAACCTTTGGGGATTGACTTTTTCCACTCAGTGTAAATCTGTAGCGATTCATCTAAGTTGCTGCGCGTATCTATTCTTGATTCCTTTATACGGCTGAGTAGTGTTCCACAGTATGGATGCACCACAGCTTAACTCCAACTGTTGATGGATAGGCAGGTTGTTTCCGGTTTTTTGGTGATTACAAATAAAGCTGCAGTGAACCTTCATATACAGGTTTCCATGTGAGCATAAGGTGGAATAAATGCTCGAATGCAGTTGCTGGGCCTGATGGTAGTTCACACTTTGTTTTGTTTTATAAGAAACCGCCAAACTTCTGCAGTGGCTGTACCATTTTATCTTCCCGCTAGCACTGTAGGAGTGATCCACACCTGCATCCTCACCAGGGTTTAGTGTTATCACTATTTTTTATGTTAGCCACTCAAACTAATGTGTACATGGTATTTCATTGTGGTTTTAATTTGCATTTCCCAATTGACTAGTGATATTGAACATCTTTTCACATGCTCACTTGCCATCTGTGAATCTTCAGTGAAATGTCAGATCATGGCTTCTGTTCATTTTCTTGTTGAATTGTTTCATTTTTTTACAGTTGAGTTTGGGAGTTCTTTTTATGCTCTAGGTATTAATTCTTTGTCATATATGTCATTTGCAAATATTTTCTCCCAGTCTGTACCTTGTCTTTTTGTCTTAACAGGGTCTTTTGCAGAACAAATTTTTAGATTTTTGAGGAGGTTCAGTGTATCAATTTTCCCTCTGATGGATTGTGCTTCTGGTGTCAAGTCTAATAATTTTTTGCTTAGCCCCAAATCCTGAAGGCTTTTTCTCCTATTTTTTCCTAAAATGTCCATGATCCATTTTGAGTTCATTTTTGGATATGGTGTGTCATTTAAGTCAAGAGTTTTTGTTTGTTTGTTTGGTTTGGTTTGGTTTTTGCCTCTGGATGTCCAATTGCTTCAGCACCATTTGTTGAAAAGGCTGTCCTTCCTCCATTGAACTGCTTCTGCATCTTTGTGAAAAATCATTTGGGCATACATTTGCAACAACATGGATGAACTTGGAGGGTATTATGCTTAGTGAAATGTCAGGCAGAGAAAGACCAATACTGTATGATATCACTTATACTTGGAATCTAAAAAATAAAACAAACTAGTGAATGTAACAAAAAAGAGAGAGACTCACAGATATAGGGAACAAACTAATTGTTACCAGTGGGAAGAGGGAAGAGGGGAGGGGCAAGATAGAGGTGGGGATTAAGAGGTACAAACTACTATGTATAAAATAAATAAGCTACAAGGATATATTGTACAGCACAGGGAATATAGCCAATATTTTATAATAACTATAAATGGAGTATAACCTTTAAAAATTGTGAATCACTGTGTTGTACACCTGAAACTTATGTAATATTGTGAATCAGCTATACCTCAATATAAAAAAAAGTGACGGAGAAAAAAATCAGTGGGGCTTATTAGAGTGGTGTCTATTTCTGTATTCTCTATTCTGTGCCTTTGATCTAATGCCACACTATAATTAGTAATCTTCAGGTAATACCATACTGTCTTCATTACTGTAGCACGTATGGAATTTTAAATGTCTTAGTAGTTACATTTTAAAAAGTAAAAAGAAACAGATACAATTAATATTTTTAAAGTTTTAATTTTAACATAATTTTAAGTTCACGCCAAGTTGCAAAAGTTGTGATGCAGAGGTCCTAGGTACCCATCACCCTGCTTCCCCCAATGGAAACATCTTATAGAACTATTATATATAGTGTATTATCAAAACCAGCATATTAAGGAAATTCCCTGGCGGTCCAGTGGTAAGGACTCGGCACTGTCACTGCCGGGGCCCTGGGTTCGATCCCTGGTCAGGGAACCAAGATCCCAAAGGCCTCGCAGCCAAAAAAAACCCAAAAAACAAAAAAACAGCACATCAACATTGGTACAGTACAACCTAGGATTTCATTAGTTTTTGCATCCACTCCTCTGTGTGTGTGTGTGTGTGTGTGTGTGTGTGTGTGGTTCTATGTCATTTTATCAGGGTGAAATTAATTTTAATAACGTATTTTATTTAACCCAGTATATCCAGTATATTACCATTTCAGCATGTAATCAATATAAAAATTATTAGTGAGATATTTTACATTCTTTTATTCATACTGAGTTTTCAAAACCCACTGATATTTTACACTCCATGTCTGTGTACCATCTGTGCTACGATTTACTAAGAATTTGTCTTTGAATTGATTCACTTAAAAATTTATATAACTTACTTAAAAAGGCATTTTATATCCCTGCCATCAATGGAAAACCAATATGACTTGCCAAAAGAGAAGGAAACTTCAAAAATAAATAGAATGTGACAAAATGATATAATTCAGTTCTACCTAGATGTCACAGGCTGCCTGAGGCCTCTCTCTCTTTGTTATGAAGGGAGATTATAAAGTATTAAGGATGGATTAAAGACACAGTAGCGCCAGACTGGCCTTCCTCGTAATCAGAAAAGTTGAACATGGAGACTTTCTCACACAGTGGTTCCATATGCTGAGGCTGTGCCATGAACTGTCTAAACTGATCTCAGGACCAGCATGAGGATTCCGGTGTGGCAGGCCCCGTGCTCGGGACTGGGAACCCAGAGGTGCATTAGATAAGGTCTTTGCCAGTTTAGGGGGGTTCATGCAAAGTCAGATAGAGGCAAACGCAGGGGCTTTAAGAGCACGGAGGAGGCACCTCCACTGGGCAGAAGCCTACCTGAATTCTTTGAAAAGGTTGCTTTCCAGGCGAGGAGACTGAGGAAGGGCTTCTAGGAAGAGAGACGCTTGCATGATGCGATGTGTGTGTGTCTGTGTGCATTTGTGTGGGGAGGGGCGGAAGGGCGTGCGGACGTGGGTAGCTGGGACGTGAAGGACGAGGGGGGTGGGGGCAGCAGTGAGAGGCAGGGCTGGAGAGGAAACACGAGGAAGACTGCCGAGTGGGAGATGGGCAGGAGGGGCCATCTGGGACAAGCAGGCACCAGGAAGGAAGGTCATCTGGGTGAGGGGTCCTGGAAGCCTAGCCTAGGATGGCAGTGGGAACAGGGAGGTGGGCTTGGATGAGTCTTCGGGAGGTCAGTGGGAGGGAGCTTCCCATGACAGGCTTGGGCAGGGTGGACCCGGAGCCTCTCTCTGGAAGCCCTGACTAGCTAAAGGACGCCCGCCCCTCCCAACCCTGGCACAGGGCAGGCTCCCTGCCCTCCCTCTTCTCCTTCCTGCCCCCTCACACCCTTTCGTCAGCTTGTCTGCCCCACTTGTGCCCAGAGGTCTGGCAGATTCAGAACCTCAGTTACCTGGGCTGTGCAACACAGAAATGAAGTAAGCTCCTATCTTCTCTGCTGAAATCCCACAAGGGAAACACTAGAAACCTGTGGCCCTTCTCTAAAGCCATTGCTGTAAGTAAAGGAAAGGGTCACTTTTATTCATCTTTGTGTTCTCAGCATCTACCCCCATGCTGGGCACCTGGGAGGCCCTTGGTAAGTGCGTTGAGTGACTGGAGGAATGGACAAAGGAGGCATCTTGCTCATCTTGTGTTTCGTATGCCTAGGTTGGTGCCTAGCACATAGTAGGTACTTATCAACTTAGATGAACAAGTGAATGAATGAGTGAATGAAGTAGGAAAGAGGAAAAAAAGGTAATAAAGAAGGAAAGAAACAGTCTGCTCACTTTAGTATCCCCGAGGCTTAGTATACTGCCTGGCACAGAGTAGGTTGTCAACAAATATTTGAATAAGTGTATGAATGAATGAATGAATGAATAAAAGAAGGAAGATAGGAAGGAAGGAGGGAAAAATGGAAAGAAAGGAGTTGCCTTGCTCACTTTTGTGTATCCCCAGGGCCTAGCCAGTGCCTGGCACATAGTAGGTGTTCAGTTAATGTCTGATGGATGTTAACTCCATGAATGTTGGATGGGTGTTTCTAGGGCTCAGGGTCCCAGGTCAGAGCCACCATCTTCTGGGTTGGGTTGGTTGTCCCCTGGGATCCCAGCATTCCAGGTGACGGTGCATGTGCCCTGGCAGGTGGACGAGCAGATGCATGCCTGCTACACGCAGACCATGTCCGAGTGGCTGGGCTGTGAGGCGATTGTGCGGCAGAGGGAGCGGGAATCCCACGCGGCCGCCCTGGCCAAATGCTCTTCGGGGGCCAGCCTGGACAGCCACCTGCACCGGATGATGCACCGGGACTCCACCATCAGCAATGAGGTGATGGGTGGCTCCCCTGAGGGAGCCGGGGGCGGGGCTCTGCTCCATCAGGCTGTTGTAGGAAGGGTGAGGGCTGGGTGTTTGGGGCCTTGGGACAGAGTCTCACCCCTGGCTTTTGGGTGGAAGGTGACTTTGGAGTCAGACAGACCTGACTTCAAACTCCAGCCCCTTCGTTTCTTAGCTCTGGGGCTCAGACAAGCACCTTTACTTCTGGGCCTCAGTTTCCTCATCTATGAAATGGGAATGATCATTTGTACAGGAGAGATTTGTGTGCAACTCAAACAAGCTAGTATAAATAAAGTGCCCAGCACAGTGTTAGACTTTCATTTGTTCAGCAAATGCTGTTGAGTACCTACTATGTGCCAGGTACTGTCAGGAATGTCCTGGAATGTCAAGAATGCTCCAGTGACCAGGTCAGACATATCTGTCCTGATAGAATCTCCAGTTTAGCATCCCAAAGCAAGGGATGAAAAGAAAGTCAGTTCCCTTCACCAGTGATAAATCCGTCATCAATTGCCACACTAATACTGTGTAACAAACAACTCCCAAAAGCCAATGATGTCCAACAGTAAACATATATTTTTTACTCATGAGTCTGTGGGTCAGCCGGGCAGTTCTGCTCAGCTAAAAGGTTTGTTGATCTTCGTTGGGCTCTCACATATCTGGGGTGACTCGGCCCTGCTCCTCACGTCTCATCCTCCAGCAGGCTAGCCTGGCCATGTTCTCGCAGTGAAAGCAGATCTTAAAGAGAGAAAGCAGAAATGCACAAGCATTTTTTATGTGTTTGCCCTGTCGAGTTTGCTAACACCCCACTGGCCAAAGCAGGTCACTTGGCCAAGCTTAGCATCAGGGTAGACAGAAACTAGAAGTTATAGGGCCAAAAGCATGTATACAGGGAAGGAGTAGAAAACAGACATGCATACAACCAGTCCCTTGAGTTGAACTAAAATATTAGTTGGAAGTCTCAAGAGCAGAGCAGTTAAAGGTGGGGTTCTCTGATTGTGGGTGGGAGGTGGAGGTCCAGTGGCTGGTGTGGCCTCCGAGGAGGCTCCAGGGAGCAGGGAGTGAGCCGCCGCCCCACTTTTATTTGATAGATAGGAAGCTGAGGCCCGGAGAAGGGACTTGCCCGAGTCAGGAGTAGAGATAAGACCACACTTACTGACTTCCAGCCCAGCAGCCCCTCCTGAGCTCAATGTGGGGGCCCTGAGCCCGGATGCAGCCTCACCCACACTCCGTCCTGCCGCTTTTTCTCTCAGTCCTCCCAGAGCTGCAGTTCGGGCCGCCAGAACATCCGCCTGCAGAGCGACTCCAGCAGCAGCACACAGGTGACCTCCCGGAGGCCCCGCCCCTCCCCACCCATCCCCCTCCCTCCAACCTGGAATAACGGGACTGGAGGTCCCTCATATACAGGTCACTCATGGTTGATCTGTTTTAGCTTTTTATGGTAGCATTAAAAATTGAAGT
The DNA here is from genome assembly GCF_028564815.1 of Eubalaena glacialis. Taxonomy (NCBI): domain Eukaryota; kingdom Metazoa; phylum Chordata; class Mammalia; order Artiodactyla; family Balaenidae; genus Eubalaena; species Eubalaena glacialis. The sequence continues at coordinate 76,027,504 of NC_083730.1, forward strand.
TTTACCTACACGAGTAATACATGAATCTCTTTTGCCTGTTAAAAAAATTAAAATATTACAGAGAAAACTAAATTTGGCTTTGACCATCCCTAATCCCCACATGCCCTCCCTAGAAATAACATTGCTATCTTCAGTTTGCTGTGTATCCTTCCAGACCCTTCTGTATGCCTTTACGTACACAGAAATATATAGGCAGTATGTAATATATTGCGATGTTTAGTAATCTTTTAAAATTTCTAAATAAATACCATCAGATGTATTGTTCAACAGCCTTTCATTTCATTCAGTGCAAAGAAATGTTAACACATTCTCACTCAATATTAAAGAAAAAAACAAAGTGAAAAAAATGTGCATAGTATGTCATCTTTTGCATAAACAGAGGAAATATTAATATATGTATGTATTTGCATCTATTTTTTTTCTAAAACGATGGAAGGATAAACCAGAAACTGATCAAATGGTTACTTAAGTGGGGTGAGGGGTGCAGGGAAAGAAGCTACATTTCCCTGAATGTACTTTGTTTTCTAGTTTTGACTTTGGAGTTAGGTAAGTTAACTCCAAAAGCAATTTAATCGAAAAGAAATCTTTTTAAAACCAGAAGCACATGAAATTAACAGTAAATCAAGTTGGTGACATAACCACACAGAAGAAATATTTCAAGTGATCTTGGGACATGATCTTATACAGTCTGCCTTGATGGGATATGGCCTAAAGACACAAAGAACCACAAATAAATCTTAGATATGTATCCTGGAGACTTTTCCATAATATTTCATATACATCTAACTAATTCTGAAAATTGATCCATAATAGTCCACCACATGGATGCTTTTTTAGCCTGTTCCTTATGTGGTTAACTAATTTTTTTTACTTTAAAAAGTTATGTGCACATAATTTTGTATGATAAAAGATATTCTTCCTCAGAGTCAACTGCAATGCTTCCTTGTTTCTTTCTGCATTATTCTATGCCTATGCGTGCATATGGGGCAATTTTTTATTTTCTACACGTGGGAGCATATATTACACCTTGTTCTGCCTCAGTCTTTTTACTGACTGTGTAGTGCTCCCCTGCAGGCATGTTCCGTATTTGAGCCAGTCCCCTGTGGATGGATACTCAGGTTGCTGCTGGAAGCAGCACCACAACAGACATCCTAGTCCATCTGTCTTTGTGCACCTGGTCTGCAGGTCTTTGAGTCTGTGGACGAGGTGGAGCAGGTGGAGGCAGAATGCAGGTTGGAGGAGAAGCAGCCCAAGATCCCCAACGGGAACCTGGTGAATGGCACCTGTTCCCCAGACTCCGGCCACCCTTCCTCCCACAACTTCTCCTCGGGCCTCTCGGAGCACTCAGAACCCAGCCTGAGCACGGAGGACAGCGTCATGGACACCCAGCGCCCTGCCCCACTGGTGATTCGACCCAGGGACAGCGGTGTGGATGACGGGCAGAGCAGCGAGGCCACCGCTTCCCGGGATGAGGTCCCCCGTGAGGAGCTGGCTGTGCAGGACAGCCTGGAGAGCGACCTCCTGGCCAACGGAAGCATGGACGAGTTCGTGTCCATCACTGGCAGTATGGATGTAGCTCTGCCCGAAAGGGGGGGCCCTGCGATGGAGGGCTGGAGGGGCATCGAGGTGGGGACGCAGAGCCAGGTGGACAGTGAAGACAACCTCTCAGAGGAGCCCGAGATGGAGAGTCTCTTCCCCGTGCTCGCTTCTCTGGCCGTGACCACTTCTGCCAACAGCGAGGCATCCCCCGTGTCTTCTAGTGGCGTCACCTACTCTGTAAGTCACCAGGATTCTCCTCCACTCAATTTTCTGCAGCCTCAGGAGGGTGGGAGTGTCCCACAAACCTCAGTTATCCAGAATGACCTCTGGTTCATTGCCTTTTCCCATCACGGAGGGTTCACTGTAGAAACCCATTTGGGAGAGAAGATAATATAATACTTAAAGAACACAGGCTTTGCAGACAAACAGTGCTCGGTTCAGATCTCAGCTTAGGTACATCACTTTATCTTTCTGAGCCTCAGTTTCCCTGTCTATCTAGTACCTTCCTCCCTGAGTTATTTTCAGAATTAGTGAGTCAAGTCCTCTGTGCTCAGCCCATAGCGATCAATAGCAACTTTGATGGTGACCATCCTGATTTACACTCAGGTCCAATAGCTTTTAAATATTTTACTTTCTTGCCAAAAAGCCCAAAGCAAAGGACATCAACTGAAAGGGAGGTTTTCTGGGCCAGGTGTTGTATATCCATTTTCTTTTAAAGGACTTTTTATTTCTATCACAAAGAGTCAAACAGACAAGGCTGGATCCAAAAACTGGAAGTTGTCTGCCCCACCTCTGCCCATTAGGCTTTCCCCAGAGGCAGTAGTATTTACTTATTCTGCCCAAATTATCTGGTGTTTACCCTCATGTCTGTAAATAATACACTTGTATTGCTACTTACTGATCTTTTTTTGTTTGTCTTCAGTTTTTGACATCTATTGACTCCCCACTGTGGAGGAAGAGGATTCAGTCTTCTTCCTTCCCACTCCCCCCCGCCCCCTCACCACACGAGTGAAACCGGCCCAATCCCCATCCATTCACTATGGTTATAATAATTTTAGTTAAATGACTGTTCGGTGGTTATATTATTATAACAATTTAATGCATAATCCATGTAGTAACCTGTATATGTTTTTTCTTTCCTGCAAAAAATTTTGTTTTTCCTAGAGTATTTTCATTTCTTTGTTTGCTTTTTATTAGTTTGCTACATGTATATTGTAGCATATATATACATATATATATATATATCTTACTTTTTTCATCTATAAAATGGGGATAGTAATTCTATACATCTCATAGGATTGTGTTGTTTTTTTTTTTTTGGTTTGTTTTTTAAAATATATTTATTTATTTGGCTGCACCGGGTCTTAGTTGCGGCATGTGGGATTTTCATTGCCGTTTGCGGGATCTTCGTTGTGGTGTGCAGAATCTTTAGTTGCAGCCTGCGGGCTCTCTTAGTTGCAGCATGCGGGATCTAGTTCCCTGACCAGGGATCAAACACGGGCCGCCTGCATTGGGAGTGCGGAGTCTTAACCGCTGGCCCACCAGGGAAGTCCCGGGATTGTGTTGTTTTATAAAGGAAAAAAATAAAGAGAATTTTCATCATGCAAAGTGAAAGAGGCTTTCTCAGGAAACAATAGCAACAACAAAAAAGTCGAACATCTGACTGGTCCATCTATTATTAGGTAGAGGAAGTTTTTTTCAGTGATGACAGGAGAGGGCTAGGAGGAGGAAAGAGAATCTGGAAGACAGCCTCTGTGAGGAGTTGGGGTGTAATTGTTCTTTTCCTCCCCTCCTGGGGGCCCGCAGCCAGAGCTGCTGGATCTGTACACGGTGAACCTGCACCGCATCGAGAAGGACGTGCAGAGGTGTGACCGCAACTACTGGTACTTCACACCCGCCAACCTGGAGAAGCTACGGAACATCATGTGCAGGTGGCTGGGGTGGGTGGGGGGGATGGATCAGTCGGGGATCGGGAGGGGATGGCACAGGTGTGGGCTACAGGGAGCCCATTTAGAATCGCACTCTCTGCAGCTGGCACCATGCCCACCTTGAATCTCATTCCAGCCCATCCTGACAATTATATAACAATTATAGTAATGATAATAATAAAGAACATTTATTAAGCACCTACTGTATACCAGGCACTATCCTGAGCCCTTTACTAACATCATTTCACTTGGTCCTCACAACAAGCCTATGAGGTAAGTGTTATCCCCTTTCATAGGTGAGGAAATGGAGGCTCAGAGGGGTACCGCATTGCTCAGGGTCCCTCCAGGTGGGCAGTGGCTGAATGGGAACTCACCCATTTCTCTCGGACTCTAGAATCTCTGCTTTATTTCTTTAAGCCAGGATTTGGGGCTACTTGTTACTTTTCATTAAATAGTAAATATTTTATTTCTTAATATATGAAAGTAACCCATGCTTATTAAAAACCTGAATCAACCAAAGAAATCAGAAGTTCATAAAGTATAAAGAGAAACTTCTCCTTTTATATCCAGTCATTAATGTCACTCACCTAGAAGAAGAAACTACTGCTAACAGTTTAGTGAATATCCTCCCAAGCCATATATATGAGATATCTATATATACTCATCTATAATAGATAGTATATTATATAATATACAATGTTATACTATATAACATATATAATTATGCTTCATATGTAGTAAATAATTTTATAAATATATAGTATAATATGAATATACACATGTTAATATATTGATATTTATTTAGATAGTAATTAATATTTAATGTAATATAATGCTATATAACTATGTAACTATATAGCATGTAATTATACTATATAATATATAGTTATACTATGTAATATATAGTATAATATAACATGAATGCACATGTTTTAATTTTTAAAAAATGTTTATCTGCGTGGGATTATACTATAAACTGTTTTTCTACAACTTGCTTTTTACACTCGACAGTGCATCCTGGACTTCTTTACATGCTACTCTAACTCAGGGGTTTGCAAACTACTACTACAGCCCATGGGCCAAATCCAGCCTACCACTTGCTTTTGAAAATAAATTTTTTTTTAGAATTCACCTATGCCCATTTGGTTGCGTATTATCTGATTGCTTCTGCAGAGTTATGTAGTTGAGAAAGAGAACATATGGCCTACACAGCTGAAAATACTTCTTATCTGGACCTCTCAGAAAAGGATTGCCAAACCCTGCTCAAACCGTTCTTATTAATAAACACCACCTCTTAACTTTCTGTCTTATGGTCTCCCAAACAATTACTGCCACTCAAAATTTAGTTGATGAGATACAAACATAATTAACTTTAATATAGCATGCTACCTTAAAATTGAAAAGTGCTGGGGGAGAAGGAAGGATAGACTGACTTTTACCTAGTTATGGCACCAGGAGAAGTCACAGAAGGCCTCACAGTGGTGTGACCTTCAAGATGAATTTTGGCAAAAAGAGAAGACACTGAAGAAATAAATCATTTAGCACTGAAGTTAAGAGTACATACTCTGGGGTGAGGCCACCTGGGTTCAAATCCTGTCTCTACCATTTATTGGTAGGTGTATGACCTGGTGCATGTCACTTGGTTCTCTGTGCCTCATTCCCCTTACCTGTGAAATGGGATAATAATAGTAACTTTTTCATATGATTATTTTGAGAATTAAATGATACAGTACATGTATAGTGGACAGAGCATACGGTAAATGCTTAGTAAATATTAGTTACTATTATTAAGGGACAGATGGGAATTCCAGACAGAGGAAAGTGCTGGGACAAAAGCACAGGGGCATGAATGTATGCTTTATTTGTACAAAGGTAAATGCCTCAGTGCAGCTGGAGGGGAAGAAGCACTGGGAAGTGATGTGTGAGACTGTAAAGAGGGATTGGGAGGAAACTATGAACTCCTTGCACCCCCAGTTAAGGAGTTTGGACACTGTCCTGTCATGCAGTGGGGTTTTTGAGCATGCAGTGGTCTCCTTGAGCTGAGCTTTAAGAAGGACATCCTGGTGACTGAGCATAGGATGTTTGAAGAGAGTGAGACTGGGGATGGGGATGCAGGCAGGAGGTTGAGGGAGTGGTCCAGGTGAGAGGTGGGGACCAAACCAGGATGGAGATAAAGGAGGAGTGGGTTGGAGAGGCATACTGTGGGGGCCATCACTGGGCATCTTGTGTCTCTCTTGTAGCTACATCTGGCAGCACATTGATATCGGCTATGTCCAGGGTATGTGTGACCTCCTGGCTCCACTGTTGGTCATTCTGGATGACGGTGAGTGTATCCTCCCTGCCCCAGAACTGGGGATGCAGTTTCCTTCCCACTACATAGAAGAGAGGTTAACCTGACTCTGTGACTCCATGGAATGGGTCAGTACAGGTGCTCAGAAGACATGTCCAGTGAACACATCAAGGTCCTAGTGAAATAAAAAGTTCTCTTATTCCATGTTGACCAACACTTATTTCCAGGTGTCCAACACCCATCCAAGCTTTTGCTAGCCACTGGTTGTATAAACATGAGTGAGAACAAAGGAAAACTCAGACCCAGACAGCTTCACTAGTGAATTCTACCGAACACTTAACAAAGAATGAATACCAATACTTCATAAACTCTTCTAAAACAGAGAAGAGGAGGGAACACTTCTCAACTCATCCTATAAGGCAGGTCCTTATATGAGGACCCACTGGTACCCTGATACCAATACCAGACAAAGACATCACAAGAAAAGAAAACTGCAGGCCAATATCCTTTATGAAATCAAAGGCAAAAATCCTCAACAAAACACTAGCAAACTGAATCCATCAAGATATAAAAAGGATTATATTTCAAGACCAAATGGGATTTATCCCAGGAATGCAAGGCTGGTTCAATGTATGAAAATCAATCAGTGTAATTCACTACATTCATAGAGTAAAGGACAAAAATCACATGATCATCTCAGTTGACAAAGAGATGCCATCTGACAAAATTCAGCAGCCTTTCATGATAAAAAATTCAGCAAACTTGGAATAAAAGAGAACTTCCTCAACGTGATAAAAGGCATCTGTGAAAAACCCACAACTAACATCATACTCAATGGTGAAATACTGAACACTTCTCACCTAAGATCAAGAGTAAGACAAAGATGTCCACTTTTGCCGCAAAAGGCCCTAGCCTGGACAATTAGGGAAGAAAAAGAAATAAAAGGCATCCAGATTGGAAAGGAAGTAAAACCATGTATATTTGCAGATGACGTGATCTTGCCTATAGAAAATCCTAAGGAATCCAAAACACATTAGAACTAATAAACAAGTTCAGCAAGGTTGCAGGATATAGGACCTATATAAAAGTCAATTGTATTTCTATGCAATTGCAATGAATAATCTAAAAATGAAATTAGGAAAGCAATTCCATTTTCAATAGCATCTAAAAGAATAAAATGCTTATGAATAAACCTAACAGAAGAAGTGCAAGATTTATACACCAAAAACTATAAAACATTGCTGAAAACAGTGAACCAGAAACACAAAAACTTAGTTATTTTTCTTCCAATGAGCATGTAATTCTTAATTGATTTGAGGTTGCAAATAGACAAACAGATAAAAAAAAAAAAGAACAACAAAGAAAAAAAGACTACAAAATTGGATTCTCTGTCATCTCTCACCCAACAGAGAATAGGCTTTCATTATACACCCAACAGAGATCACCAAATAGTCAGACCATAAGAGCAAATCCCCAGTCATTGCTGCCACCAATTCAGATTAACTTATTGAAGGTGTACAAGCCAGAAATAAAAACAAATACGTAATATAAGTAGAAAAAGAAAAAAATAACTAGAGGGTCAGAAAAAGTTCTGTTGCCACCGAGGATGTACAGGTAAATTGATTTAATTTGTCTCCATTGGATTAATCCCCTCAAACATCTCAGTGGATGACCTTCAGAACTGATGAAATGTAATTTTCAAAAAGTTAACATGTCTCTCTCATACAAATAAAATAAACACATGACAAAGATTTTATTCAACTTATTAATGAGGAAACCAGTAAGATATGAAAACTGCCTCCAAGAGCATGTGAGAAGCTGGGCATTTTAGCAACATTAAAATAAGATTGCTGCCAGAAGGGACAAATCTGTAGAGACAGACAATAGACTAGTGGTTAACAGGGACTGCAGGGAGAGGGAAATAGGTGATGACCTCTGATATAGAGAGAGTGTCTTTTGGGGGTGATGAAAATGTTCTGAAATTAGAGATTTTGGTTCACAGATGTGAATATACTAAAACCAGTGAATTATACATTTAAAAGTGAATTTTATGGTACGTAAACCTCAGTAAGGCTGTTTTAAAATGGGAAGTATAACTCCCAACTCTTCAGAGCTGAGCATAGTGACTTGCTTCCAGAAAGTTCAGTGTAGAAGGGGGTGGGAGGTGAGAGAGAAACTATGCAGTGGGGAAACCTGAAAACACTGCCTCTATCAGATGGCCAAGGTCATCAACCATCCTCAATCACATTGATACAGTATACCCTTGATATGATGTGATTAAAATGGCACATTACCTATGTCTTTCTCCCAATAACCCATAATTCCAGTCTTATCATGAGAAAAACATCAGATAAATTCCAATAGGGAGGCATCCCGTAGAATACCTGACAAGTATTCTTCATAACTATCAAGGTCATCAAAAACAAGGAAGGCCTGAGGCACTGCCATAGCCAAGAGGAGCCTAAGGAGAGATGACAGTTGTTTGTAATATAGTCCTTGGATGAGTTCTTGGCACAGAAAAAGGACATAAGATAAAAAACTATGGACTTGAGTCAATTATGTATCCTCAGTGGGTCATTAATTGTAACAAACGTACCATACTAATGGGAGATGTTAGTAATAGGGGGAACGAGGTGTGGGGTATATGGAAACTCTCTGTACACTCTTCCCAATTTTTCTGTAAATGTAAACTGTTCTGAAAAATAAAGTCTTTTAAAAAATAAATGAGATCCTACTGTGCCTCTGGAAACCTTCTCATAACTTTCCCCAAAGTTACTAGGTGTTAAGAGAGAAAAAAGGTACTATTTTCAAATAAATTTTTTAAACACTGGGTTGAACAATATAAAAGAATTTTTAAATTACATGACTTCTCAGAGCCTTTTCATTCTTAATATTAGTAGTGGCTCTCTAAGCAGCATTTCCCAATGTTATTTGACCCTTTCTTTGCATAACGCCTGCAAACACCCTTCCAATATTGACAATTGCTCTTTTAATACAGTGGTTCCCAGGCATGAGAATTTCATGAACCCTGTAGAATTTTTTTTCAAAAAGTTTGGGACCAAACATTGTCAACTTTTTATTACAGCAAATAGGGATCTTTAAAACAGAGCATTTTGCTGTCACCATTGTTTCCTAAAATAAAACATTTCAGTACCTCTAAAGGTGGGAAGTATGTAATTAATTGGAGAGCATTCCTTGAAATGGTATGCATTTGTACTCCATTGTCCTTATGCTTCTCATTTGGCTGTGGACTTTGTGAACCAGCTCCGGGCCTCGGACCATCGCTTTGGGACCTCGGGTTCCTTGGGCAGTGGCGCAGTTGACTGTTTCTCCTGTGCTCTTTCCGCAGAGGCCCTTGCCTTCAGCTGCTTCACCGAGCTCATGAAGAGGATGAACCAGAACTTCCCCCACGGAGGCGCCATGGACACGCACTTTGCCAACATGAGGTCGCTAATCCAGGTAGGACCTTGTGCTTTTCAATAATATAACTTATTCCATCTCAGCCCAATGGACCGCAAGGCAACTTAATAGCCATGCCTTGTTTAACTTGACTCAGTCCCTCAATCCTACTTAACTCAGCCCAGTTGAGTTAAACTAAAAAACTCAATTCAACTCAACCTTCACTCAACAGCTCAACTCCACTAGATTCATTGTCACTGAGCATTTGTTTGGTTCAGGCACTGTGGCTACACTGATGAACAAGACATGGCCCTCGCTCTTAACAGGATGTTTGATTGTATTGGTCCTTTTCTGCAAAGAAATATTTGAGTATATTTCTCTCTCTCTCGCTTTCTCTCTTTCTCATACACACACACACACACAGCCCTTTATTGAGATCAATTCATATACCATAAAATTCACCCTTTTAAAATGTTCAATTCAGTGATTTTTAGAATATTCACAGGTGTGAAATCATCATCACTATCTAATTTCAGAACGCTTTCATCACCCCAAAAAGAATCCCCATACCCATTAACGTCAATCCCTCTCCCCAGCTCCTGGCAACCGCTAATCTACTTTCTGTCTCTATAGATTTACCTATTCTGGACATTTCATATAAATGGAGTCACACAATATGTGGCCTCTTGTGTCTGACTTCTTTCACTTAGCATCATGTTTTCAAGGTCCATCCATGTTATAGCATATATCTGTACATCATTCCTTTTTATTGCCGAATATTCCATTGCATGTATAGGCCACATTTTGTTTATTCATTCATCCACTGATAAACACTTGAGTGGTTTCCACTTTTTTGCTATTATGAATAATGCTGTTGTGTACATTCATGTACAAGTTTTTATATGGACATAGGTTTTCATTTCTCTTGGGGATATACCTAGGAGTGGAATTACAGCTGCACCAGTTTGCATTCCCACCAGCAACATATAAGGGTTCCAATATCTCTTCATCCTCACCAACACTTTGCTGTCTGTCATTTTTATTATAGCCATCCTAGTGCATGTGAAGTGGTATCTCATTATGGTTTTGATTTGCATTTTCCTGATTGCTAATGATGGTAAGCATCTCTCGTGCTTATTGGCTATTTGCACATCTTCTTTAGAGAAATGACGGGGTTAGGTTGAGCTAGGTTGATTTCCACCTCAAATCCTTTGCCCATTTTTAAACTCCACCTGGTTGTTAAGGGCTGTATGGTGTCTGCTGTGGGGATGTAGCATCATTTATTCAGCTGTCCCCTCTAGTCTAGCCTTTGCCCAGGAGGCTGATGCCTATCTTTCCTTTCTCTGACAGATCCTGGACTCAGAGCTCTTCGAGTTGATGCATCAGAATGGGGACTATACTCACTTCTACTTCTGCTACCGCTGGTTCCTGCTGGATTTCAAGCGAGGTACAGACTTCAAACTGGAAACTTGTTCTCAGACTCTTTGTAGCAGAATCTCAGGGGAAAAGGTACCACGGAGGTGAGGCTGGGAGGTGTTGTAACAAAGCCAGTGGAAGAGAGTAATGCCCATTTGTTGAGCTCTGACTATCAGTTCACCCAACTTATCTTGCAGAGACTCTATGCAGTAGGTGTTGTCACAATCCCCATTTTACAGATGAGGAGGCTAAGACTGAGAAGAACTAAATTCAGAGCTAGGAATTATAAAGCCGGGATCTGAGCCCCACTCTGTCTACCTAAGCCCACTTCCCTTCCATTCTATTAAGCTGCTTATCAGAGGCCAAGAACTCTGAAGCCCATAGAGCATCTTTCACACGTGACTTAGAAATGATGTCTGACACGGTGCATTGCTGTCATGCCAATTTGGGGTGATGCTAATAATATCTAACCTGTATGGAGGTGTTTATTAAGGTCCAGGCACTGTGCTGAGCCATTTCTATGTATTATTTCTTCAGTCCTTTATTACTGTTAGTATCACCCCACTTACAGATGAGGAAAGAGAAGGGCTCATGGAGGGGAAGTAACTAGCCCAAGGTCACCTTACTAGTAAGTGATGGGGCCAGGATTCAGACTGAGTTTATTGGACATAGGAAGCCTTACTTTTCATCATTGCTCTATTCTATCTCTTTACCAGACCCAGAGGCAGCAGCCAGCTCTGCCTGGGTGCAGGGGGAAAAGGAGATACCCCCATTGGTGCTAAAAGAGATGGAGGGTGCAGGGAGAGAGGGGGACACTGACCAAGGGGCTGGACAAGGACAGGTCAATGTAAATCAAATCTGCACGTGCCCGGTTCCTCCACTTACAGGATGTCAGAGTTGGAAACTTACAACCCACCTGGTTTGCATAGCCTATTCTACAGAGGGGAAAACTGAGGCTTCTGTCAAATGACAGTGTCCAGGTCTCCTGTCTCCTGGCCTGAGCTCTGTCCACTGCTCCAGGACAGAAGCGCGGACCATGGCTGGCCTGGGATCTTTCCGGAGGGAGGGCAGCACCGTGCGCTCAGTGACTGACCCTCCCCCTGCGCGTGTGTGTTGGTGTCCCGGCAGAACTCATCTATGATGACGTCTTCTCTGTTTGGGAGACCATCTGGGCAGCCAAACACGTGTCGTCCGCCCACTATGTCCTGTTCATCGCGCTGGCGCTGGTGGAGGTCTACCGTGACATCATCTTGGAGAACAACATGGATTTCACAGACATCATCAAATTTTTTAATGGTATCCACATGACCAGGGTCTTACCTGAGGGGTGCAGGCTTCTGGAGGGCCCCTTCCTGGGGGCTGGAGAGGGATGGAGGGTCACTGAGACTGATGCACCATGAAGGGGATGGAGGAGGGTTCTCCCCACTTCTTGCGGCTATTTCCAAATGGATGAGTTAACATCTTGTAGTGCTGAGTGATCCCTGTGTGTTTTTCTCAGGGATCTGGCAGAAGGGGCCTAGGTGTTGAAATCAGGCTCAGGGAGCATCCCTGGCTCTGCCGTTAACCAGCTGTGCCATGGACATGTCGCTTCCCCTCTCTCTAAACATCTGCTTCCTCATCTGGGAAATGGAGTAACAGTGTCTGCTTCAGAGGGTTGACATGTGTAGGGAAAGCAGATACAGGAAAGCAGTTGAAGTGGCATGAAAATGGCACAGTCTTTGAAATCAAACAGAGATGGATTCTGATCCCAGCCTTGCCACCTGGGAGCTGTGTGACTTGGGCAAGTGACGTTATGTCTCTGGGCTTCAGAGTCCTTGGGGATAAAATGATACTAACACCTCCCTCATGGAGATGTCAGGAGGATTAAATCAGACCACAAGGATATAAAGCCCATCAATCAGGTGGTACTTGGCTCATAGCTGTTGCTATGAATAGAAGCTGTTGCTACTATCAATATTATCACTATTAAAACATTTTCTTAAACTAAAGAAGGTTTTGGAAAAAGCAAAAGAAGAAAAAAGCCACCTGTGATGACCTTACACTGGAAACGTTATTAGTTTTCTTTAAAGAAGCTTTTTTATTTTGGAATAATTTTAGATTTAGAGAAAAGTTGCAAAGATAGTACAGAGAGTTCCCAATACCCTTCACCCAGCTGCCCCTAATGTTAATATGTTACCTGATCCTCGTACATTTGTAGAACAAAGCAATTAACATTGATATATTATTATCAACTAAACTACAGACTGACTTGATTTCACTTGGTTTTTAACTAATGTCCTTTTTCTGCTCCAGGATCCAATCCAGGAAACCACGCTGTACTTAGTGGGTTCATTTTTTTAAAAATGTTTTTTCCATCTAGTCTTTCCCAAAATAATGTATATTTTTATGTTGTTACCATTTCAGAATCCAGTTGTATCTAGGGTTTTTTCCACTTAATGTTTTAAAAACCATCTTCCATATAATCATTTTTTAAGACAGCAGAATATACCTCAAGTGACTGTTCATAACTTACTGAACCATCCCTTCTGATTGGGCATCTAGGTTGTTTTCGGTTTGAGGGTGTGATTTGAGAACCCAAAGCAATTCCTGTCTTAGCATGGAGGTTCTCAAACTTACTCAGTTCATGGCACCCCTAATGTCTCTGTAAAGTTTTTGTGGCACCCGGACCAAAAGTTCCATTCAGTAACTAGTTAGGTCCAAACCACCTAATAAGTATATCTATCTTAACAACTTAGTAGCCATTTGAAAAAATAATACGTATAAGTCAAAAGAAAATAGTAGTTTTATTTTATATTTAAATAAGTACAGTTACTGGGACTTCCCTGGTGGTCCAGTGGTTAAGACTCCACGCTCCCGATGCAAGGGACATGGGTTCAATCCCTGGTCGGGGAACTAAGATCCCACACGCCACACGGCGTGACCAAAAAAAATAAATAAATAAAAATAAATAAACAAATAAGTACAGTTACTAATGGGTGTGTTCACCTGTTGGGCTTTGCACAACTTCTCAAACCTTGGAATCATTTTGAACCCCACCACCTTCATTTCTTATTCCACAGTGATTTTCACATGATACTTGCTTTTATCACGGCAACTGCTTGCTGAAAACCTAGTTTTTGCAAAGCTATAAAGGACTTTGATAGGAAAGTCATGAAATTTGCAAACTCACTTGCGTTAGCAGTTTACGTGGTGTTCAGCAGATGTGGAAGATAGCGGTATTTCCCTCAAAGTTTCCATGTGTTCACTGTGGCACCCTGGGATTCCTCAGCACCCAGTTTGGGAACCATGGTCTTAGTGTTTTTGTTTGTTTTTCTTTTTTTCTTCTACCAAATGATTTCTTTCTTTCTTGGGTTTTTGGTTTTTTTTTTTTTGAGGTTCTTTTTTTTTTTTTAATGTTACTTATCCCTATTTTTATTTTTTTTTATTTCAATTTTTATTTATTTATTTACTTGCCTGCGTCGGGTCTTAGTTGCGGAACACAGGATCTTTGTTGCGGCATGCGGGATCTTTTGTTGCGGCGTGCGGGCTTCTCTCTAGCTGTGGCATGCGGGTTGTCTCTCTCTAGTGGTGGTGCGCAGGCTCCAGAGCGCGTGGGCTCTGTAGTTTGCGGCACGTGGGCTCAGTAGTTGTGGCACGCGGGCTTAGTTGCCCCGTGGCATGTGGGATCTTAGTTCCCTGACCAGGATTCGAACCCACGTCCCCTGCACTGGAAGGCGGGGACTACCACTGGACCACCAGGGAAATCCCCAAATGATTTCTTTATGATAAATGTCTAAGTTTAGGATTATTCTGCTTTGAAGAGCTGATCATTTTGTGTCACTCTCGACAAAGTGATTATTGGTGCTTTCTCCCCTCCCCTCCCCCTCTCCTTCTGTTGCTTCCTTCCTTCTCTACTTTTAAGCATCTACCATGTGCCTGGCATTGCTTTCTTAAAAGGTGTCCAGTCATTATGTTTGTAGGAAGGTGGTGGGAGGACCTAATATTTTTTTAAACACACACACTGAGAGCCAGCTTCGTCTCGTTTGATCTCACAGTAACCTTGTGAAGTAGGTACTGTTATGGTTCCCATTTTACAGATGAGGAAACCGAGGTCTGGAGATGCAGGCCTTCCCCAAAGTCTCTGCTTCCAGAACTGCTCTGGGGGTGATGCCAGATGATGATGATGATGGGGATGCCCCAGAGACCTCTCCGGGCACTGAAAGTGCGTCCCGAGGATGGACACAGAAGGAGGCTCATGAGATTTTACTTCCGCTCTTTCAGAAATGGCCGAGCGACACAACACCAAACAGGTCCTGAAGCTGGCCCGGGACCTCGTGTACAAGGTGCAGACCCTGATTGAGAACAAGTGAGGACCATGTCACCCAGGCAGCGTCAGCCGAGCCTCCGCCCACCTGCCTGTCCTGCCTGCTTCTCCTCCTGGCTGCCCAGGGAGCAAGGTCCTGGCATCTGTTCCCGAGCATGGACCTCTGTGCAAAGAGAAAGTACCCCAACTTTGGCCACCAGGCAGGTGGGATCGAGGGGTTGCCCCTTCAGTTCAGCCTTATGTTTCCTGTTTGACCAAAGATCGCCCAAGTCTGGGATTTCTCCCTTGTGGGAGTTGGGAGTTGTTGGTGTGCGGAGGGAACATCTTCGTTCATGGTCCCCAGAATGGTCTCCTCCCTCTTCTCTCCCATCCCTCCAACTGTCTTGTCGGATGAGACTTGGGGAGGGAACTTTTTGGAAACTAGTATAGGAGAGGTCTGTGGGGCTACCTCTGTACTCTGAAAGGGGCCTTTGGAGATGTTCCAGAACGTGGCTGGAAGGTTGGCCTGGAGCAGAGCACTGTTGACATTTAATGCTTTTTGGAGGGATGCTGCCCTGTGCACTCTTGGAATTTGAGCAGCCTCCCTGGCCTCTACCTACTACATGCCAGTAGCACCCTCCTCCCCAACCCCTTGTGACATCCCGGAGCACCTCCAGACATTGCCAAATAGCCCCATTTGAGAACCACTGGCTTGGAGGAGGGGCTACAAGTGTATCTCCTCTCCACTTTCTTTGTACCTGAGCCGCCTATATCCTGAGACTTTCTTCCATTTAGAAAAGGCACATGGGGTCCTTTGCACATCTCTCTTGGGGTCCTGGATTTCAACCGTTGTGTATTTCTCATTTTTTCTCCTCCACCTGGCCCAGGAGAGACTTTTTTCTTCTTTTAAAGAAGGACGTCTGCCTGTGAGAAGTGTCTGTAAGCATGAGATAGGCCTCTTCCAGATCCTGCTCAGGGGTCCCCGGGCAGGGCCGAGTCCACATCCCCTTCCTCTCTTCCTAGGGAGGACCTCGCCTCTCCTTCCATACATCGGGTCTGATGTTCCAGAAGCTTGGAAGATGTGTGTTGGTGCAAGCCACTTGTTTAGGGAGGCTGGCTTTTCTCTAAGTGCCCTTGCTCACTCAGGACAAAGGAGGGAAAGGAGGACAGAGGTTGGCCCAGGTAGGGTATGTCGGGTGTTTTCCTTGGGAAAGAAACATCAGCTGGTGAACTGGTGCCAGGGTCACAGACCAGACTGGAAATGGTCCCCTCCATGTCTTCACACAGAGGGTCACCAATCCCCAAACAGGCCCTAAGCGAGCTAGTTTACCCTGCCTACCTGTCCTCCCAGGAGAGTGGTCCTGCCAGCCCTTCTCTTCCGAGAGTGTACCAGAGTCGGGAGAAACAGTGAGAGTTGGGGAGGGATGCTCTTCCCAAGAACGGCAGGTAGGATTTTGGAGAGGGTAGGAGATTCGTCAAGCACTTTGAAGCATTCACAGAGAGAGTGCATTAGTCCTTCCGTCCTGAGCAAACCAGGATGGGGAGCAATCCCTGCCTGGAGTGCTTGTGAAGGTGCTTCCCTTGGACCCAGCACTTTAGGTTGCACTGAACTTCCGCCTGAGTAGGGCCTCCTGGGCAGGATGGATGAGACTAGATGGCCCTCGCTTCCGAAGAACGCTCCGTGAGAAATGCATCTCCTCGCCCTAGTCCCCCACCTTCCCAAGATGGGAGAAAATGTATGAAAGTCCCCTCCAGATGAAAGTTTATTTTGCCATTCAACTGTTCACTACAGAGGATGTTATTTTAGCAAGACCCAGGTCCTAGACCTTCCGATTCTTATTTGTTTTTTGACAGACTAGTCTGAAAGTACAGCACAAGATCTCTTCTCTGCCTTCTCTCGTGGTGTTCCAGAGAGCATCGTGGTTGTGATTTGGAATAACTCCTATTTATTTGGCTTACTGTGTTTATTCGGATCTCTGTACGTTGTGTGTGTCCTTGTGTCCCTGAATCGTATGCGTGCGAGTTGTTTTATCTATGGAGTGCCCTCCTTTTCTCAGTGTTGCCAACATATCTTGTTACAGTTTACTACAGAGTTGTGTCTATAGAGAGAGAAAATATATATAAACAGAAACATGTGAACCTTGGTTATTTTTTGTTTCTGTGTTTGGGGATTTTCTTTTTAATTTGAAAGAAAGAAATGCTTGCTTCTGAAGACTGTGTCCTCATACCCCACCCTCCACCCCACCTCAGTGACCCAGACACAGAGAGGGACATATTCTTATGATAGCTCCCTGGTCTTTCCCCTGAAAGTTCAAGGCTGGTGAATCTCATCTCATCCTTTGTATCAGTTAGCTGTTACCACAAGTAATGCTGTGTAACAAACCACCCCAAATCTTAGTGGCTTCAAACAGCCATTTATTTAGCTTGTGATGATTCTGTAGGTCAACAATATGAGCTGGGTTCAGCTGGGCGGTTCTTCTGGTCTCAGCTCGACTTCTTTGTGTGTCTCTGGTCAGCTGATGGCCAGCCAGGCTACTCTGCTTTTGACAATTGGCCGGCTGTTGTCTAGGATAGTGGGAGAAACTGGGCCATGTATCTCTCATCCTCAATTAGGCTAGCTCAGGCTTGTTTACATGGCCATGATGGCAGTTTCTAAGAGAGCAAACAGAAGTGTACAATGCCTCTTGAGACCTAGGATTGGAATTGGCATAAAGTTATTTCTACTATATTCTTTTGGTCAAAGAAGTCATATGGCTGAGCTCAGATTGAAAGGATGGAGAAATAGATTCCACCAGTTGATGGGAGGTTTTGAAAAGTGACAATGAAAAGGGCTGTAAATACAGGCAGGGAAATAATTGAGTATTTTTGCAAACAGTCTACCATGTATCCCAAGGTCCATGCACAGGAGGGGTCCCAAGATGGTCAGCCATTGGACTCAAGAGTATACCTCTAAGTTGATGCCTCACTGTATCCCCACTGCTGAGCTAGCTCCTCTCTCACCCCCAGTGTTCCCATAGACCATCAACTTATCTCCTCAATATCTATGATTCCCACTCACGGCTGCCATTCTGCACCAGTCTTTGGGCAATGGAGACCTCACATGGATCTCCACCCCCAGCAGCCTCTAACCATGTGCCAAGGGAAACTTCTGGTTTTCCGCTGCAGAAGCAAAGCTTGATTTAATCTAATGAGCACCCATCAAAACTTCAGGTTTTCTATAGAAAAAGTTAGTTTCCAAATAAGCCAGCAAAGTAAAGGAGTTTCAGGTGGCATTGGTGGCCTGGCTGAGCCCAAGTCACCACTTTCTTGGAAGATTGCCAGCAGAGGTAAGTCTGAAGTCACACAGCAGCAGGCAGGTGGGGACTTGTCTTTTGCTGGCCCACATGGGGCTCTCTTAGTGGGAAGGTCTGCTTCTTCCTGGGAGAAGCTTCTGAGAGCAAAGACTGGTCCTGATGTTCTGACCATCCTTTGAAGCCACTGGTCTCATTTCCCCAACTCCAGCCATAGCTTGGTACACGTGGCCCTCCCCCTGGAGGACCCCACTATTCTTGCAGCTGCCTGGCACCACCAGACCTGGGTACCACCAGCATACCTGTTATGTGTGTACAAATGTGCAGTTACATGCACTATTGACTTACGGTAAAGGACGATATATTTTGTGGGAAAAAAATCCTAAGAGAATGTTTTGCTTTTGTAAAGGTTTTCCTAAACACATGCATTTGCACCTTGCATAGATGTGCGAAGATGAGTCTTGGGCCACTAGGCACGTTTTCGTGACTCAAAGCAGGGATGGAGAAGGGGTCTTTGTTGCCATGTGTATGGCACACACAGTTGTCACTGTGGACTCCTCCTCCCCCCCTTTTCTTCTTCTTCCTCCACCTCCTCCTCCATCTTTTCCTCCATTTCTTTACCTTCTCCTTCCCCCATCCCTCCGATTCCTCTCCTCTCCTCCTTCTGCCTCCTTTCCTTGTAGCCACGAGCATGTGGATACTGTCCGTCACCATGTCTTCTGCCTGAATGTCGCTGTTCGCATTCAGAACAACACTGCTGGCTTTAGACCCTCTGGCTGCTCTGTCATCTCTCTTCTAAATCACGTTCCATTTTCTTTTCACCTCGAGCTTTCCATTTGGCTTGTGGAAGAGGCCATGGGGCAACTGAGAAGCACTTATGCAAAGAGTTTGGGAGGCCCCGACCATCCCACTTCAGAACAGCTGCAACCATTTATGCCATCCTGTTTCATCTTCCTTCTTATCCCTCCCTCCTTCTCTCCCAGGCCTGAGGTCCCAGCAGCCCAGTGGGGAAAGGAGGTGAGGGTACAGTCAAGGGCAGTGGGAGGAAGTGGTTTAGATTTCTTTCCTTTTCAACAGATACTCAAGTTTGAGAGACATTAGATCCATCAATCAATGAGTCTTCTCCCCAAGTTTTATGACAGCATCAAACTCAAGTCACCTGCAGTCCACCTTTATGATTTGGACCACATCTGTGTACCATCTGTACTATTATATCTTTACTAGTTTTCTTTTTTCTTTTTACTTTTCGGCCACACCACGTTGCATGTGGGATCTCAGTTCCCCGATCAGGGAGCGAACCTGCACTCCCTGCAGTGGAAGCGCGGAATCTTAACCACTGGACCGCCAGGGAAAGTCCCTTTACTAGTTGTCTTTAAATCAACTCATTTTTTAAACTTCAAACTTATGGCAAGCCAGGATCATTTGCATAAACAGAAGATGGTTGTAAAAATAAATATTATTATTTTGCCAAAATACTATTTCCCACCAAAGGCTTTCTGAAGCTTGCTCTCTTGCCGTTAAGAAGAGATGTACTAAGGGTTTGAGAGGTTAAAGACATGCTAGCACCAGACGAGCCTTTCTTCTTGGAGGACTTCAAGGAGGATTGAAGTGGGAGTGACTTTCTCACCACACCAACTAAAATCATGTCCTATATCTTTGTCCACATGCTTGGGGAGGGATGACTTAGGATCCCAACTCTGCCACTTCCTGGCTGTGTGGCTTTGGGCAAGTGACTTTACCTCTCTGAGCCTTGGTTTTCATTTCTGTGAACTGGGGGTAATAATGCCTCCCTTGGGTCTGGATTCAGTCCTGGCCCCCCTCTTTCCACTGGGACCCTCTGCCCCTAGCATCACTGGGGATGATTTCCTGGTTGGGACCTCAGTTTCCCTGAGTTCCCATCATCTGTCTTGCTCAGGTTCTCAGGTGAATCTTTGACACAGCTCCTGGAGGAGAACTGGGGAAGGGATGAGCTCTGAGCCCTCTGGGGCTATGACAGAGCAACTGGAGTTAGGTGTGGTGAGGCCATCAGTTCTTGGCAGGAGCAAAACCCACTCTGACTCTGTAGTTTGCATCGGGTTCTTCTGAGTCAGGGAAGGGCTCTTGGGTCTCTGTGCTGCTGGCTTTTAAGCTGCTGGACACATTGAGAGCTTGAGCCCAGGACAGGTATAGACTCTAGAAGGAGCACAGTTTGATCCTTTTTGGAGTGCCAGCTTGCCAATCCGTTGCTAAGTCAACCTAGTAGAATTCAAATGACCTACAGAACGATGCCGTTCCCTGGGGACTTTCCATTACATCAGGGTGTTGGGCAGGAATCCTCCAGTATCTTCCTGGCTTGCTTTATTCAGTCTTGGGGGCCCAGTGATTTCCAGCCTCGGCAGGTAAAGGGCTCCTGCAAACAAAGAATACCTCTTATTATGATGAACAGAAAATAAGACAGACAGATCCCTCTGTCTCTTGTCAAATAAAGACAGCGTCTGTGTAAATGCTTCTGCTTCATAGGCTGCAGATTTGCTCCCTTTGGCATTGCTGAAATCGTTGAAAGAGAAAATTAAGGAGCGTGGGAGCTGCTGTAAGGTTATTACATAGAGGAGGCGGTTCATCCTTAGCGCAGGTGGGTGACCTGAAGCTGAGTTTGGGCTTCTTCTTGGTGGCATCTACTTGCAGCTTTTTGCACTGGGATGCCGCCTGGGCCTCCTGGAATCTTCCCACAGAAGCCTGACTCACATCAAAGTGCTTCTGATGACACTTGGAACATACCACTGGTCTTCGAGTCCATTTGGATACCGTGTGGTGGCTTCCTAGGTTTTCTATTACTTTATTCCCTTATTCTCTTACTTTTTAAAGGAATTATTGTCCTTATTGTTTTTTCTGAAAGACGAATGCAAGCTGCATTCTCTGTGGTCTGTGTGTTTTCAAAATAATAGAATCGCTCTAATATAATATTGTTGTTTACAGATGTTCTTAGTTGAACAATTAAAACCAAAAGAGTTTGGTGAGCTGGGTCGGGGCAGAGATAACAAATTCAGGTGTTATTTTGCCTCCATCACAGAGTCTGACAGACCTGGATTCAAATCCCAGCTCTGCCACTGATCGGCTGTGTGACTTTGGGCAAGTGACTTTGTCTCTCTGAGCTTCAGTTTTCACTTTTGTGAAATGCAGATAATAAAGCTTCCCTTAAAGAGAGAGTTTGGTATCAAATATTTTTGCTTGCCTGGCATCTTTGCCCCATTCTAGGACCAGCAACTTCTCCCATCTTCTGGGGAAATGTATCTCCTATGTTATAACTATAGTTATAGTCTAGTGAGATTGCTGACATGCCCCTCCCCCCAAGGTGGGCACATGACCCAGTTCTGGCCAATCAGATTCCTTCCCTGGGAAGAGAGTGGTTCACTCGTTCTTCTGGGGCAGTCTAACTAGAGGGGTACCAGCCTGGAGCTGCCTGTGACTATGTCTCTTGCAGGTAGGGGAGCAGGCACGGCTGCATCCAGCTACTCAAGTGAAGTCTTTAGAGCTCCATCTTTGTCTATCTTGTGGTTCCACTGTTGTCCATGTTGGCTTATACAGGTCCCATGCCCATCTCTGAACCAATCATTCTGACTGGGCTTGACTGGCCATAAGGACTCATTTGTCCACCCTAAAGCCTGGGGTGGTCAGAGAGTTGCTGAGGGTCATTCCCCAAGGGAAGATTAGGGCGCTCTTCCCAAAGAAGGGTGATGGGTCTTGATAAGCAAAGGCAACAGACTGACTCCATCCCTGGCAGAGAGAGCAACGTGTACAAAGGGGTGGAGCTGTGAGGAGACCTACTGTGGGCTCAGAATTCAGTGTGGCTGGAGGGTTTCAGAGGTGCAGGGTTGGGTGAATGACAAGAAAGAAGCTGAACAGAGAGGTTCGGACTGGATCGTGAGGGGCCTCATGTGCCCCAAACAACAGTGAAGTTTCCACATCAGTGGGATTATCCACGGAGGGGTGAGATAGGTCCTTACCGCCTGACACCCACCCACCCCCAAATCCCCACGCCAGCACTGGACCAACTCTCATCTATAAGGGGCACTCACTAGATGTTTGATGGGAAAATGAAAAATTTTCAAATTCTCCAAGAGGAGGAGTTATAAAAAGGGAGGGATATTTTTATTTTATTCTCTCATAGAGAGAGAATATGCACATACTTATTAAAAGATGTAGTATTTGAGTGGTGAGCACGGATTCAGAATTGCCCCAGGCACTTTTCATGAATAGATTTATCCTCACCACAGTCCTGTGAGATAGGGATTATAATTATAGCTAAAGTTTATTGAATACTAGTGCCTAACATCGTGCTAAGGGCCTTATTTATACACAGCATCGTAAGTTAATTATCATAACAACCCTATGAGGTAGGCATTATTTCACACACACACCCATTTTACAGAAGTATACACCGAGGCCCTGAGAAGTGAAGTGTCTTGTCTGAGGTCACACAGCAAGGAAGCAGCAGAGGTGGGATTTGAACCTGGGTGCGTGGTGATTTCATACAACTGTTGCATGGGCTCTTTTTGCTCCTACTGAGATACTTTTGTTTGCTCATTTCTGGCATGAGGATGATGCTCTCAGTGTCACTGGAGAAGAGGATGGTCCTCCACTGGACCTCGGTCACGTGGAGCCACCTGAACATGGGCAGGAGGCTGGCCAGGACTGCATGGAAGATGGCAGTCACATAGCCCCAGCCCAGCTGGCACTGACCACTGTGGTACACAGAGGAGGCTAAGCAGGCTTCCTTGCCAAATGGGGAGGCCAAGCTGATCAGGAAAACCAGCAGGCCCACAATGCTGGTGATGGCTAGAAACAGCAGCAAGGAAAACCAGTGTGTCAGTCAAGGGGCTCTGGGCTGCCTTTCCATCCCAGAACTCACTCATCCACCCTCCTATCCACCCACCCATCCATCCATCCATTCACTTATTTATTGGCTCATCTATCCTTTTATCCACCGATCACTCAGCTTAGCCTTCCACCCATCTGTCCATCTACTCACCCATCCACTCATTCTCTCCATTCCTCCACCTACCTATCCATTCACTCATCCATCCATCCATCCAACCAACCACCCACTTAGCCACCTGCCTTCCACCAATCCATCCATCCATCCATCCATCTATCCATATTCCAATCTATCCATATTCCAATCTACCCATTTTCCCCATCCTTCCATCCATCTATCCATTCATCCATTCTTCCAGTAATATGTCTATTGATGCATCCATCAGCACATCCACCTACTTACCCACCCTACTCCATCCATTCACCAACCCACCCATCCATCCATGCACTCATTCATCAAAACTGTTAGACACTCTGTCAGAGGTACTAATGATACTAAGAAAATGAACCAGACACCTCCGCACCTAGAAGGCACTCCCTGTGCAGGAGAGTCACG
The DNA here is from genome assembly GCF_028564815.1 of Eubalaena glacialis. Classification (NCBI taxonomy): domain Eukaryota; kingdom Metazoa; phylum Chordata; class Mammalia; order Artiodactyla; family Balaenidae; genus Eubalaena; species Eubalaena glacialis. The sequence goes on from NC_083730.1 coordinate 76,051,058, forward strand.
TGACCTGCAGCCACCCTTCAGCCACTCTCGTCCACTTGAAGTTCCCTGCACGTGCCTTGCTCTCGTCTCTATGCCTTTGCCCGTGATGCTCCCATTACCTGAAACACCCTTCTACATTTGGTTAACTCCCACTCATCCTTCCAGATTCATCTCAGTGATGCCTCCTCAAGGAAGCCTTCCTTAACACCTTCCACACACTGGGTCAGGTACTTCTTGGAGTTTTTCCTTGCATCCTGTGCTCATCCTCTTGTGCCAAATATCCACTGAGTTATAACTGCCTAATACACCCCACCCCCAGTAGACACTGGAGGACAAGGACTGTATCTCCATCCATTGATTCAACAAATATTTAATGAGCAACTATTATGTGCAAAGTACCGTGTTAGATGCTGGTGATATCAAGGCAGACAAATCCTTGCCCTCATGGAGCTGATGTTCTAGTGGAGAGAGATGCACAGTAATCAAGCAGGCAGATAAGATATTATCAAACAGGCAGGTAAGTGCTATGAAAAATGGAAAGCAAGGTAAGAGGAAGGAGACTCTAAGGAGAGGGAAGCTCCCTTACCTTGCGGTCATGGAAGACCCCCACTGAGGCAGTGATATTTGAGCAAAGCCCTTAATGAAGTGGGAGGAGCAAGATGTGAAGATCTGAGAAGAGAGAACTCCAGGCAGGGGGAACAAGCTTGGTTTTTATGAGCAACAGAAAGCAAGCCAGTTTGGCCGGAGCATGCTGAGCCTGGCGGAGCAGGTAAGAGATGAGGTCAGTGAGCGAATGAGGGCTTCATCAGTGGAGCCTCATCGGTAACAGGAAGTCATTGGCGCGGATAAGCCAGTCCGAGTGGCATGGTCTGATTTCAGCTTTAACAGGACCCACTTGGCCAGAGTGTGGCAAACAGACTCTAGGGGGCAAGGGTGGCAGCAGGGAGACGTGTGAGGTGGTCACCTCTAAACCAGGTGAGAGATGGTGGAGAATTAATTGGATGAAGGTTCAGTCAAGACCTGAGCTAGATCATCCCAAGCCGATGTGTGAATTAGAGAAAAGCAGATGCAGCCGGGCAGACGCAGCCCTGCAGTTTCACAGCTTAGGAATTGGAGCATGGTTAGATTTCAGCAGCTCTCAGCCCTCAGCTGGATGCCCTTGTTCAGTGTACAACCTGCCCAACTGTATATGATGGTCCTGGTAAAAATGATGCAAAGTGGATGGATGGGAGAGAAACAAAGGAGGACAGACTATTAAGACTGGGTTTGGATAAGGGCAAGAGAGGGTGATGCTAAGGATACCATTCCCTACCTCCAATTTCTGGCTTGTTAAAGGACCTGGAATAGTCTACAATCCTAGGGTTTATCTCTGAGATTCAACTAGGAGGCAAGACTCTGCTTACAGGCTCATTCATCCATCCATGCATTCATTCATTCATTCCACAAACATGTCTGGAACACATATGTGATAGAAGATTTACCTGCTGTTGTCTGCAGCCCTGGCATTGGGCCACTGCCCCTCCTTGGGCACAGCCCTTTGGGGGCTAAGGCCCAGGACAGGAAGAGAATTGCATTGAAGGCCAATAGGAGCCAGCCTCCAAGGAGCATCACAGCTGAGACCTGCCAGGAAGAGAAAGGAGGGAGGGTGTTGTCTGGGGTGGAGGCAGTCTCTGCTCTCTCTGCTTAACTGATCAGCTACTGAGTCCTCAAAATCCCACAAGGTCTGTGCTATTATTATCCCTGTTTTACATATAAACAAACAGAGATATAAGGAATTGGAGTCATTTCCCTCAGAGCACACAGCTAATTAAGAGGTAGAGTCAGAATTAAGATCTAGATCTACAACCACCATACCCTCCCTTAATTGAGTACCTGCTATACAGCAGAGTCACCAAGAGAGGCACCTTTGTAATCATCGGTTTTGAAGGCTGTGAATCTTCCTTAGAGGTGCTGAACTGGGAGTCCCAACCCATTGTGCCCATTGTTGAATTTGGCAATTTGCAGTGACTTTCAACACCTTAGCTGTGGTTTTCAAACCTAGCAGCGCTTAGATAGAGGATGACCATGTAGGTGTGTACAGGTTGTGCACTGCACAACTCTAGGAGATGCTTTTGGGAGTCATCACAGAAATGCATATTGACTACAGTACTTTTCCAGCAGATGGCAGTATAGTGTCCTGAAGAAGGGGCACCCTTTTCCTAATTTGTACAAAGGCACTGCACGCTGGCAGCTGCCTTCAGGATCATCCTGGGTGTTTGCTAACAGGCGGATAGCCAGACCCCACCCCGCACCTACGAGTCAGTGGTTAGAAGGAAGGTGGGCAGAAATTGGCTTTTTTTTTTTTTTTTCTCTGATGGGTTTAAGAGTGCCCCACTTCCAGGTCCCAGTGAATCGATGAGACCACGCCTCACCTTCCAGGCAGTCAGGCATATCATCCAGGGACCTGAAGGTCCCACAGCTCTGGTTCCAGCTGTTACCCTGAGGCCAGGAGCAGTAGGTGAGGACACCAAAGGAGAAGGTGGTGGTCTGGAACCAGGCAGGAGAGATGAGGCTGAGGGCTGAGATGCAGGTTAGGGAAAGCCCCAGAGCTGCCCACACGGTGCCCACCATCAGGGAATGTCAGTGACCTAGAGATCAAGGGACAAGATTAGTGGAAGGAGAGAAACAGGGGCTGGCAAAGGTGTCCCCCCTCCCCCGCCAGCCAGGGATCTGGTCCTGTCTTCAGATCACAGGTCATTAGTCTCCCTTCGCCCTGGGATGCACTTGCAGGTGTTAATAACTGGGGTGAGGGTGGGTCTTTTCCCTAACATGTTCTGGAAGTCGAAATTCCAAATTTTAGAATGAATGTTAGTGCTTAAACAGACCTTGGAGCACAACCAGTCCTCGTGGGAAATGATCATCACTGGTCCATGCAAGCCCCCTCTCATGTTTCATTAATTCATTCATTTCTTCCTTCCTTCATTCGCTCTGCCCATCAAGGCTTGCACTTTCCAAAAGGTCTGCTTCTACCCAGAGGGAGCACCTTTTCCGAAATCCCACACAGATGCTGTGTTTCTAGCAACCACCCTGCCCATCAGCTATCTCCTCCCAATCCCTGACCATTATTTAATGTGTATCTTTTTGTATGGAGGTATTTTTGCAAAATCAATATTGTTCAGTATATGTGTATTTTTCATGTATGTAAATGGCATTGTTTTATATATTGCTGTTCCACGTGGTGCCACATATGACCCTTGAGGGCTAGTCAGGTGGCACCTGAACCCAGCCTTAAGTGCCAAGAGTTATTTAGTTTTCAATTCTCCTTCAATCCTTCTCTTTGCACCAAGGAGAAAATTTCTGTTGGAGCTAAAGGGTCTTAAACATCTCCCAAGCATCTGTCAATCTCCTCTTTTTAAAAGACAGGGAGCCTTGAGCAAGCAATGGAGTCTAGTGAGATTTTGGGGATGTAGTTGAATTTTCCTTGTATTTGTTGTGGTGTTTTTGTTCTATTTTTTGGCATGATACTGGTTATCCATTTTAAATTAAAATCTATTTTAAGGAGAAAGAGAGTTGATTTCAAGTCCGGTCTTACCAAAATAATAATAGAGGTTGGATGAGGAGGCTGAGGCAGGATGGTGGTTTGCTAATAGCCAACATTGTCACTGATGGTCAGAAGTGAGGCCCAGAAGGGCTGAGGCAGCCTAAGGGTGCCCAGGGTCAAAAGCAGCTGAGCCAGCCAAGGGCACCTACACAGACTTTCCAGGACTTCAACCTTGGGTTTCACTTTGGGACTCTAAGCCCAGCCAGCACTTTAAACGTGGCCGGAATCCTGGGCTTGGCGGCCAGCCAGTCCTTCTACCATTTCCCAGCTGTGTGACCTGGAGCAAGTTACCCCATTGCTCTGGGCCTCAGTTTCTCCATCTGTAAAAGCAGATTCTAAATCCCAGGGGGCATGTAGTGTTGGGTTCAATCACTGAGCAGGATGATGTGGTAGAAAGAAGCACACAAACCATGTTTCCCCCATATGACCTTGGGGAGGTCACCTCGTCTCTCTGGAAATGGGGGTAGGGGTGTTGTGAAGGTTCTAGGGGGTCAGATGCAGGTGTGTTGCAGGGAGAGGAGCTGAGCTAAGCCTGGGAAGGTAGGTCAGGGTAAGGTGGCACAGACATTTTATTCCCAGGATTAGAAAAACCTCATGGCAGCTAGCCAGCAAATGAGACACGGCCCCTTGAGGAAGGGAGGATGGATTTTTGTCCTACGCCAAAATCAGCCTCAACTTTGGGGTTGGCAGGATCCCGAGGGGTGTAATTCCAGCCAGGAAGCTGGGGAGCCCAGAGCTGACTGAGGCCCATGATTTTGCCTCTCTCTGGCTGCCCCAGTGCCTCTCCGGGCATTTCTGACCTTGAAAGAAGTTTTGTTCTCCAGATAATGTGCTCAGTGTCACCTGGGAAAATCACACCAACCGTCCAGGTGCCCAGAAACTTAAATGAGGCATTATAACCCGAAACCACATCCGGCCAGGCTTCAGTTACCTGGAATCCACCTAAGGGAAACTTGAAAGGGATTGAATATTTTCTCCTCCAGCTCAGTGCGTAGCTGTTAATGGCAGTTGGCAATTCCTGAGCACTCATCAAGCCCCATTCTAAACTCTTTCAGTGCCTCATTCAATTTAAGCCTGTGGCCCCTCTATGATAGGGTGGGTAGTACTGTTATCTGAGTTCCCATTTTACAGATGACAAAACGAAGCCTCAGGAAATGAGTGGTGGACTAGGGACTCAAACTCAGGGAATCAGGCTCCTGACTCTGGGACCTAAACCCAAAGTGATATTAAGGAATTAGTTTAAAAGTCAAATACCCCAGCGTTTTTTAGGAGCTACCCAGGGTTAGAATTTGGTCAACCCTCCCACCTGCTCCAGCCAGTGAGCATGGATGGCCAGGGTAGCCATAGTCAGCCATGGCAGGAGGGGAAGAGGGATTTGGGTATTTAGAGGTGGCTGCTAGAGCCTTGGTATGTCCCCACAGCCAAGTGCCTTCCTCATCCTGGTGTCCATGTCCTCATCTGTGAACTGGAAGGAATTGGTCATTCATTCATTCAACTTTTATGTGCCCAGCCCTATGTGACCTTCACAGATACAGTGGTGAACAGAACATAGTGCCTGCCCTCAAGGAGCTTAGGGTTTCGTGGGCAAGGCAGACAAACAGGATGGAAGAATATGGTCCATCATCCATCCATCCAGTCAACAAATATTTATTGAGCATCTACTATGTTCCAAGAACTGTTCTAGGTGCTGGGGATTTAGTAGTGAGGAAAACAGACAAAACCACTGTCCTCATGGAGCTTGCACTCTAGTGGGAGAGAGAGACAATAAGGAAATAATATATAAGATGCTTGATGTAAATAAGTGCCACAGAGGAAAATGAAGCTGGGAAGGGAGATGGTGAGTGACTGGGGGATGGTCAGGAAAGCCCCATGAAAAGGTGACCTTTGAGTAAGAGCTGAGGGAGGAAGCCATGTGGATTTATGGGGGAGGAAATTCCAGGCAGAGGGAGGTGCAGGTGCAAAGGCCCTGTGGTAAGCGTGTACTTGGCATGTTGGCAGAAGCAAAGAGGACCTGGTAACTGGAAGGAATGAGGAAAGGGGGAGAGTGGTGGGCCTTGTAGGCAATGACAGATCTTTGGCTTTTACTTTCTGAGTGAGATGGGGAGTCTGTGGGTGGTCTCGAGCAGAGATGTGACATCACCTGTCCCAGTGTTTTAAAAAGATCACTCTGGCTTCTGCATGGAGGAGAGGCAGAAGGAAGGGCGAGGGAGAAGCAACCAGAGGCAACTTCAGTCGGTCAGGTGAGAGACATCAGTGGATCCGAGAGAGAGGAGAGAGGGTGGGTGGGGGCAGATTCTGGATCTTTGTTGAAGGAAAAAGGCAGGTCCGGCCAACCGGCTTTGCTTATGGATTGGACTTGGAGTGTGAGGGACCAAGAGGAGGCAAGGATGCCTCCAGGGCTTTTGACCTTGGCACCTGGAATGGAGGAGCTGCCCTTACTTGAGATAAGGAAGCTGCAGGAGGGACCGGTTTGTTAGGAGAGGTGGAGATATCTGAGTGTGGTGTAGCCTAAATGAAGTCTGAGATGTGTATTTCGCCAACCCATCGATCAACAGATGCAAACAGACACAGTGTCACACCAAGAGAAAGCCCAGGGCGATGTTGGGGCAGGCACAGAGGAGGGGCACCTGATCCAGCCTGGGTGCCAGGTGACATCCAGGCTGAGATCTGAAGATGGGCAAGTCGGGTTTAGGGGAGGACTTTGACCCGCATCCCTTGTCTCATTCTCCTAGCTGCACAGCCAGGTCAGCCCAACTTCTGGTGCTTTTCCAGCTCCATTACAAGTTGGCTGTGTGAGCTGGTCAAATTATGATGTAATGTAATGGCTCCAAGCCTCTGTTTCCCCATTGCAGTGGACTGAGTGTTCGTGTGCCCCCCAAAATCACATGTTGAAATTCTAACCCCAGTGGTGATGGTATTGAGAGATGGGCATTTGGGAAGTGATGAGGTCATGAGGGTGGACTTATGAATGGCATTCGTGCCCTTATAAAGAGACCCCAGGGAGCACCCTTGCCCCTTCTGCCATGTGAAGACATAGCAAGAAGACAGCCATCTATATACCAGGAAGTGTGCTCTCACTAGACACCAAATCTACCTGATCTTGGAATTCCTAGCCTCCAGAACTGAGAGAAATAAATTTCTGTTGGTTATAAGCCACTTAGTGGCACTAAGTGTGTGGCACTTTGTTATAGCAGCCTGAGTAGACTAAAACACCCACCTGCAGAAGGATGGCCATGTCCTAGACCAGTGGGACTTAACCTTTTGGAGGTGATGAATTCCTTTGAAAATAGGATTTAAAAGCATGGATGCATTCTTCATGCAGACTTACTTGTACACACACACCCACACACACACACACACACACAGTATTGTAATTTCAGGGGCTCATGGACCCTTAAAGCCCATTATGGCTCCTGGACAATACTTTCCTCTCTCCCCATCCTGACCTCACATCCTTCTTCCCTCCAGACTCACCACACTTCAGGTCAAGACCCTCCAACGTGGCCACTTCTTCTCAGGCTCCAGCTTTGACCGTACGTCTGCGACCTCATAACAGGTGTCCTTCCGTTTGAAGGAAACATTCAGGCTGCTGAACAAAGCCCAAGTGTGTGATAAGCTGGCCTGAGGGGTGTGTGTGTGTGTGTGTGTGTGTGTGTATTTTCCTTCCCAGTTCCTTAAATCGACAGGCTTTCACTGGGCTGCTGGGTGGGCTGGGCAAAGAGGGAAAAGCCAGCCCCAAATCAGGATATGGTGAGGGTATGGGGGTTCCTGGGTAGAAGACATGAATAGGGATTAACCGATCTACGATTAAACACCAGGTGTTGAAGTTCTTGCCACTGTGCTCTCTACCTTTCTGCCTTGGTAATTCTAGTTGAGGGATATTTCTCTGGGATCTGGATATCTACCCTGCAGACTGTGAACTTGCGGAGAGTAGGCACTGGATCTGAAAAATCTTTGTCCCCCATATTCAGCATAAAACTTGGCACAGAATAGGCGCTTGTCTTGTCTTTGCGGTAAGTGATGGAAGTACAACTCCAACTGGCTCAATTAGAAACGAGAAATGCATTGGCTTACATAACTGAAAATTCTGTGGGACAGCTTCAGGCACAGCTGGCGCCAGGTGAACAAGCAATGGACCTCTCTTTCTCTCTCCATCTCTCAGCTCCATTTTCCGCTGAGTTAGGTTCGCTCTCAGGCAGATTCTCTCTCACAGTGTTGGCTTCTGGTGCCTCCAGGCTTAGCAACCCCAGAGAAAAGAAAGCTCCTCTTTGCACATAGTTGCTGCCATTGCTGTGATTAACGCTCACTGGACAAGCTTGGGTCCCATCATTGTGGCCAGGGAAATGGGATGCTCTGATTGGCCAGACCTAGGACCTGGGCTCAAGGATTAGGGATTGAGGGCTGGAGAATGGGGATTAGAGTAAGCATGTCATGAGGCTCACCGCACTAGAACTACATGGACTAAAGGTGGGGGATGGGGTGGTTTCTAGGAGGAAAACCAAGGTGCTGCTAGCAGAGGATGGGCCGTGGATGCTGGGAAGGTGAGAACAAGAGGCGTCACTCTGATGCTATAAATGCTGACACGACAAATAAGACACATCAGTTGGTGCTGTCAGAAGCAGGAAGGTTCAGTGACGCCTGAGACCGAGGCTCAAGTCCCAGCTCTGCCACCCACACTCAGTGTGGCCTTGGTCAGGGCATCTCTGCTTTACTGGGCCTCAGTCTTTCCACTGTAAAATGAGAGCCTCTGGAATACACCAGGGTTTTGAAGAGATGATTGCCAGGGTTTTTTTCCCACTCATTCGGTCATGTATTCTTTTTTTTTCTTTCAATCAGTATTTGTGGAAGGGCTTTGGAGTTAGTCTGAACTGGATCTGAATCCCAGTGTGATATCTCTCAGGCTTGATCAATGCACCTTCTCAGGTGTGCTTAGCTGTGTCCTTCCCGGCCACCCAGCGGCACTGGATGCCATCAGCCTCCGCTCACCTGCCCCTGCAGGCGGCCTAGGTCAGTTGCTGCAGCCACTTGGCCAGCTCAGCCTGCGGTGATGAGGCCTGAGTCATGGCTTGGTCTCCCAACGACCCCAGCTGTGGTCCAGTCCGACCTGATTGGATCCTTGGCTGGGGGTTGGGAATAGGGTTCTGCTGCCTCCTCTTCTAGACTCAGGTGAAGCTCTGGGTGTAGAACTGGCTTCCCTCATGGCTGCCTGGAGGTGTAGGCAACACAGCCCAGACATGAGGAGCAGTTGGGCCCAATGGTCACTAATGGCAGACAGGAAAGGGGACGGGCCAGCAGATGAAGTTCTTGCCCTTCATCCCTGCATGTTTCACGTGGCTTCTCCAGAGATGCCCTGAGTGGTGGAACTCCCGGCCGTATTTTCTTGGAAAGCTGTGGCCAACTTAGTAAGACACGTCTTATATTTGCTGTCCCTCCTTCTCAGTCTCACAGTCCCTTTTCCTTAACTCTTGTAAAGCTGGGATTTCATCCCTAATAAGGCATTAGCTTATAAATCTTGCCTCAGGCTCTCTTTTCTAGGGAACCCAGGCTGTGATCCTAGCTGTGTGACCTTGAATGATTTGCTTAACCTCTCTGAGCTTCAGATCACTTACCTGTGAAAAGGAGATAATATAGCATCTCTTATAGGATTGTTGTGGCATTTAATGAGACAGCTCAATAAATTACAGCTTTCATTAGTATCACTACTGTGAATGAGGCATTGGATTGTATCATGTGAAAACATTTATTCAACGTTGAACTCCATGAATATTTATTGGGGGTCAGCTCTGATTCAGGTATTATGCTAGTCTCTGCTCCCAAGGAGCTCACAGTCTAGAAAGTGAGACAGAGAAGTAATTTACAGTGTCATCAGTGTCTAGTTGGGGCTAGAAGACTCAGAAGCTTCGGCATGGGGGTCAGGGATGGTAGTCAGGGATGGCTTCTTGGAGGAGTTGACTTTAAAACTAGGATCTGAAGGACACATAGTTGTTACAGATGATGGAGGGCAAAGTGTTCCAGACAGAGGGCACGGCATGGGCAAAGGCCTGGTGTTGAGAGGGAAACATTTCCAAGAACGTACTGGCTCTCCCCCTCAAGGAGCAGGTAAATTACAGGAGAAACAAAATGAATAAATATACATCGATGAAAATGTGTGAATATGGTCTTTGCCAAGGAGTGTGTGAGTTCTAGAGCTGTCCTGTTCGATACAGTAGCTGTAGCCACGTGTGGTTATTTAAGTTAATTAAAATGAAATAAAATAAAAAATTCAGCTCCTCGGACACAATGGCCAGATTTCAAGTGCTCAGTAGTCATCTGCGGCTGATGTTGGACAGTGCAGATACAGAACATCTCTGTCATTGCGGAAAGTGCTATTGGACAGAGCTGCCAGATCAGGACAAACTTTCTGGAGGAGGGGGCAAACAATGGCAGAGAAGGGGTTCTGGGAAAGTCCCTGGGCGGCACTGTCCTCTCTCCTCAGGAGGAGAAAAGCCAGGGCTGGGAGTGGTGGGTGGGGTGTTGGCTCTGAAAACAATGTACAACCTGACACCTCTTTGGTCAGGGTGTAATCGCTGGGTGTGTGCTGGCTGGCAGCCTCTCACCTGGGAGGGAAGACACAGGAATGCAGACAGAATCAGCTAAGGTGGGGCTGAGCCAGGAAGTCCCGCCCCTTCTGGGGCCAGGAGGACTCTGGGAGTTGTAGTTTGGCACGTCTGGGATTTCCCCTCAAAGCTTGATGTGGGTAGAACTGACACTGGGCATGGGATGGGCATTTCTTGGGGTGTAGAGTTGGGGGTGAGCTGGCTAGGGCTGGGGACACATCTGAGTTTGCGGTTTCTGTGATAGGTGGCAGAAGAAGGACTGTCTTCTCCCTTCCCCTGCTTAAGTTCTGGGATAGAGAGGAGAGGCCAAGATGGAGGACTAAGCTGGATGGGGAGCTGAGAGACATCCAGTTCAACAGAATCCTCAGCCCACACGTTCTGGTTCATTGAGATTTGCCTGGGAGAGACAGGAAGTTCTGATAAGGTTAGGGAGGAGAGATAGCAGAGGGTATCCTATCAGCTGTTGGTCATTCATGCATTTAACCCAATATTTATTAAGCACAGTATTTATTGAGCACTTACTATGTACCAAGCCCTGCTCTAGGCACTAAGAATAAGGAGTGAACTAAAGAGATAAAAGCCCCTGCCTCCAGAAGTTCTAGAGAGGGCAGCAGACGATAAACAGTGATTTGCCTTTGCTCATACAATGTACATGTAATGCAAAAGTCCTGCTTAAAGGTTGATTTTGAGGCATTTTAACTTTCAATCCAACCATTCTCTGTCCCCCACCACGAAGACTCCGCCCTGGGAGTGGTAGACGTATTTAAAAGCCACTCAGTTGGGTCCTACTGATGGCTGTTCTCAAGACATTCAGATACAGGAGATTATTCTAAGATGTAAGACGTTGGGACTTCCCTGGTGGCACAGTGGTTAAGAGTCCACCTGCCAATGCAAGGGACACGGGTTCGATCCCTGGTCCGGGAAGATCCCACATACCGCAGAGCAACTAAGCCTGTGTGCCACAACTACTGAAGCCTGTGCACCTAGAGCCCGTGCTCCGCAACAAGAGAAGCCACCACAATGAGATGCCTGCGCGCAGCAACGAAGACCCAACGCAGCCATGGGCGTCATGGGGCCACTGCCTCACCACTTCTGGGTTCCATCACTGTGGGCAAGTCTCAGGCTGCTGCTTGATAAAATGGTGATACTTACTCCAAAAGTGCAGATTAAAAGAAACAAGAGATATGATGTGTGTATCTCCTGTAACAGGGGTGCCTTCTTACACACACACACAAATTGAGAGAAAGACAGGTAAGAGAGATCCCTGCCAATTCTCCTGAAGTCACACAGCGTGATGTTCTTTTTCCTCTCTTTGACTTTATTGAGGTCTAACTGACATACAATAAATTCATGTATGATTTTAGGTCCTTCAGTTATTAACTCTCCGTACATTTCCTTCCTAAGGAAGGAAGCACGAGTCACAAATACAATTCAATTTATTCGTGCAAATATTGTTTACAATGTCTGTAAGCTCCACGAGAGCCTGTATATTGCCAGATGCTTCACCACTGGGTCCCTGACATCCAGCATACTGCAGGTGCTTAATAAAGACCTATGGAATGAAATGAGTAAAGGAGAGCAAAACAGGCATTTTCCCATTCAGGAGCAGCTTCCTTCGATTCTCTCAACTTGTCCAAAAAGTCTCTATATGCCTCACACCTCAACCCCCACCTCAACACAATGGCAGCAGGCGTGGCATACAGTAGGCACCCCAGCGGAGTGAACAACCTCCTGCCAGGCCCCTGGTCCTGCGGTCCCGGGTGCAATTCCCCTGATTGCCGCGAGGCGGCGCGAGCGCTTCGCGCAGACATCCCCCAGCCCCCACCCCCACAAGCCGGCGCCCGCAGCCCAAGAGATTCAATGGGCGAGGCTCTACCGTGCGCCTCCTGAGTTCCCGGGCTGCATTAGACTCTCGGGGGCGCAGACCCGGCGGCCGGTCGGTGTCCATTGCGGGGGATCCCAGGCAGAGCCGGGAGCTGACCCCGGGAATGCGGGCGGGGATCATGAACAACGTTCTGAGTCCGGCGCGGCGGGGTCGGGGCTCGAGGGCCGGGACCGCTTCCGGGAGGAGTGTCGGGGCAAACTCGCGACCTCTGACCTGTCTGACAGTCCCCCGGCCCTGGCGCCGGCCGAGAGCACGGGTCCGCTGGCAGCGCTCCGCCCCGGGGCCCTCCGCGCAGGCGCCGCCGGCCACGGTTCCCATGGCGACGGGGGGCGCTTCCCCGCCCGAGGCCCCGCCCCCAGCAGGCTAGGCTGCGCTGGGCCGCGGGCGGCGCGGGCAGGTGCCACGGGCTGCGGGCAGGTGGAGGCGCGGCGGGCCGGCGGCGGCGGCTCTAGGGTAGGTTGAGCGGCGGCCGCGGTAGATGGGGGCAGGCCATCCTCCCCCTGTCCCCGGCCTGCGAGGGGGCTGGGGAGGCGGCGGCCGGCGATGGCCGCCAAGTTTCTGCTCGGCTGAGGCCCCGGGAGAAAAGTTGGCAAAGTTGTCCGGGGAAGAGGTGGGGACCCGGTGGATCTCCCGGGGCTTTGGGTCTGCGGGGAGGGGGCATCTCGATTTGGGAGCCGGGAGGTCTGTCTCTCGAGACTTGGGAGTGGATCCCGCGGGAAGATCCCTCACTGGGCAGCCAATGGATCCCACGCCACCCAGTTGAAGACTTGGGAGTCGATCCCAGGAGTGGATTGGGCGCTGGTGGCCTGGGGTCCCATTCGATCCCCAGCCTGGGGGTGACTGTGGACGGTGATTGGAAACTGGGAGCTAGTTGATCCCTCTCCTCTGACCCCCACTGGTCCGAGCCTTGGGAGTGATTCCGAGAGGAGATCTGGTGGCCGGGAGCTGGGGTATCGCTGGAGATCCGTACCCAGCCTGGAACTGCTAAGATCCGGACGTCCGTGCAGGTTGGAGGCCCAGGAGGTGGACACTGGGAAGCGGGGGTGCTGATCGAGGCGGAGCCCGGGGCGAAGGGATCCTGCGGGCACCTGGGGCGGTGGAGAGAACAGCGCGCGGGGCCCCACGGGCTCCGGGGCTCCGGACGCGCCCTCCACGCAGGGCCTGCGCACCCCTCCGCGCGCCTTCTCAGGGCAGAGGCGCCCTGATGGGATTAAGGCTCAATCCCCCTGCTCCCGGTAGGCTCGGGTGGCCCCCACCCCGCTGGCGGCGCTGCCTAGGGCTACAGGCGGGACCCAGGGGAAGGGAAGCGGCCCGTTGACCCCCGAGCCGGGCCCGACCTTTCCACACCCTCCTAGCACACACTCGGCACGGAGCCGCGGCGCCGCGCCCTGAAACCCTGCTTCTCCGCTGGTCGGTAGCCGGTCGGTAGTGGGGCTACCGTGTGACCTCCGCGCGCCGCCTAGGTGGCCAGGGCTTCCTGCCCGCGGGACTGAACTTTCTCCAGACAGGAGCTGCCATTACCTTTCGGAAAGGAAAGGGCTATACCTGTTGCACAAAGAAAGTGCTTTTTCTTTGCAGCTTCTTTGTGACCTTGGACAAAACACTTAACCTCTCTGAGCCCAGGTCTCCCTTTCGGGCAAAATGGAGTGGGGGTGGGGGTCACAGTCCTCCCTCGTCTGGGTGACTGGCAGGATTAATAGGTATAAAAGGTATGAAACAGGTACAGGCTCTGTAAATATTAGTGGGCCCTCGTTCTGTGGTCTCTCCTTTCCCTTGTCTCATCCCCGGCCGCTTCCCCTCGGGTATCTGAAGGAAGGCTCCAGAAACCCAACTTGCTGTCTTTTTAAACTGCAGGATTAGGCAGATATTTAACTTAGTCTTTCTTCCAAAGGGGTTTAATTGCCCCTCTGATCCCCCTTGCAGAGAGAAGCTCTAGGGTTTGGCTAATCAGTAACCAGGGCATTTGGACAAGACTTCTCCCTTGGCCCAGCTTTCCCTTTGCTAATCCATCGAAGCTCCTGGACAAACATGCATTCACCCCCAGACACCGGTGTCTCATCCTTGGGACAGTTCCAGAGGGAGTTGTGCATCCACTAGCCACGGTCCTGGTGGTTTTATGGGGAATCCTTTTTAAAGGATTTGCATGCTTGACAAGGGTGCAATTATCCTAGAGAAGTACAGGGTTTCATTCAGTACAGTGTCTGGACATGTGAGAAGCTCATTCGGTCAACCAGTGTGTGTACTGAGCACCTACTATGTGGCAGACACTAGAAATGGTGGACCCAGGGCAATATAGGATCTGTCCTCCTGGCTTGCGATCTAGCTGTGAGCAATCAGCTTGCCCTGCAGTCCAGTGAGGCAGCTGTACTGATTCTTGATGTTGGGGGTATAACCCTCACCCCAGATTCTGAGTCTGGAGGTGCCCCACCCCCCCTTGGAGGTCCTGGGGGCTGTTTTTTTTTTTTTTTTTAATAAATTTATTTATTTTATTTATTCATTTTTGGCTGCGTTGGGTCTTCGTTGCTGCACGCGGGCTTTCTTCAGTTGCGGCGAGCGGGGGCTACTCTTTGTTGCGGTGTGCGGGCTTCTCGTCACGGTGGCTTCTCTTGTTGTGGAGCACGGGCTCTAGGCGCACGGGCTTCAGTAGTTGTGGCTCGCGGGCTCTAGAGCGCAGGCTCAGTAGTTGTGGCGCATGGACTTAGTTGCTCCGCGGCATGTGGGATCTTCCCGGACCAGGGCTCGAACCCGTGTCCCCTGCATTGGCAGGCGGATTCTTAACCACTGCACCACCAGGAAAGCCCTGGGGGCTGGTTTTTATTCAGAGCTGACCTTGGCAGGAGAATGGAACAGCCCACTATCTGGCCATGAGCCTTTCTCCCCTCTCAGCATCACCAGAATACATCTCTGACCATCTCAGAAAAAGAGCCCCAGAGGAATGTTTTAAATGTGCATTCATTAATTAATTCATTCAACAAATATTTCAAGACACCACGTCAAAGAGGAGGCACACCCTTAAGGGGTAAATTCTTTGTGAAAAGAGGCAGTTGTCCAGAAGGAGAGAGCTGTGATAATGGGAAGAGGGGCTGATGACTTCTGACCTGGAGTGGGGGATGGTGGGCAGGGGGTTTGTTTCTTGGAGATCGTGCCCATGGGGAGAGGATGGCGTTATGCGCTGGAAAGAGGGAACAGAAAGGCCTGGGCACCTGGACGGAGGAGGGAGCATAGGGTGTTGGCTGGAGATCCTGACAGGGACCAGGTCAACCATTCCCAGGGGTTTGGACTTTATACCGGGGCAGTGGGGCACTGTGGGAGTTTCTCTGGGGGAGAGGGATGGAGTCAGATGTGTGTTTTGGGAAGCTTGCCCATCTCTTGGGGAGGCTGGATGGGAGATGGTGTGCCAGGAGGCTGGAGACTGCTCGAAAAATCCAGGTGAGAGGTGATGACGGAACTGCACTTAGATAGAGACAGTGGTCAGTGTTGTGTTTCAAGAGCCACGCAGTTGAAGACCCCTTCCTGGAGGCATGGCAGTCAGTCTGGAGAAGGAAATCCCCAGTGAAGGTGGCCTGAATATTTTAAGTGTCAGTATTTCATTCAATTCAGCAAACCTTCCTGAGCATCTGTTGTCACCTGCCCTGGGAGGGTCATAAACATCTTAGGGGACTTTACCTTGGAACCCTCACCACCTTCCTGTGTGAGGGGGTGGGGCTCATCATTCCCATTTTACAGATTCAGGACTCAGTGTTGTGGCGGTGAGGTCTTTGTCAGCCGCCAGTGGCAGAGCAGGGATTTGAACTTGCTTCCAGTTTGCAAATCGTGGATGTTTGGAGTTAGGGAAGTTGAGTAGAGAAGCCACAAATGTTGGTGAGGTTGGGTCAGGGTGCAGCAGGGGTAAACCCAGGGAGGCTTCCAGGAGGAGGCAGGGATAGAAAGGAGGGAGTCGGCCGGGGAGACTTGGGGGCAAACCCTGGCACTGCCCCTTCCTGGCTGTGGTCTGAGGCCATGGTATTTGGTTTGAGACTCAGTGTCCTCATCTGTAAAATGGGCTCATGATAGGATACGCCCCTCCCTCAAAGGGCTGTTATACAAGTTGAGAGAAGCAGTGCATGGACATTACCAGGCGTAGTGTCTGCACTGGTCTGTGCCCACTAAGTAGTGGGTATGATTATTATAATAGATGTCATCACGGCGTGTCATTTTATATATATATATATATGTATATATACACACACACTATATATATATATACACTATATATATATACACACTATATATATGTATGTATGTGTATATATATATATATATATATACACACACACAATAGTGTTTCAGGCAGGTGGTGCCTGCCTCTCCCAACCTGGTCTGTTTGGTGGGGGGGCGGTGGGGATGTTGGATGACCATGCGTGACACTTGAGCTGAGTCTTAAAGGAGGAGAGGGCAAGGATGAGGACATTGCCGGCAGCAGGAGCAGCACAGGCAAAGGCAGGGCCATTAGGAGAACTGCGTGCTCATTAGTATACCCAGAGTACAGGGTGTGTTGAAGAAATAAAAGTTAGACCATTGGCAACAAAAATTCTCTTTACACCCCCTGCCACTCCCTAAATACCCAAACAGGAAGGCTTTGGCAGGTTTGGGATTGAGAGGAGGGCAGGGGGAAATCTCTGTCCAGGAGTTTCACATTTCTTCCCCCACTCACCCATCCAGATTACAGGAGTGTGACCCCAGACAAGCCATTCCCCTCCTGGGACCTCAGTTTCTTCCTCTGTAAAATGGGAGGATTGGAGAGAATGTAGAGAAAGCACATAACACGTCAGAACAACTGCTTTTCACTGAACCCTTTACATGTGCTGGGTTCTGGGCGAAGCTCTTTTGTTCTTTTTTTATTCTTCACAACAAACACAGGCGATGCCTGCTTTGGGGACCCTTGATTCTGCAGTTTATAAAACTGAGGCTTTGAGGGGTCCTTCTGCCCAAGACCACTACTGAAACTCCTGTCATTTACAAAGAAGCTAACAAACTTTGAATTGAGAGATACACACACATGCACACACAAATTTTTTTTTCCTTCAGTGTGATGGATATTTTATTGAGCATCTTCTGTGGGCAATTCAAAAGAGCCTCTGCCCTTAGGAATTCACTCCACAGAAATCTGGTCAATTGGATGGGAGGAAGGGAGGGGGAAGGCAAAGTGAGACAAATATGGAAATGATTATGGATTGACTTCTGGGAAGCAGTTATCACTGCCACGTTTGCTAATTGCTCAGTTGAATGACCTTTGAAATGTTGTATAGCCTTGTCTCCACTGAGAATATAAAATACATCCCCAAAGGCTGATCTTTGGATATTTACATCACTGAGTCAGAAGAGATACACACACACACACACACTCACACACACACTCACACACACACAGTATAATAATAACATATGTATATTATTGTGAAAATAACATGTAACACACCAAACACTTCAAAGACGGCAAAATGATTTTATGTTAAGTGAAAAGTAAAATCCCACCCAAGACCCCCAATCCCACTCTTCAGATATAATGCAGTCAGCAGTTTCCCTCGACCCTCCAGAAACTTTCCACATACATATGCTCTGTTTACTTCTTTCCAAGCCCTTATCACACTCTGCTATCTTAAGTTGTTGTTGTTGTTGTTGTTTTGTCCACTCTGGAACCAGATGGAAAGAGTTGCATCTTGGTTCTGCCACTTACTGGCTGTGTGACCTTGGGCAGGTGACTTAACCTCTCTGAGCCGCAGTTTCCTCATCGGTAAATGGAGATAATAACAGGTCTTACCTCTGAGGGTTGCTGTGAGGAGGAAATGAAAAGGGACTGGCACATGGTCAGTGCTCGGTGTGTGTTGATTGTTATTATTATTCTTGTGCCTTGTGGTGGTTGTAGTGGAGGTGGTATTGCTTCCTCCCCCTCTAGATGATGCTCCAAGAAGGCAGAAACCCTATTTGTCTTCACTGCTGTTTCCTTAGTAAACAGTTGTGGAATAAAGAAATGAATCAGTATATGTGGACATACGCTTTGAACAACAACAATCATAAGACAAAGAATTTCAAGCAGAAATTAAAAATAGATGTGGACCCATTTTAGACTGTGTTGACTTACTGCACTCTTTTAGAAAACTGAACAATACTTCAATGCATGAAGGTGCTATTAGTTATTGAGCACATGCCCTGTCTAGACAAGCTAGACAATCCTAGGGCATTGAGTGGTTTGTTTTCTTGCTATGACACACAGTGTCACGGTGACATCCCTGCTCGTGTGTCTTTGCATACTTGTTGAAGTTGATGGGAGGACACATTCCAAATGGGGAACAGTTGGGATAAAGGGTGTTTAGAATGTTGATCTCACCTGCTCAGTTTCCCTCCAGAGTGGCTGTACCTCCCTCCAAGGCTGGAAACACGTAGTCCTTTGTGTCAGTCAGGTTTCTCCATGATAATACTGTGTAACAAACATCTCCCAAATCGCAGTGAATTTTTTTTTTGTCTGCATTGGGTATTTGTTGCTGTGCACGGGCTTTCTCTAGTTGCGGCGAGCGGGAGCTACTCTTCGTTGTGGTGCGCGGGCTTCTCGTCATGGTTGCGGAGCACGGGCTCTAGGCGTGTGGGCTTCAGTAATTGTGGCACATGGGCTCAGTAGTTGTGGCTCACGGGCTCTAAAGTGCAGGCTCAGTAGTTGTGGCTCTCGGGCTTAGTTGCTCCACGGTATGTGGGATCTTCCCGGACCAGGGCTCGAACCCGTGTCCACTGTATTGGCAGGCGGATTCTTAACCACTGCGCCACCAGGGAAGTCCCTACATGTGTCATTTTTACAATAATACTATTGTCATTATTACTAGTATCATTATTGTCTATGAAGGTCTGGTGAGGTTGCTTCTGGTCCTTGGAGCACCAGGGCCCTGGGGAAAGGAGTGACTTAGGACCCCTGCTTCCCAGCAAGTGTTTTTCCCCTTCTGCTGTAGCTGGAGGGCTGTCAGTTAATGGATCACTGTTTACATGACTTTCTGTCCCCAAGGCGAGCCTTGACTATCCACTCAGCCCCATTCCAGCCAGGGAGGGGTCTTGGATGCTCTGCGTTTAAGGAATATTCACACCGCCCCATTGTGGAAGCGATCAGCAGGTTTCAGGGAGCCCATGGTTATGAGTATCGGCTAGAGGCCACCTGAGCTAGGTGCAGGGTTAGAAGTCACACTTACTCCTTCATTCTGTGAAAATTTATCCTGTATCTATCACTTGGCAAATCCCGTGCTGGCCATGGGGAAAATGGGATCTGCTTGATGTCAGGGCTGGATTTTTGGAGAAAAGTCGGGTGGCGCCGGCATGGGATACCTGTGTGACCCTGTGTAGGTCGCTTCACCTCTCTGAGCATTTCCCCATCGGTGAAGTGAATCTCAGATGGGCCAAGGTGTCAGTGAAGGTGGGAGAGGACAGCCTTTGACCTGTGTGTACCTGATGGTCTCTGCCCTGGCTCCTGTGCCTTCAGAAGTTTGGGGAGATGACTGAGTCTGCTGTTCCTCCATCTGCTGAGACCTGGCTTTTGAGAACACTAAATGTTATTTAGAGTAAAATAAAATAATAAGTGGGGAGTTTTCATTCTGTCCCAGGCACTGTGCTCATCATTGTTTTATTTGATTCTTATGTCCCCATTTTACAGATGAGAAAACTGAGGCTCAGAGAGGGAGTCCCATGCCCAGGGCCTCTACTAGGAAGGGGGAATGCTGATCCTTGCAGCCTGACTCAGCCCCTGTGCCCTGAATCCCTCCTTTGCTGCCTCCCTGGCAGTAAAGCAGGCCAAGCTAGACAATCCTAGTGTTCCGTCCCATCTGTACTGTCATTTCTGTGTGACTCTGGGCAAGTGACTTGGCCTCTCTGAGCCTCAGTCCTCATCTGCAGAAAGAAGACGCTAGGATTTTCCCTGTGGGGTGGTTGTGGGGTTAGGTGAGGTAACCGTGCACATAGTAGGCACTTTAAAAATGGGAGCCCTGCCCCATAAAAAGATCAGTTTAGTATTCTTAAAAACTGTCTGTAAGTTATGCCAAGGAATGACTTTATGAATCACTATATAAATCTTCCTTGTTTGTAGTAGCAGAAGTAGTCATAGTAGCAGTAATTCAAAATAATAATTAGCGTTGATGGACTGCTTCTTATACTCTAGTTCCTTGTGCATTATTATATCCAATCTTTTCTCGGTGCTAGTGTTGTTCCCATTTTACAGATGAGGAAACTGAGTCCCGGTGTGGTGAACCTCCTTGCCCAGAGCTACCAGCTAGCGGCAGCCCTTCTGTGTGTGAATCTCCTTGGCGGAGACACAGCTGCACTTTCAAAGGCTCCAGGTCAGGGCTGTGGCTCTGTGTTGACGTTTCTTTTTGTTTTGCTTCCTCAGTGAAGAAAGCCCTTTCTGGGTGCCATCCTGTTTACCTGAGACGTGGTGAGGCACCGCTGTGGGAAGGAAGCCCAGGGTGTGCGGGGCCCACCGGCAGTGGGAGGCCAGCGGGCACGTTGGGTACACCGAGGTCACTCCGTGAATTCCCGCCACCCCGCCTGCCCAGACATGGAGCCTGGGCCTTAGTGGGCACAGTGCCTGCCAAGCCCTGCCCAGTGCCCTGGGCTGGGCTGGGGAGTGACTCGTTGGGGAACTCCCAGGGCCCTTTGGCCTGGGAAGCTGCCCAAGTTTGTCTCTCCCTTTCATTTTAGGCCCCAGCCCTGGAAAGCTCATGTCTTTGTTTCTAGAATGGATTACCTGCCTGCCAGGGACTTGCTTGGCACGAGAAGGGGTCCGAGGCCATGGGAGAGAATGCAGAGTATATTAGAATGAGTTCTGGGCCACTAGTCAGGACCCCTGAGTACCCACTTCTCTGCTGTGTGTCCTTGGGTAAGCCCCTTCCCCTCTCTGGGCCTTTTTCACAGGGGGAGGGGCAACTGGATGAGTAGATCCCAGAGCTTCTTATTCCTGCTGCGCTTCTGGGAAGAATCAAAACCAGACCTTTGAAAGGTAGGGCCCAGGAAAAAAACCAAAAAAAAAAACAAAAAAATCCCACCATTTGTTGAAGACCTACTGTGTACCAACTGCCTTGTTAGGGAGGTATTACATCTACGTCTTCTGTCAGTCCTCAGAATGACTTGGACCGGTGGTATTACTAACCCGTTTTACAGATGAGAAAACTGAGCCTCAGAGACCTGAAGCCTTCCTCAAGGTCTCTTAGCTTGAGGCAAGAAGTGGCAGAGGCTGGATCTGAACTCAGGTCTGCCACCTGGAAAACTGCCAACCCCTATGGTAATAACTCAACGCAGTGGGTCCTCCCACCTCCCCATGACCACGTTGAAAATACCATCTCTCCCCTCAGAACTTCCCGGGCAGTGTATCCCTGTCCTCTTTTGGGATAGTTGGTCATTTTCATCTTTGTTATTAATTAAGCACCTATTGTGTACCAGGGCCTGCGCTGGGCCCTGGGTCTCAGAGCTGCCTGGGATATAGCTCCTGCCCTCCCAGAGGGGTCAGATGAGGGGTTACAGGGCAGCGTGCCCAGGGCTGTGATGGCGGGTGTGGGGCCCATGGGGGCACCGGGGTGGGGACCCTGTTCTCCTGGCCCCGCCTCCTGGCAGCCTTGAAGCGAAACCGTTTCCCTTGCCACGCTCAGACTTGGATGAGATGGGAAGCTGTGGCAACCAGCATTCCAGCTCCTTCTTGGAGAGGTGAGGTGTGCCGGGTTACTGTCGGATTTAACTACAGGGAGGAGATGATAAGACGTCCAAGTGTCGCCTTTATCCAGATGCCTTCATCACAGCCCCTCTGCCCTCCTCCTTTTCCTTCATTAAAGGGGGGGATGGGGTGGAGGGGGGCAGCAAAAAGCTCTGGAGGAATTTTTGGAATGCCCAGAATGCTGGCTGACCCAGCAGAGCAAGTGTGAGCCATCTGCCCTGGCTTTAGTGGGCTCGGCTGGGCGACCGCAGGGGCTTTCTGGGTGTCGCCCAGTTCCTGTGCCAAGGCCCGGGTCACCCCCGGGAAGGTGGCTCTTCTGTGGACCGTGGCAGCGGCCCACCGTGATGACACTGCTCGATTGGGAGCCATGCAGCCCTGGGGTCACCTCATGCCTCTGTTTTGTCCCCAGCCACGGGCGTGGCTTCTTCTCTCTGCATGGGTGTCCGTGCCATGGAGCGCGGGTGCTGATGCCCATCTTTCAGCCCGGCCGGGAGCTCCCGGCGAGGTCACGTAGGTGAATGTTGGGGTGAATGGCCAGTTGATGTTCGTGCTGGTCTACTGGGGTGGGTGGTGATGTTAAGTAAAGCCCCCACTGTGCGCATGTATCCTTCTGCAGTACCACAGGGTTTCTATAACCTTTACTATTTACACCTGGCCAGCCCTCCTGCCTTAAGGTGGTGGCAGGAGATAACTGTTCAGTGCTCTAACGGTTGATTCTCAGTTCATTTTCCAAATTAATAATTTTTATTCTCTTTTTATCCTTAGTACAATATGTTTACATCATGCTACAGTACATGTTCATTGTCAAACATTTACAAATACAGATAAACAAAAAGTAGGAGGTAAAACTCATACAATCCCACAATCAAAAGATAACCAGGGCTCATGTTTTGCAGTGTGAGTTTTAGACTTGTGCACAGTACATGTGATGGAGAGATGTCAGCACTGCATTCTGCGGTTTAGAGTGTGGGCTTTATTCTCAGGTGGCTTGAATCCAAATCCTGGCTCTGGAATGTCCTAGCTGTGTGACCTTGGGCAGGTCACTTTCCCTCTCTGAGCCTCAGTTTCTCCTCCGTGAAATAAGGTGGCTGTGAGGATTAAATGAGTCGATGTCTGTGAAGTGCTTAGAGAGATGTCTGGGATACAGCAAATGCTTCATGTTTACGAGCTACCGTTTTACACGTATGCATATTTTTTCTTGTTTTGAGTGCTGCGCCCCTTTCTAGCAGTGCTGTAATCTACAACTGGCAGGTTTGGACATTAGGCTGGGGGACACCCTGACCACCTCCTGGCAGGGCCAGGGCCAGCAGTGGGGGCTGCTGAGAACGGGGGTTGGGCCAGCTGGTTTGGCTGACACAAAGCACTCCGGGCATGCTCACAGGCCGGTCCTGATCTTTATCGCTCAGGGATGCTTCCTGTCCCCAATGAGTCCTGGGCGTTTGTCCAAATTAAAGCCGCTGGCTGGTCCCAGCAGCTGGAGGTGGCCCCTGTAAATGAGCTCACCGAGAACCCTTCTTCTTCCTCCCTTGGCGGCCGCAGTGGCTTCAGAAGGATGGGCTCAGCCACAGCTGGGAAGAGGGACAGGGTCGGCTGGCCACCTCTAAGCAGGTCTGAAAGTAGGAAGTCACCTGGCACCAATGGGGACCCTCAGAGAGAGGGAAGGGGTTTGGGGAGCCATCGGGCAGGACAGTTAATGGAGCCTGGCTTTCAGAAGTGAATTTGGGGTTGGCGACATCCATGGGGGGCAAGCGATGGCGTGCTTTACCAGCTCAGTGACCACGGGCGAGTTAAACAACCTCATCCGCCCTCAGTCTTCTTCTCTGTAAAATGGGGCTAATAGTAGGTCTCACCTTATAGGGTTGTTGTACTATGATATGTAAAGGTCCTAGCACAACTGGACCCATAGTCAGCACCTCCTCCTCCTCCTCATCATCATTTGCACATTTAAAACAACACGGACTGAGCCAGACACTATGCTAAGTGCTTGCTATGCATTATTTCCTAGTCATGAATTGTCGTTGCTGTTATTAACACTGTTGTCCTGCTGTCTGATTCCACACTGCTTGGGAGTATGTTTAACCATGGCTTCACACCTTTGAGCGTGTGATGAAACACTCAGCACACAGTCAGTGATCAATAAAAGGCAACCACAGCGGTTATTATTATTAGGTTTGCTGGCACTACACACAGCTGTTGGACAAGAGGCAGCTCCCTCACCAACCCAACGTCTGTAATTTGGAGCACCTGCCCCGTGAGTGTTCTTCTGGGGCTGACCTTGAAATCCAGGTTTGGGACTTCCCTGGCAGTCCAGTGGTTAAGATTCCGCGCTTCCAATGCAGGGGACTTGGGTTCAATCCCTGGTTGGGGGACCAAGATCCCGCATGCCGCATGGCACAGCCAAAAAAAAAAAGAAAACCAGGTTTTCCTTGTCCATTTCAGTGCCATGCCCCTGCCCCCATCGGCAGTCCTCCTGGCTGTTTATCCACTTCAACTGCTCTGAAGGATGGTCGCCGCATCCTGGGGGTACCCCCGGGATCCTCCAGAGTGAATGTTGTACCCACGACACGGTACATCCCAAACGTCTCTCCCAAATTTGGGCGTGATTAATCTGGCTGTTGTTGTGGAGGATGGTACAAAATTTGCCCCCGGAAACTGTATTTTTAGGGGGTGGATCGTGGACGCAGGGTGTTGGGAGGATAGCTGCTCTTGCGGGCTACTGGCTTGGGCTCTGGCTGCAGTCTTCATCTTCTGCTGGCTTGGAGTATGGGTTGGGGGTTTCCCTCTAACTGTGCTTCCAGAGGCCGACCGATGCTGGGAAATCTTCAGTTCCAGCGTGTGTCTACTGTGAGGGGGCGGGGTAGGCGGCTGGAACAGGCCGGGACCCCAGCTGGGTTTCCCTTCTATCTGAAATCTAAGATCATACTAGAGAAAGATGCTAAGTACTAAATATAATTCTTTGGGTAGTTCTTAGTACCGAAACAAGACAGAATCATTATAGAACACAAGCAAAAAATAAAAATACAAAATAAAAATCAACCAAAATGTTACCACCCAGGCAGATATCACAGTGATAACAACGAAAATAATAAGTTAATGTCTATTGAGCACTTGCTAAATGCTTTACATGCTTTATCTCACTTCACCTACTCAGAAAAAGGTATTTCTGAGAGATTTGAATTCGGGACCCTGTGCTCATGAACGCATGGTAAGAACCACCCAAAAGATCTGATCCCCCATTGATCCTTCCATCGACCCCCTAGGATGTGCCAGACACATGCTAACTCACTTCATTCTTATGGTGACTCAGAGAGGCAGGAACTCTTCTTGTTCCCATTTTCCAGATGAGGAAACTGAGGTCCAGAGAGGTGAAGTCGCTAGCCCATGGTCACTCAGGAGGTGGGATCTGAACCCACGTAGAGCCTCTGTTTTGAGGATTTAATGCATCAACTCTGTGTTTCCCAAACTCCAGTCATTCTTGTATCACCTTGAAAATTTTTCATATTTATGTACCACCTGGGACTGTTCCTCAGTTAACGTTTTTCTTGAACTTGACTCACTTTTTAAAGTAACAGCTTTATTGAAATACAATTCACTTACCATATGATTCATTCATTTAAAGCGTACAATTCAAATTACAGTTAAAAATAGAACTACCATATGATCCAGCAATTCCAGTTCTGGGTATTTATCCAAAGAAAATGAAAACACTATCTTGAAAAGACATCTGCACCCCCGTGTTCATTGCAGCATTATTCATAATTGCTAAGATATGAAAGCAACCTAAGTGTCCATCGATGAATGAATGGATAAAGAAGGTGTGGCATATATATACAATGGAATATTATTCAGCCATAAAAAGGAGTGAAATCTTGCCATTTGTGGCAACATGGGTGGACCTCAAGAGGATTAAGCTAAGTGAAATAAGTCAGATAGAGGAAGACAAATACCAGATGATCTCATTTATATGTGTAATCTAAAAAAAAACCAAACAAACCCAAAACAAAAACAAGACCTCCAGTAGATAGATACAAAGAACAGATTGGTGGTTGCCAAGGGGGGGGGCGGTGGGCCTGGGGGTTGAAATGGGTGATCAAAAGGTACAAACTTGCAGTTATGCAATAAGTCCTGGGGATGTAATGTACAGCATGGTGACTCTAAGTTAATAATATTGTATTGCATATTTGAAAGCTGCTAAGAGAGTAGATCTTAAAAGTTTCATCACAAGAAAAAAACTTTTTGTAATTATGTGTGGAGATGGATGTTAACTAGACTTATTGTGGTGATCATTTTGCAACATATACACTTGAAACTAATATAATGTATGTCAATTATACCTTAATAAAAATTTTTTTAATAAAAAGAATTAAGAAAGTATATAGTTCAGTGGTTTTTAGTATATCCACAATTTTAGGACATTTTTATGACCACAAAAAGAAATTTTGTATTCATTAGCAGTCATTCCCCACTTCCTTCCAATTCCCCCAGCCCCTGGTAACCATTAATCTACTTTCTGTCTCTCGGATTTGCCTATTTTGGATATTTCATATAAGTGGAATCATACTGTATGTAGTTTTT
Organism: Eubalaena glacialis; assembly: GCF_028564815.1. Lineage (NCBI taxonomy): Eukaryota > Metazoa > Chordata > Mammalia > Artiodactyla > Balaenidae > Eubalaena > Eubalaena glacialis. The sequence continues at coordinate 76,077,388 of NC_083730.1, forward strand.
ATTCTGGCTTCTTTCACTCAGCATAATGTTTTCAGGGTTCAGCCGTGTTGTCAAGTGTATCAGGACTCCATTCCTTTTTATGGCCGAATAATACTCCATTGTATGGCTCGATGACATTTTGACTCATTTTTTAAAAACTTAAAAATATTAAAAAAGATGTTCAACATGCTGGTTATATTTGATCTAAAGCATGGGGAAATACATCACTTAAAGCCTTTTTTTTTTTACTATAACTGGAGATTTATTATATTCTAATACAGATCATTTATAAATGCAATTTCTTTATTCAAAAGTTCCCTCTCTTTTTATCTGTGTACAATTTGCAAAACTATTCTGAAAGCGGAATATATGTGCACAAGTCTGCAAAGACTGCAAATTCAGAATACGGTAAATGCTTTACAAGTTACTTTCAAAAAACTATCTGCTGTATAACTGATTCACTTTGTTATGAAGCAGAAACTGACACACCATTGTAAAGCAATTATACTCTAATAAAGATGTTAAAAAAATTAAAAAAAAAAACTATCTGCCACAACTGGGCCTTTACAGTGCCTTTTTCTTTTCTTTTCTTTTGATAAAAATATTTCAATGCCAGCCTTCCTTCCGCTGCGTTATCACCGTGGTACATACACACTCCATGCCCTGATGTACTTGGGACCGTACATTGTAAACTCTTAACAGGCCACCCACAAAGTGAGCTGTTTTATCGTGTCGTGTCATTGTTATATTTGGGGGAGGGGGGTGTGATGAGATATTTTCCATTTTGTCCCATGAATGAGAAAAACACAGTCTTCTGCTAGCACAGAGGAGAGATTTAAATTTCAGCGTTGATTGCTCGCATGCTGTACGCTGCCCCCATCCACATATTGGGTTGAACGTATGAAAGTGCCATTTTTGTAGCCCAACAATGGTGGAATATTGTAATTTCATGTGGTACAACCTGAGGATGACCCCACCAGGTCAGCAATATTGGTCCCTGTTTGCAGATGAGAAAACTGAGCCTCAAAAGGGAGGTGACTCAGCAAACACAGCCAGGATGGGCAGAACTGGGAGCCGAAGTCCCTACTCATTTCATATGGCCTCCCTTGGCTATTGCAATGACACTGCTGACTCACCGGCGGTGGATGGGAGCTTTGGCTTATTTTTTCAGCAGCAGGGATGGGTTTCCCTGCACCATCCACGCTCCCCTCCGTTCCGCGTGGGCTGGCCACGTGCCTACTGCATACCCTGCGGGAGGCCGCTGGCTGGGAACCGAACAAGTCTACCCATCTCTGGTCTCCAAGGCCCCTGACAACCTGGTCCTTCCTCTCCCCATCCTGAGCCAGCGACTCGGGGCTCTTGGCCCCGCTGCAGCCGGGAACGCTGAGCCCTGCGCATCCCTCCCTGGAGGACTGGTCCATATTTGGCAACTCCCTGTCTACAGAGCAGGATGGCAGAATCCCCAGGGGCGGGCATTGGATCCGGGCCCTAACCAGGCTGTCTGGATTTTTGTGCCTTTCCTTTGGAAGCCTTCCTTTCTAGGGGAGGGAACAAAAGGGCTCGAGTGCGTGTTTCTCTCAAGGTCACAGAGCCAGCTGGGAGCTGCTGCGCAGGGACAAGGTGTCAGGATTCCTGCCACCTAATTCCTGCTTCTTCCCCCCGACACCCTCCCGGCCCCCTTGAGCCCCCCTGTTGTTGGAGGCACCCGTCCTTGCTGCCCCCCACAGCAGGTGTGAGCTGGCTGGGGGTGCCACACAGCCCTCGAGCTGTCTGGGTGGAGCTCCAGCACCCACTGGCCACCCGCCAGGTGACTTGGGGAGCCCACCGGGCCGGTCACGGCTTGAAGATAGTCCAGCACCCAGCACCCCAGCAGGTGGAGGAATGGGTTTGGCCCTTTCCTCACCCATCCCCCGCATGCTGGGGCCCACCCCCGGCTCAGCCCATGGGCCACCTGCCTCTGGCTGCGCCTGAGTGTGCCGGGCTTTGCAGGAGAAATGCTGCCTCGGTCCTCCCCGCCCCAGGAGGACAAAGCCTTCCAGGGACCCTGCCAGTGGGGAGGGGAAGGGGGAGACAGAGGCCGGGTAACTGGACCAGCAGAGTCACAGCCCAGTGTGGATGACCACGGTTCCACAAAGAGACAGACCCCAGTTCCAGTCTTGCCTCTGGACAAGTCACATCACCTGCCTCTACTTCCGTTTCCTCATCTGCCAAATGGGTGTGATAGGCCTGCTTCAAAGGACTGATAAGGGTTGGGCCTCAGTAAATGGCCATGTAATGGGGGAGGGGGTAGATGGAGCTGAGCAGGCAGGCTCTTGTGTCCAGGAAGCCTGGGCTCAAGTCTTTGGCTTCACCACTTGCTGCTTGTGTGACTCCGGGCAAGTTGAGTCCCCAGCCTCAGTTTCCCTGTCTGTACAATGGGAATGACAGGAGAACCAATTTGAATGTGCTGTTATGAGGATTGATTGAGATGCTACCTGTGAAGTTCTTATTAGCTGGGCATGTCTTTGGAAGCTGTTATTATTATTATTAATATAATAATAATGTTTCCACAGTATCAGCATCGGATGCATCTGAGTGTGTTTATTGGATGACCTTGCAACCTTGGGGCTGTGTTTCTTTGAGAAGGGGGAAACCAAAGGGTGATGGAGGCAGGGGGATGGATGATGTGAACCCTCAGGGGCCCTTCCTGTCCAGAGATTCTGGATAAAATGTTGGTCCAAGGCCAGGGACTCTGTGTTCTGCTGTCTGGGCCCTTGACAAATGGGGTCATTGGCCTTGGTGAGGCGAATCGGTGGATGGTAGGCAGGATCCACCCCCAACTTCCTGCTGGGGTGTGAGTCAGAAACAGAAAGGCCTGAGTGTGTCCGAGTCCCTCTAACCCTGTGGTCACTTGGGGGCACCCACCTTCCCCCCCTTCCCTCCCCCGGGGTTCTGGTGGGGCCCAGGGGTCTGATGTGCTCACAGGTTGTTCTATGGACTGGTTTCTCACCCTTAGATTCGCAGCGGGGTGGGGTGGGAGAGCTGGGGCTGCTGAAGCCCAGAGAGGGCAGGGTCTTTGACCTGTGTCACCCAGCAAGCCGAGGGCAGAGGGCTCTTGACTCTGGGCTCCGGGCAGGGACATTTTATTGCTGAATTGGCCTCTGTCCTCACTGAGTTTAATTTCTCCACTTTCTCACCTGCAGTACATAGTCTTTATTCCTTACTCATAAGTGGCACCTGGTATTAACCAAACCACAAGGCCAAAAATACACTCCCCTGGACCTACATATTTTTCATGTGGGTGTCCTCCAAAAGCTCAGAGGGGGGATGGTAATAACAGCCACCACCATCATATAGCTGTTAACACACTGAACACATGCTGTGAACCAGGCACACTGCTCTGCACTTTATAACGATTAATTCATTTCATCCTCCCAGTGGCCCCATGAGGCAGGGATTGTTATTTTTATACTCATTTTACAGATGTGGTAACTAACGTACAGAAAGGCAAAATAACTTGCCTAAGGCCACCATGGTAGAACTGGGATTTGAACCCAGGCAGCAAAATCTGGCACCAGATTTTAAAAATAAAAATTATATTAAAATCGTGATGAAGTACACATGATGTAAATTTAGCATCTTAACCATTTTTAGGTGTACCGTTCAGCGGCATTAAATATACTACCGTCATCACCATCCATCTCCAGAATTCTTTTCATTTTGCAAAACTGAAACTCTGCACCCATTAAACACTAGCTCCCCATTCCCAGCTTCCCGCATCCCCTGATATCTGTTACTCCACTTTCTGTCTCTGTGAATTTGACTAGTCTAGATACCTTCTGTAAGTGGGCTCATGCAATATTTGTCCTTTTGTGTCTGGCTTATTTCACTGAGCATAATGTCCTCAAGGTTCACCCATGTTGTAGCCTGTGTCGGAATTTCCTTCCTTTTTAAGCCTGAATAATATTCCATTGTGCATAAACACCACACCTTGTTTATCCATTCCTCAGTCGTGTACCTGGACACTTGGGTTACTTCCACATTTTAGCTATTGTGAAGAATGCTGCTATTAACATGGGTGTACAAATATCTCTTTGAGATCCTCCTTTCAATTATTTTAGGTAGTTACCCAGAACTAGGATTGATGGATGGTATGATAATTCTATTTTTAATTATTTGGGGAACCACCACACTGTTTTCCACAGCAGCTGCACCATTTTACATTCCCACCAGCAACGTACAACTGCATCCCACCAACACCTGTTATTTTCTGTTTGTTTTTTTTTAAACACCAGCCATCCTAATAGGTGTGGCTGGCACCTGATTTTTGTGGGAGATTCTTAGAAGCTGTATTTGTGAGGCCTCAGTTCCTGTTAGAATGTCTGCTGCATCATGGGATGCGTTTTCTGGAAATATTTCGGCCTCTCCCACCCGACTGGGAACTTTCTCAGGATGAGCCCCAGGGCTGCCACAGGGGTGCTGGCCTGGGTTAGATGCTGAGGAAACGCTAAAGAACTCAATTCTCACTGACCCAGGGCACACCCTGGCATGTGTCTTTTTTGGGGAGAAACGCTTAAGGCCCGGATCTTATTCTTCCAGGATGTTCTCTGGGCACCGTAGTCCCAGCTTCTGGGTCACTGGGGAGGAAGCAGCGGCTGAATACCTGGCACTTGGCTGTTCAGAAGAAATACCCTCCCACCCCTGGCAGCTTTCGGAAAGTACAGGTGCTGGGACCACCATTTGGAGGCTCATACTCCGTGGGTCTGGGGTGGGGCCCGAGCATCTGTTTTTTTTTTGTTTTTTTTTTAAATTTATTTATTTATTTTATTTTTATTTTTGGCTGTGTTGGGTCTTCGCCTCTGTGCGAGGGCCCTCTCTAGTTGCGGCGAGCGGGGGCCACTCTTCATCGCGGTGCGCGGGCCTCTCACTATCACGGCCTCTCTTGTTGTGGAGCACAGGCTCCAGACGCGCAGGCTCAGCAGTTGTGGCTCATGGGCCCAGTTGCTCCGCGGCATGTGGGATCCTCCCAGACCAGGGCTCGAACCCGTGTCCCCTGCACCGGCAGGCGGACCCTCAACCACTGCACCACCAGGGAAGCCCTCGAGCATCTGTTTTAAAAAAGAAATCTCCCCAGGTGATTCTTACGGGCACCTGGCCCAAGAGGCACGCCCAGATAACATGTCACTCGACTCTGGCTAAAGCTGCGGAATTTACCACAAAAATATCCAAGGGACATGTGTGTGTCTGCGTCTTCGCTAGAGTGAGTGAGTTAATGAAAGAATGATGAATGAATGAGTGCTGAGTTCCCCAAGCTCTGTCATCCCCACACCATCTTCATAATTTTTGCCCCGTCTCTACAGGCATACCTCGGAGATATTGCGAGTTCGGTTCCAGACCACCACAAGAAAGCCAATACGATAAAAAAGCGAGTCACATGAATTTTTGGATTCCCAATGCACACAAAAGTTATGTTTACACTATACTGTAGTCTGTTAAGGGTGCAATAGCATGATGTCGAAAAAGACAATGTACATACCTTAATTAAAAAATACTTTATTGCTCAGAAATGCTGATCATCATCTGAGCCTTCAGCTAATCGTAACCTTTTTGCTGGTGGAGGGTTTGAAATATCGCGAGAGTTACCAAAATATGACACAGACAGGAAGTTAGCAAAGGCTGTTGGGAAATGGCACCTATAGACTTGCGCAACGCAGGGTAGCCACAGACCTTCAATTTGTGAAAAACGTAGTATCTTCGAAGGGCCAAAAAACGAGGTATGCCTGTATACTTTCTATGTTATTAGTCACCTAATACTTTAGAGCCACCCACCTAGGTGTACTTAAAAAATCCATGTAAAAATTGGAAAAGCCAGTATCTCTGGCCATAAACAGAAGTTTACTTTCAAGGTTCAAAGGCAATCAAACCGTGTCAGCAGATTTCAACTAAATTCAGTCATCCCTCGGTATCTGCGGGGGATTGGTCCTAAGAGCCACCCGGGTACCCAAATCCGCGGATGCTTAAGTCCAGTCTAGGACAGGCGGCCTTCCGTATCCGTGGCTTCCTCATCCTCGGATGCAACCAACTGCGGGGGGTAAACACAGTACACGGTGCGCGGTCTGTTGAATCAGTGGATGCGGAAACCGCGGATGCAGAAAGTGCGTAGGCGGAGGCCAGACTGTAAATGCTGCAACCCCCAAGGGTTTTGAGCCAGAGGCCTTGCTCTCTTTAGTAAAAAGTGTAATTAGCTAGTGTTACATAAGTGTTAAGGACAGGCTAGCACCCAGTGGAGATGTTCTCCTGCCTGGAACTACTTTTCCTTCATGAGTCAGTGCTATTTATTGTCCAGCCCTTGGACTATGTGGCCTCCCATGCTTCATAGCTGCAGAGTCAGGCAATGAGGGCATGAGGGAGGAGCCGGGGTGATAGGGAGAGTGGATTCCCGTGGGCGAGGCCCGTGGGCGAGGCCCACGGTCTTGAGTGGCCATCGCCCCGAACTGCCCTGTGGGCGTGGGATTAACCCAGAGCCCAGGGCATCCCTTGCCCCACGGCTGTCCCAGGACTGAAGAGGCTTTTATCTACAGGTTCATTGAGTTGAGACGGGTCCCTGCCAAGGAGGTCAGGTCCTGGGTCGGGCACAGAGCCCAGAGGGCACGGACCTCGTAGCTGGGAGTCAGGAGGGAGAAGAGGCCTGTCCTGCAGGGCTGGAGTCCCTGTGGGGTGGACGTAGGCATCCCGGCTCCTCGGATCACCGGTGTGGAGGCCAGCGGTCTGCCTCTTCCTGGAGTGTGACCTTGGGTGAGTCCCTTGACCTCTCTGAGCTTCCCTTGGTCTCTCTGAGCTTCCCTTGGTGCATCTGGCAAATTAATTCATTTGGAAACTACTATTGGATGCCTGCCGGGGCCAGGCTCTGAGCTGGTTGCCGCAGGAAACCCGGCAGCTGAGACCCCTTCTCCCTGAGAGTTTATGGGCTGGCGGGGAGGCGGACATGGCAGGGAGAGGAAGAGGAGCAGGAGGCTTTGAAGATAGTCTGGGGGAGGTGCTTTAGCTGAGGGGTCGGCTCACATTTTTCTGAGGCTGGTGTAACAAGTAACCACAATCTGTGTTACTGAGAACAACAGAAATGTATTCTCTTACAGTCTGGAGGCTAGAAGTCCAAAATCAAGGTGTCAGCAGGGCCACACTCCCTCAAAGGCTCTAAGGGGAACCCTTTCTTTCTTCTTCCAGTTTCTGGTGGCTTCCGGCAGTCCTTAGTGTTTCTTGGCTTGTGTCTGTATATCTGCATTTTCTTTTCTTATGAGGACACCAGTCATTGGATCAGGGCCCACCCTAATGCAATATGACTTCACTGAGACATCATTATGTCTGCAAAGACCAAATAAAGTCACATTCCAAGATTCCAGATGGACATGAATTTTAGGAGGACACTATTCAACCCACTATGCTGAGGAAGAGCCATTAAAGCTGAGACCTAAACATGTGTGTGTGGTCAGGGAGGGTGGGGAGTTGGGGGGAGGGGGTCATTCAGGCAGAGGGAACAGCATGTGCGAAGGCTTTCCGGTGGGAGGGCAGCTGAGGCGAGTGTGACGGGGGAAGGATAAACAAGGGGAGCTGTCGGGGCTGAGGGCAGAGAGACTGGGGGGCTGCAGCACGGAGCCCCGGAAAAGGGATGGACTTCATCCCAAGTGCCTCTGACGAGTTTAAACGGGGGCATAACGTGATTGGATTCCCTTTTTGGAAAACGGTTATCTTTTTTTTTTCTAATTGAAGTACAGTTGACTTACAACGTTGTGTTAATTTCTGTCGTGCAGCAGAGTGACTCAGTTATGCATATACATACATTCTTTTTTATATTCTTTTTCATTCATGGTTTATCACAGGATATTGAATATAGTTCCCTATTTTGTTTTTTTTTAAAACAAGGTCATTCTAACTGTAGACGGGGAAGGGGCATGGCAGTGACTAACAGTATACATGCTTTAAGGTTTACCCCAGCACATTTGCTTCCCACGAGTGCTTTAATCTTCAGAGCCCTGGCAGGGAGGTAGGGCAGTGCTAATATCCCTTGAGGAAGTGAAGGCCCAGAGAGGGTAAGCAGTTTTCCTAGGATCACACAGCTAGGATGAAGAGCACTCAGGACATTCACCAATGTCTTCTGTCTTGTGAATGCTCAGGCACCTGGAGGTGAAGGTCCTTGGACCTTGAAGGTCCATTTTCAGAGACAGCTGGGATTCCGGGGCAGGGGAAATGCATTGATTTTACACCTGTTGCTGCCTGTGCTGTGTCATTTGCTCAGCCCATGGAAGGTTTAGCTATGCAATGGGGATAAGGTAGCTTTGGCAACTTAGTGTGGCGTTAATTCCCTTATATCTGTGAGCTGCTAGGATCCTCCCCTTCAGAGCAGAGCTCCAGAGGAGAAAAAGCAGGCCAAGGGCAATAAACACTGCCCTGTTCACCAAAGAGCATTTTGGAGGGTTGTGATAAAATCTTGGGCCAAGGCCCAAAGGAAATGGCAGGATAGTTAAGACTGTCCCAGAACCTTTGAGCTGATGTTTCTGTGACATTTGGGGTGTCTATTCACATGGAAAAGAACTCTCTTCTTCTTGAGAAGTAAAAATTCGTATCTATTCAGATGAAACATTCCAAAGTGTGAACATGTTCATTTCACCCATCCTGGGATTGAAAACATAAATTAAGTGCCATCTCCCAGGTATTGAGGATGTTAATATCCTCCTAAGAGACAGGCTTATTTGCTGGATCTGAAATTCCCAGTGTGGTGCAAGGTCATTATTTCCTGCTCCGGTCTCTTGTTTCTTTAGTTCTCTCCTTGTCTTGGTGCTGGGGTCGGGGTGGGGTGGGGTGGGGAGACAGAGGGATTGCTCTGGAATGCCCCCCTTCTGGTGAGGATTTTTCTCCAACTGTGTTTGGAGAGAGCTGTGGGCTGCTCCCTGGGGAGAAAGCTGAGCCAGACACCGCTGACTCCCTCCCCAAGCCTCGCTGCTGGGATGGACTCCTTACCCAGCAAGGTTGAGAGATGCTGTGTGTGTGTGTGTGTGTGTACGTGTTTTATATGTGTGTGTGTGTGTGTGTGGCGGAGAGGAGTTAAACTTGGTTCGGGATCTGAGGGCTGGTTTCCTTCCTCTCCTGGTGAAAGGCCCTGTCGAATGAATCACATCCTCTCTTTAGCGTTCTGGGCCCACGGAATGTCAAGGCCAGCCTGGTGTTGTCAGAGGGACGCCCACCCAGGGGATGTCAGACTCTGGTTTGGGACTCCGTGGAGGGACTTTGGGCCACCCCAAGGGATGATGCCTATAGCTTCCCTTTGAGGCATGTATATTTCATTCATTCATCCATCCATCCATGTGTCCATCCATCCATCTGTCCTTCCACCCATCCACTCATTGCAAATCTGGGTGATGCTCAACCCCTTGCTGGAGACAGGTCCTTGGGTTAATCATCCACCCTTTGTTATTCCAACACCTGCCTCGGCCTGGCCCTATGCAGCCGCCAGGGACTCACCTATGGAAGAGACAGACAAGCTCCCGCACCCTGGTCTGCCAGCTTCTCCTGTAAAGGACTAGATAGTAACTATTTTCAGCTCTTCAGACCATAAGACCCCCATCACAACTGCTGACCGCCAGAGACAATATGTAGCCAAGTGCATGCCGCTGTGCTCCAATCAGATTTTATTCAGGGACACCGAAACGTGGTTTTCCTATAATTTCCATGTGTCACGAAATATTGTTTTTTTGATTTTTTTCCCCAATGGTTTAAAAATGTGAAAACCATCCTTAGCTCACAGGCCCTACAAAAACAGATTTGGCCCATGGGTTTCTAGACAGAATCAAAGTGAGTAAACCAACAGGAAGATCATTTTGGTCGGTGAGAAGGGTGGTACAGAGGATACAGCACTGAGACGGGGGCGCTCCTGTCTGGTGTTCAGGGAAAGCCCCTTTGAAGAAATGACATTTAAGTGGAGAACTGAGTGGAGGGAGAGACAGCCCCTCTTCCAGGCAGTGGGAAGAGCGGGAGCAAAGGTCTGAGGTGTAGGGAGGAGTTGGTGGAGGGGAGGGTGGCACAAGGACAAGGAACAGAAAAGTGTGCATGGCCCAAGCCAAAGGGTGAAGGGGAGAGATGGGTAGTGAGGTCCCAGAGATGAGAGCTCAGCCATCTTAGATTTTGATGAGGACGTTGCACCTTAGGTGTTTCCCCGAGGGATGGGAGAGCTGGGGTATTTATACTCCAGCTCCTGGGGCGTCAACTCCTGGCTACTTCCGGCCGTCTTGCACCCAGGCCCCCAGAGCAGGGGAAAGCCCTTAGGCAGAGACTGCAGGGCTTTTGAAAATTGTGGGAGTGTTCAGGGTTGCAGATAGGACACTGACAGCATCCACTGCACTGGGATTTAGTGCCTTTTTCAAGACCTAGCTCAGGTGTCTCCCCTGCAGGAAGTCTTCTCCACTCCCTCCCCCCACTCCTCCCCCGGCAGCCCCTGGTCCTCCTTCCTCTGATCCCCCTCAGCCCCCAGGTCAACCCCCATCCTAGTGCTTCAGGGCTTGATGCTGTGATTCCTCCTTGGTCTGGGTTGGGGCCACACCTTGTTCCCAGATACAGGGTTTGGAAATACCTGGTGATGATGAGTTCAGGGCAATAAGGCGGGACCCCTGCCCTGGAGCGCTCACAGCCCTGGGGGGAGGCGGACAAGTGACAGGTGGCTATGTTTCAGGGGACGAGGGCTGGGGAGGCTGTGTCTGAAAAGTGGCTGTTTTTTGAGCTCCTCCTGCTCCCAGACCCTGTGCTTCTCACCCCTGGACGATCCCTGGCGTCCCTCTGGGAGTTCCATAAAAATAGCCGTGCCCAGGCTCCACCTGCGGAAATTCTAACTTGGCCCAGGACTGCATCTGGCTATAAGTCTTGATCCAGTCCTTTGGGCTTGGAGTGCCAAACGCCTCTGTATTTGTTTCTTGTGGCTGCTCTAACAAATTATTACAAACCTTAAAGGCTTAAAACAACAGACGTTTATTCTCTTCTGGTTCTGGAATCAGTTTCACTGAGCAGGAGCCGAGGTGTCGGCTCCCTCCAGGGGCTGTTGGGGAGAATCCTTGCCTTTTCCAGCTTCTATAGCCTGCCGCATTCCGAGTTCCCTTCCTGAATCTTCAGAGCCACAGCTGAGCATCGATCGTCAAGTGTTTCTCTGCTGAGACTGTCACATGGCCTTTTCTCTTCCCTAGGCAAATTCTCCCTCTGCCTCCCTTTTTTAAGGACACATGTGATTGCATTTAGGGCCCACCCAGGTGATCTAGGCTGATCCTCCCATCTCAAGATCCTGAACGAAAGTACATCTGCAAAGACCCTTTTTCTATGTACGGTAACAGGGATCCTGCTTCCAGGGCTTAGGACCTGGATATTTTTTGGAGCCATTAATTCAGCATCGTGCTCTTGGTCCTGAGAACGCACCTCCTGAGCCCCCAGCCCGGGCAGGCGCCTCCCCCGACAGCTAATCTTATGGACTCCTGCAAGGTTGGGCTCCTTATTTCTGCTTTCCAAGTGGGGAACCCGAGGCTTGCGGTGGGGAGAGTGATTTTCTGATACCAAGCTTGCATTTGAGTCTGACCTCGCATCCTTTGAGCCCTGAATCGTGTTAGCCTTCATTCCTCGTGCTCCAGGGAGGGGGCAACGACCGAAGTGCTGTAGCTAGAAGGGGTCCTGCTGAGCTCCCTCTGCGGGTCGCAGGATTCCAGAGACTACCGCCTTGGGGCTGGGAGCCTGCTTGTTATGTTTAGGGTGTCTCTGTTCCGACCCCCCTCAGTGGGAAGAATTCCCATTTCTTCTTCACATGATCCTTTGGGGAGAAAGTAACTATTGATGTTAGTTCTTTAAAAATGGGCTTTGGGGTGATTTAACTCACCTGAGGATTGCAGTGGGCGTCAGCCCCAAAGACAGGGGAGGAAAGGGAACTGCTCTGTCCCAGTTGCTGCCCTGGGGCCCTCCGTGCCCATTCGGGCTCTGCATCACTATCCCCATTTCATGGGTGAGGAAACCCAGGCTTGGGCAGGGGGATTGCCGTGTCCAAGGTCATGCAACCAGTAAGTGGTGGAGTCAGGATTTGAACCCAGGTCTCTCTGACTCTGCCCTTTGCACTAGTGGTGAATTACCAGGCCCGGCACGCTCCCTGCTTCTGAGTGGTGGGAGGTTTTTTTTTGCTTTTTTTTTTTTTAAATTTATTGAAGTATAGCTGGTTTACAATGTTGTGCTAATTTCTGTTGTACAGCAAAGTGATTCCATTATACATATATACTTTTTCATATTCTTTTCCATTATGGTTTATCACAGGATATTGAATCTAGTTCCCTGTGCTGTACAGTAGGACCTTGTTGTTTCTCCATCCTATATGTAATAGTTTACACCTGCTAATCCCAAACTCCCAATCCTTCCCTCCCCCACACTTGGCAACCACAAGTCTGTTCTCTGTCTGTGAGTCTGTTTCGTAGATATGTTCATACGTGTCGTATTTTAGATGCCACATACAAGTGATGTCCTATGATATTTGTCTTTCTCTGTCTGACTTACTTCGCTTAGTATGATAATCCCTAGGTCCATCCATGTTACTGCAAATGGCATTATTTCGTTCTTTATTATGGCTGAGTAGTATTCCATCGTATATATATACCACATCTTCTTTATCCATTCATCTGTTGATGGACATTTAGGTTGTTTCCATGTCTTGGCTATTGTAAATAGTGCTGCTGTGAACGTTGGGGTGTATGTATCTTTTTGAATTATAGTTTTGTCTGGGTATATGCCCAGGAGTGGGATTGCTAGATCATATGGCAACTCTATTTTTAGTTTTTTGAGGACCCTCCATACTGTTTTCCATAGTGGCTGCACCAGTTTACATTCATGGTGGGAGTTCTGAATTGAACTTTTTCGGTCCCTTCTGGTTTCCCTGCTTCATGTCGGGAGGGGGTTCACGCTCTTCCTCTCACCCTCACATTCAGTCCTTCAGCCAGTCCCGTCATCTGTTTTTAAAGCCACAGTGTCTCTTCTCTCCGTCCCACTGTCACTGAACCCGCCCAGGCCGCCCTCCTCTCACACCTGGGAGGCAGCAGGGGCCTCCACTCTTGTCCTCGGCAGTTTATTCTCCTCTGGGTGCCCGGAGTGAGCTTCCAGATGCTTCACAGCCCTGCTAAAGCCCACGTCGGAGTGGATTCCCACTCCTTCCCACAGAGGCTCTGCCTGACCCCCCCATCCATCCTGCCCCTCCAGACGACCTCATCCTCCCCCTTCCCACCTGCCTGCCTCTGGCCTTCCTTTTGGAGGCTCTTTCCTGAGCTGTTTGCATGGCAGGCCCCTCCCCTTCCCTTGGGTCTCAGCTCAGATGCCAGTCACCTCCTCAGAGTCCTCCCCATCCCCCCAGGGTAGAGTTGCTCCTCGCCACCTGGACTCTCATCACATAACCCTGCTTTATTGCCTTCGCAGCCCTGGTCGGCTCCTAAACGATTTCATCCTTTCCTTTTGTCTACTGAAAGCTCTACCTTCTAGAGCAGAGCCCTTGACAGTTTGCTTTGAGGCTGCATCCCCCATGCACATAGTCGGTGCTTAGTTAATGGATATTTGTTGAGTGAATTAATGGATATTTGTTGAGTGAACGGTCCTGGTGAGGAGTTCCAGTTTCCAGTGTGGACCTTGCCCGGGCTTTTTGGATGTCCTTGGGCAACTTTCTTCCCCCTCGGGCTCTCCTTGCCGGTGTAACCAAGAAGCTTGGGCTGCGTAGTCTCGAAGATGGAAGACTCTGGCCTTCCAGGCCCCAGGAATTCAGGGCTGGTCAGGGCTCTGGGGGGATGGGCTGGCCCGAGGGAAGATGTGGGAGGAAGGCAGACCCTGAGCCACAGGAAAGGGAGAGTCCCTGGGTGGGGAAGAAACTATTTGGGACGAGTTCATGAGGTTTAACCAGAGCTCACGAGCCCCCCTCTCCACGGCCCCCCAAGAAAACACTGGCTGTTGTCTTAGCTGCTGTGTTGGTGCCGGGAGGGTGTGCGGGGCGAGTGTCCCCCCCGCCGGGACCTCTGCCCAGCAGGCTTTGTTTGAGATTTGAACAGAAAAGAAGGCTATCATCTTTAAAACGCAGCTCCAGAAACCTCTCTGGGCTTTGGGGATCTGGGCAGAAGATGGCAGGGAGCTTTTTTCTCACTCTTTGTTAAACATTAAAAATTTTTTTCTAATGGAACATTATACATGCCAAACACCAGGAAGAAAAAATATCCTCTGGAAGTAAGCCCACCACCATTGGATAATCACCGTGAACTTTTGGCATGGGGATATTTGTATTTTTGAGGGTGCCTTTGTTTTTCCCATAGATTATGCTGCTTACAGTTTTTTTTTCAAAACCCCAGATGTATACAGCTTTGAAGCTTCCTTTTTTTCCACTTAAATCATGCTATTAACTAGTTTCTCCCATTACCCATCTTGGTAAACTTCATTTCGGACAAGTGCATAAAATTTCCAAAGAATACCATAGTCTGTTTAACCAAACCCCAGTCATTGGACATTTAGATTGATTCACATTCCTTGGTCCATCTCTCCAGCCTTGAGTACCTGGTGTTCTCTGGCCCTGGAAAACCCTGTGCTTTTGGTTCCCTGAAAGGATCTCCTGCCTCAGGACCTTTGCACAGGCTGTTCTGCTGCCTCTCCCTCTGTTGTACCTTCCTGGTGTGCCCCCTTTACTTTCCTCACAGTTTGTATGGAAACCTTTCTTGGGTTTCTCTTTGAGTTCTGCTCGGCTCCCCTAACCCCTGACTGTGAGCTGCCTGAGAGCAGGGATGTTGCTGACTCTGGAGGGGTTATGGGGATTGTTAGTTTCATGCCCCCTAGATGTTTATTCTTGAGATGTAAAAATGGGGCCTTGGCTTCCTTTGTGTCTTAACTAGTTGAGTGGCTGGCAGGGTGGGGGGGCGGTGAATAAGTTTTATGATGGAGGTAGGGGATACATTTTTTTAAAATTTTATTTTATTGTTTGGCCGCTCTGCTTGGCATGCAGGACCTTAGTTCCCCGACCAGGGACCGAACCTGCACCCCCTGCAGTGGAAGCGTGGAGTCTTAACCACTGGACCGCCAGGGAGGTCCTAATACATTTTTACTTTAGCCCCCAAAGCATGAGGCAAAGATGAAAATGACCCCCACAGATGCATGACACCCCATCTAGTTCCTCCACTGACATACTCCACGTATGTGGACCCACATGACAATGGCGGTTACCATGGAGATCCACAGGTGTCATTGTCACCACGATAAATAGTAAGAGCTGCTCTTTCTTGAACACTTAGTTTAATTAATTAGTTTAATTCAGTTACTTCTCACAGCCAGCCCCCGAGAGAGGCTCTCATCATCCCCATATTACAGATGAGGAAACTGAGGCTTGGAGAGGTGTTGTAATTTGCCCAGGATCACACAGACTAGAAGTGGCTGAGGCAGTATATAAACCCAGGTGGGGTGGTTCCAGAGTCTGAGCTTCTAACGACAGCCCTGGCCCACCACACACACACACACACACACACACGTGCCAGACGTGAGCACACGCCAGCAGCTGCCCTGGGTGCTGGTATTGGCTTTGGGCTACAGAACCACTGCCTCCAGCCCGGCCCCAGTGTGAACAGGTCACCTCTGGGTGTCAACAGGATGGCCCAGCAGGCGCTGGCTCACACCCTGGCCTTGCCCGTCCTTGAGGGGTGGAGTCATGGTGGCCCCATGGTGACCTGGACTTGCAGGTGGGCAGCTTCAAGGATGCTGGCCTTGGACTCCTGCCGTAGCCTGGACGGCTGGTCTTCCCGCCGCACCTGTGGGAAGGGCCTGGGGCTTGATGGGTGTGCCAGGCCCTTTTGCCCAGCAGGGGAACTGAGGCTCAGGACACACAGCCAAAGTCACAAGCCCCAACCAAAGGCCTCCCCTTGACCGCTCAGCCCCTCTGTCCTGCTGAGGGCCTGGCCCAGGCAGTGCCTGTCACTCAGGCCAGCTTTGGGGACCCACCCTTCCGTATTTTTAAGATTGTCCCCTGTCTTCATTCCTGCCAATCCAGGAGAGGGGTTCAGCCTTTTGGCTCTGAAGTTTGACAAGATGAGTGACCTTGGACTAGGCTTTTAATTTCCTTAAGCTTTAGTTTCCTCCTTTCTTAAGTGGGAAAAATAATGAAACCTGTAGTCATGGGGTAATGGGAGGAATCAAGGAGATAATCTCTATCCAGAGTTTATTTTAGAGCTGGGGACATGCCCAGCAAGCATGGGGTGAATGCTTGTTCTGTGGTTGGGCTTGTTATTTCCACCAGTATGGGGAGGTCCGGGACCTGGGCTTGCCCTGTCCATGCTTGTCCCCTCGCGTCCCCTCCTTCCTCGGCGTGGCCACACCATATCAGCGTTTGCAGACATGGGTCTGGGGACCCCTCCCCCTCCTCTACAGAGCAGGACATGACTCATGCCTGTGCTGGCGGACACCGCCCTTGGCATAACTGACCACGCCCGCAGCTGATCTCCTGAGAGGTTGTCTCTGGGGTTTAGGGATGTAGCCAGCGGGTGGGGGTAGGGGCCAGGGCTTGGACCCTGCCAGAGCTGAGACTGACCCCTAAAGAGCTGGATTCTTTAAGGATGCCCATACCAGGGTCTCTGCCAGGAAACCAGAGTCTTAACTTGCCATGTCGTGGCTGTAGGCTCTGGGCTTTTAGTGGAGGACATGGTCTCAGATGGAGGGAACACACCTACTATGTGCTTGTAAAATCCTGTCTTTGTAATTACCGACTTGTGTGAACATTACATGTGTCCCCTGCCACCCCCAAGCTGGCCCTGTCTTGTTCACAGGTGCATCCCAGCTCCTGGTACGGTGCCTGGCACATAGTAGGAGACCAGTAAAAATGGAGTCAATAAATAAGCAGTGCCAAGCACTTTTACGTCCTTAGCAAACCTCTCAGCTACTTTTGGAACTGGATAGGATCATAAACCCATTCAACAGGTGAGGAGGCTGAGGCTAAGGAAGATAAGGAGCCCAAGTGCACAAAGGCAGGATTTGAGTTCGATTCTGCATGCTGTGAGCTGCTACCTGAAGCTCTCTTCTGACTCAGACCCCCACTTGCCAGGTGCCGATCTCAAAGCAGCTCTCTCTGCCTCTCCCTCTACCTGCCTTGAAGCCAGCAGTTCTCACCTGGAGGATGCTGACATGTGAGACACCCTCCCCTGGGAGTGGGGGACTCAGCGAGGCTCCTGGCAGGCAGGCGGTAACTCCACCCTCTCCCACTCAGGAAAGCAGATCAGGATGCAGGGGAGG
This sequence comes from Eubalaena glacialis, assembly GCF_028564815.1. Taxonomy (NCBI): domain Eukaryota; kingdom Metazoa; phylum Chordata; class Mammalia; order Artiodactyla; family Balaenidae; genus Eubalaena; species Eubalaena glacialis. Next base: position 76,094,647 of record NC_083730.1, read on the forward strand.
CAGGGAGAGGAAGGTGTTTCTGGGAGAACCCCAAGTGCACTCTCATAGGTGGCCTCAGATCTGCTCATTGTCCCTTGTCCAGATTCAGCCCTTGCCACTTTTTGCCACTTCAACCCAGCCAGGTTAGCAGAAATTGCCTTTCCCTCAATGCCCTGAGCTCTTTTCCAACTCTAGACCTCATGGTTTTCCCTTGGCTGGCTCCCTCTGATCCTTTAGGTTATGCAGCTGAAATGTCACCTCCTCCAAGAAGTCTTCCTTGATCACCCAATCCATGGGGCTCAACCATGATTCACTTCACAGACCTCATTCCCTTCACCTCCCTTGTCACATGCTGCCATCCTTGTCCTGGCATGTTGGCTTATCCATTCCCCGTCTTTCCCACTTCCCAACTCTAAACTCTGTGTAAACAGGGACCTCGAGTTTTGAGTTCATCAGTATCTCCCCATCCCTGAACATGGGGCCTGGCACATAGTGGGTCAATAAATCTTTTAAATGATTGGTAAAAGAGCAACTTGAAAACATTTGGCCAGCGCATACGTTGGCACCTCCCACCGTCTTGGTCATCGGTGGGTTGTGGACCATTTCACAACGGGGTATGCCTCACCATCACATCACGAGACCCTAGGGGAGAATGGGTGTTCTGAGCAAGTCCATCTCTTGTGAGTCAGTGATTTTGGGAACAGACGGGTATCTTAGGTTGGGCTCCCCCAGAAGCAGAGCCTGAGTCAGGGGTGCCAGGGCAAGTGATTTATTTGGGTGGTGGGACACCATTAGGCTTTGCTAACAATCAGGATACCTCTGGGGGCAGCTGGGGCATGAAGTGTGCTGGGAACCTCAGGGAGACTATGAAACATGCCTCTAAATTGTCCCACCGGCAGTAGAAAGTTGTCTACCAGTGCCAAGGAGGTTTGGGTGGGGCTCTGACAGCATCTGCTACAGCAGGCAGGCTCTTACTCGGTGGCTGGCATGCACGGCCTGGCAAGCTCTGGCGGGGACCTGCCGGCTCCAGCAGACAGAGGGGGATGGTGGCTCTGGTGAACCCAAGCATGAGCCCAGAGGCTGTGACCAGGGAGAGGTTGGTTACTTGTTCCTGTTTCTGCCCGAGATCTGGGGCTATTTGCACATAGTTGCCACTTTGGGCGTAAAAGGATCTCCGAGCCCAGGGAGGTCGTTTTCTTGGGTTCATCTTCTGAGGAGGAGTTTTATCATAAGCAGAACTCCTGCATACTGAGCGCCTGCTGTATACACTTCCCAAGCCTCTTTGGTTCCTTGTGTTGTTGGAGATGCCGGACGAAGTCTGTCTGTCCCTCCCCCCAGCTCTCCACATCTTTCCTGCGCTTGTACAGAAGGCAACAGGTCTAGCCCCGCAGGCCCCCTCCTCGTCCCAGTCTCTCTAAATGGTTAATAATAGTACTATTGATGAGGACAATCATCGATGTGTGTGGTGCCCACAGGCGTTGTCCGAAGCACTTCGCATGTGTGATCTCCTTTAATCCTCACAAAAGCACATGCAATACCTACCCATGATTCCATTTTATACTTGAGGAAGCCAAGGCTCAAAGAGGTGGAGTTACTTGCCCAAGGTCACACAGCTGGTGAGGTCAAGACAGGACTGGACGCCCAGCTGGTTGACTCTGGAAGTCCACGCTCTGCTCCGTGCTACAGAGGGACACGAACAGGGCGAGGAGGACGGGGGGCTCCTGGCTGCCAATCCTGCATGTTGTCCCCCAAGCATGTCGTCCTCTGTGCTCTTAGTAACTGCTGATTACCCTGGGCAAAATTAAGGTCTGGAAGAACTGAGCGCAGGTGGTTTTTAATCCGAATTTAGGAGATTGTAGTGTTTTCTGTCACCAGATCAGGTAGATTGCCTTTAGGGGAGGGGCTTGAAATGACTCATCAGGGAACAGACCCCTTCTGCCCAGGTGGCTCTTCTCAGAGCCCGTGGTTGGGAGGGGTGGCTCAGGGGAGGGCCCTCTCTGTGCTCGGAGGGATGTTTCTTAGCTTCATTGCTGGTGGCTGAAAGCAAGAAGGTTTTGATGGGGGTCCTTCTGTATATCTTTTAGAGATAAAAGTGAAAGGACTCGGGAGCAGAGGGTAGACCCTCCCCAACACACATGCATGCATGCGCGCGCGCAGACACACACACACACACACACACACATACACACATACACACACACACACACACACACACACACTGTGGACATTGCCTCCCCTTACAGCTGGGCTCCTGGTCCATCCTCAGTCTGTCATTGTCATTCACTTTAGGCTTACCAGTGGGAGGCAGTGCATCGTCCCGGCGTCCAGGCCTGTGGAGACCCTGGAGTCTGTCTTAGGTAGGGTTTGGTTCCCGAGAACGAAGCTTGAGACGGAAAACATTGATTGGATGGGGGAGGGGTGCTCTCAGGAGTGGGGAAGTGAGGGAAAGAGGAGCGGGCAGGGGAAGTGATGTGGTCTCACCCAAGTTTAGCTTCAGCCTGAACCCCTAGGGGGCTCTGGAGCCACAGAATGAATCCTGCCTTGATGCAAGGGTAAGTGGCCTTTTGTATCCCATATATGTTAGTCACTGGCTATGGATGCCCTGGTTGGTAGGGGGTTTGCAGGGAGGGTTGGAGGTCTTGGCCTGTTGGAGGACAGCTCTCCTGGAAAAGTATGTGTCTGTGAACAGACAACCCTCATAGCAGCTGTGGGGAGGGTGCAGCACCAGGGAAGGGGATCTGGTGGAAGGAGAAGGCAACAGTGTCTTCTGGTGGTTCTAGGCTACATTTGTCCCTAATTGGCTGTGTGACCTTAGGCAAGTCACTTACCCTCTCTGGGCCCAGATTTCACCTTCTGTACCTGGAGGGAGTTGCGTAGAATCATCTTGGCCCCATCCCATTTTTAACCTCCATCAAACGACTCATTTTCTCCTTCAAACATTCATTTGTTTCAGCAAATGTTTATTGTGTACCTACTATGTGCCAGGTGACTTGCTAGGCTCTGATGATGAGACAGGGGAGGGAACAGGACAGAGAGGGTCTCAGCCCTCAGGGGGTAAGACAATCAATTCAACAGACTTAAAACAGTAGGATCAGTGTCACAAAGAAGCAGAGAGCTGTGGGGATGAAAGCCTCCCTGGGGTGGGGGCAGAGGTCTGGGAAGGCTTCCTGGAGGAGAAGCATTTCATCAGAGAGCTGTTGCTGCATGAACGCACATGGGTACTGACATCACTCGGGAGAAACAGAAATGACCGGCATTTCCTTGCAGGTCTCTTTCCCATCTGAGGGTGGAATTCTTACAGATCCTGACTCCCTCCAGGTCAAAGCAAACTGAGATCTCCAGGCTGGGTGGAGCTGGGGGAAAGGGAGGGGGCACTTAGTAGGAGATGAGGTCCTGGGGTGGGTGGGAGGCACATCAGGCAGGGCTATGGTGAGGGGCATGGCTTCATTTCATAAGCACCTGGAGGCCACTGGAAGTTTGAGGGCTTGTTTTCTCAGGCATAACTTACAGTAAAGTACACGAATCTTACGTGTAAACTGGACACACGTTTGCGTATGAACACAGCACGTAACCACCACTCATATCAAGATATAGAACATTTCTAGTCCCCTAGAAAGCTTCATTATACCCATCCCAGTCAATACTCCCCAAATTGACCTGCCTTCTATCACCATTGACTAGTTTTGCCTATTTCCTGAACTTCATGTTAGTGCAGTTTTACTGTACGAGTGCTTTTGGGTCCTGCTTGTTTGCTCATCGTAATGTCTATGAATTTATCCACGTGTTTGCATGTTGCAATAGTTTGGTTTTTTTCATTGCTGTATTATATCCCATCATATGAATATGCTGCAATTTATCCAGGCTACCGTGGATGGACACTTAGGTGGTTTCTAGGTTTTGGCTATGACCAATGAAGCTGCTGTGGACATTCGTGTACACGTCTCTTGTGGACCTGAGCACTCATTTCTTTCGGGTAAATACTCAGGAGAGGAATTGCTGGGTCGTAAGTTTGATGCAGGTCAGCTTGAGTAGGTTCTGCCCAACAGTTTTCTAAAGTGTGCCAGTGTAAAAATGGTTCCACTTCCCCCCGGTCAACACGTCAGTCTCTGTTGTTTTGGCCATTGTGGTAGATGTCGGGTAGTATCTCATTGTGATTTTAATTTGTGTTTTCCACATGACCAGTGAAGTTGAGCATCTTTTCATGTGCTTATTGCTCATTGGGAGATTTTTTTCTGTGTGTGTGCAGTGCCCATTCAAGTCTCTTGTCCTTAAAAAAAAAAGCAAACAATAAGCCAGATTGTCTTTTTCGTATTGGTTTAGAGTTCTTTATGTATTCTGGATAGAGTCCTTTGTGAAGTATATATGTCTGTGTGTATACACATGTGCAGATGTATAAATATGATATAATATTTTAAATTATATTTATAAACATAATATAGATGAAATACTATATATCATACCATTTGTATACATAATATTTTATCCCAGTCCATGTCTTGCCTTTTCATTCCTCCATGGTGTCTTCTTTTTATTTATTTATTTATTTATTTATTTTTGGTTGCATTGGGTCTTCATTGCTGCGCACCAGCTTTCTCCAGTTGCCGCCTGCGGGGGCTACTCTTACTTGCGGTGCGCAGGCTTCTCACTGCAGTGGCTTCTCTTGTTGCAGAGCACGGGCTCTAGGCGCGCGGGCTTCAGTAGTTGTGGCACGCAGCCTCAGTAGTTGTGGATCGCCGGCTTTGGAGTTCAGGCTCAGTAGTTGTGGCACTCGGGCTTAGTTGCTCTGCACATGTGGGATCTTCCTGGACCAGGGCTCGAACCCGTGTGTCCTTCATTGGCAGGCAGATTCTTAACCACTGCGCCACCAGGGAAGCCCACCATGGTGTCTTCTGATGAACAGAAGTTTTCCTTCATTTTATTTAAGATCAGTTTTTCCCATGTTTCCTTCTAGAAGCTGTATTGTTTTACCTCACAGGAAGCACTGTGAGGCGAGTGTGAAGATGAGACAGGGAAGGCAAGGAGCTAATATAGGGTGTGTCATGGAGACAGGGCATAATGTGCACCTCAGAGTTTTCCCCCAGAGAGGGAAGGAGCTGGGGTATTGATACACTAGTTGCCATCTGTCTATGGTGGAGGGCTGCGCATGGGGCACTGCCTGACTGGCACTTCTGGCCTGTGCTCCCATGGCCAGAAACCAAGCCAGAGAGTCACAGGCATCTTCAGTAGGCAGCCTTCTGCCTCCCGGGGTGGGTGCTGAGAGTGTAAGGCAGGACACCTGAGGTGTCTGATGCACCCTTCTCGAGAAAGGCTTGGGCTCTCTGACATTCGTACTATATTCAGAAATTTAGTCTGTTTCACTTCGTGCTTTCACGTACCTAGCATTTCTCTTTTAATTTGTTTATTTTATTTATTAATTTTTGGCGGCGTTGGGTCTTCCTTGCTGCGCGCGGGCTTTCTCTAGTTGCGGCGAGCGGGGGCTACTCTTCCTTGCGGTGCGCGGGCTTCTCGTTGTGGTGGCTTCTCTTGTTGCGGAGCACGGGCTCTAGGCGCGTGGGCTTCAGTAGTTGTGGCATGAGGGCTCAGTAGTTGTGGTTTGCGGGCTCTAGAGTGCAGGCTCAGTAGTTGTAGCGCACGGGCTTAGTTGCCCCACGGCATGTGGGATCTTCCCAGACCACGGCTCGAACCCGTGTCCCCTGCATTGGCAGACGGATTCTTAACCACTGTGCCACCAGGGAAGTCCACGTACCTAGCATTTTTAAAACGTTTCTTTTTTTTCTATCATGAGCACATTTATTTGATCAGAAGTCAGCACAGCAAAGGAGTCCAGACGGTGGGCTTCGTGGTCTTGGTGTCTCTGAGCCTCAGTTTCCTCATCTATAAAATGGGAGTAAAATACTACTACCTGCCTCAGAGGTTGCCGGGAGAAGTGAGGCTTTGCCTATAAAGTGTTTCACCTGGAAACTGGCTACACATTCAATAAATAGAAACTGTTTTTGTTGTGATTAATATTGTATAAAATTAAGAAATTATAAATAAGCAAAAAAAAAAAAAAAAGATGAAAATCCCCTGTAGTCTCATCTCCCTCCCACTTAGAGTCACCCTCTCTGAACATTTCTTATATATTCTTCTAACACTTTCTGTAAGCATCCTTGTATTCATATTTATATACCCATCCATATGCATCTATATAAAACAAGAAATGGGATCTTCATGGTCCATATCTTACCTAAACGTTTTACAGTTTAACTTTTACTTATTTATTTGGCCAGGTAATACATTCACGAGGCTCAAAATGCAAAGTTACCGGAGTGCAGACAGTGAGAAATCTCCCTCCCATTTCTGGCCCTCAATTCACCCATTTCCCTGCCTGCCACCGCCAGGGAATGAATTTAAAATTTATTTTTAATTGTATTCCCCCCTGCCACCCCGAAACTCTTTGTAACTGCCTCTATTGGGCAAGGAGCCCCTTATATCCTTGTAAGTGGCAAAGGTTACCCTAGAAATTGAACCATGTTAGCCTCGTGTGTTGATGGTGTAATTCTGGCCCTGTAGATAGAGGTTTTCCTAGCGTTGTATGCCAGTTGATAAAGATGATGGATTTGGGGGTCAAAGGGACACTGGCTGATCTCTCAAACACGTGACACTCCTCAGTTTAAACCACAAGTGCTCTGTGCCCGTAATGAGTGGCTGGAACCTCTGTTAACCAGAACCTTTCATTAACCGAGGCCTCTCCTCTGCCTCCCTCGCCTCTCACCCTGCGTTTAAGGCAGAGAGAGAAAGAGGTCAAAATAAACAGTTCTCGGTGATGCTAAAGGTCATGACTCCGGACAGTGGGTGGATAATTCATGGTTCAGTTAAATAAGGTTGGGCCTGGGGTTGAGGCAGCCAGCCCTGTGGCCCAGGCCTCCTCTGTGTTAAGAAGGCTGAGGTTGAAATTAGAAGATCCAGGGACTGAGTGCCAGCTTGTCCCTTCCCGCCCCTGTGACTCTGAGCCTCAGTTTCACATCTGTATATTGGGAATGTACAGCGCGGTCCAATAGAACTTTCTGCACTGCCCAGTAAGGCACCCAGCCTCCCGTGCCTATTGAGCCCTTCAAATGGGGCTGGTGTGACCAAGGCACTGAATTTAAAATTGTATTTAATTTTAATCAGTTGACATTTAAATTTTAGTAGCTACATGGAAAAGTGTAGTGCCAGGACCTACCTTGTAGGATTTGATACTGTCAAGGTCCAAACAAGCAGGAATGGGGGGGTTAAGAATTTTGGTGGCTCTGGGGGGGCTAACCCAAAGGACTTCACAAAGGCTTGAGCTTTGGGGTTATTTAGGTAGCCATTCAGCTCCGTGCCGCCTCCTCCAGACAGTCCTCCCTTTCCTTTCTCCCCAGCCAACTTAAGCTCTGTATGAGTTTCCTATTGCTGCTGTAACAAATTACCACAGTTTACTGGCTTCAACAATGCAAGTTTATTACCTTATAGTTCTGGAGGTCAGAAGTCTAATGAAGGTTGGCTGGGGTGTGTTCCTTCCAGAGGCTCTAGGGGAGCATCCATTTCCCTGCCTTTTCCAGCTTCCAGAGGCTGCTGCATCCCTTGGCTTGTGGCCCCGCATGGCTCTAATCCCTGTTTCCTTCATCACATTTTCTCTCTCTGACTCTGACCCACTTGCCTCTCTTCCATAAGGAACCTTGTGATGACATCGGGCCCATGCAGCTAATCCAGGATAATTTTCCTATCTCAAGAGACTTCGCTTGGTCACATCTGCAAAGATAACAGAGTCACAAGTTTTGGGGATCAGGACGTGGACATCGTTGGGGGGCATTATTCTGTCTACTCTAAGCTCTTCCTCCCGAGGGCCTCAGTCTCACCTCCCTGCTGTGGTCACTGTCTGTGGCCATGTCTGCAGCCGTGTCTGCCTCCCAGCTAGACTGTGCTTTGAGCACAAGGACGTTCTGCCCCAAAACTTGCCTGAATACCCAGTCTGAGCTGGACAGGTCCCGTGAAGGATAAAATGGCAAAGTGCATACACTGTGGAGTCAAACAGCCTGAATGGAATCCCAGATCTGCTAACTTACTAAGCAGTTGACCTCAGCCAATCACTTTGTCTTTTGAAACCTCAGTTTACCTATCTGTAGAATGGGGATAATAATAGCATCAGCCCCAGAAGGTCATTGAAGAGATTAACAGGGCCCAGCACAGGGGTAGAGGTGGAGGTGGGGGGGGGTTGGCATGGGGAGGGGAGGGGATGCCAGCACTTAACCCAGCAACTGTTGGCTGCTGCGAGGATGAACTGGGTGGGATTGAACTGGGTGGGACTGGGAGGGAGGCTGCCTGAGTTCAAATCCCAGCTCCACCCCGTGGGCAAATTGCTAAACCTCCCTTGGCATCGTTGTCCTCATCCATCAAGTGGGCCTAATCATGTGACCCACCCCAGAAGGTGGATTAAGTGGGGAAATTCATTTAATGTGCCGTCTGGCACAAAATGAGTGCCCAATTAGTGTTAGTGATCTGATGATGGTAATTATTAACACCAAGCTTTCCCAGGGCCCAGCACTTAATAGGTTGGAGGACAAAGTAATTGAATAAACTTGGGATTGTTCATTGGGTTCTCTTTTTGGCAGCCGGGCCAGGTATATTTCTTCAGCTCCACTGAGGCCTGGGTTCTGTGCCAGGAGAGCCTGTCTGTCGTGCCCCGAGGCTGGCAACGCCAGGCCCTGACAGGTTTACAGGGGTGCTGGGAAGCTGGTCCCAGAGGACGAGGAGGAAGAGTCAGTTGGTTGCCTGAAGGGTATCGGAGGCACAGTTACCCTCCTGGGAAAACCAGGAGAGGACATGTCAGCCGTCACTGCAGGTTCATTGCCATGGGCGTAGCCCCGATGAGAACGGCTGGTGGAGGTGGGGTGGGGTGGGGTGGGTGCAGCAGCCGGGGATGGACCTGGGACTGTTTACATCCCTGGGACGCCAGTTCGGTCTTGACCGTCCTTTCAGGCTTTTCTTGCACCTGGCTTTGGGAGGGATGCTCTTTGGTGCCTACATTCTTCGGTGCTTCCCCCTGATTTTAATCAAGGCTTGTGTAGATGACAGGCTGGTATTGGATCGTAGGCCAGCCTTGAGAAAAGTATCCACTTACCCAGTCCCTGAATCACTATCTCTCCCAAATTCCTTCATCAGAGAGCTATTCCTTTAAATCTAGCTAAAAAACTCCCACCAACCCACACATCCCTCCATCAGGCTTGATGTTCTGTTTGTTTATTTGCTCATTTATTTATCATGCATTTGCAGAAACCTACTATGTATGTGCCAAGTATACTGATGGTGTTTTACATGCACCATCTCCTTTAATCCTCGGAATCCTTGAGGTAGGTATCATTGAACTTAATTTACCCATGAAGAAACTGAGCTTTCAGGGGTGAAGTGGCTTGTCAAAAGCACTACTACATTCACTGTGTTTACTTACAAGACATTTGTCCACTTAACCAATTTGTACCCAAACTCCCTGTGTCCGTTAAGAATGCTTTTGCCTTCATGTAACAGAAACCTTAACAATGGCTTAAATAGTACATTGTTATTTTTCACATAACAATAACAACAGCAAAAATCCAGAGGAGAACGGTTCAGTTAGTTTAGTAACTCAGCTATGTCATCAAGGTCTTTTCCATGTCACTATCCTTAAAGTATCACTTGTGATCCCATGGTCCCAAAATGGTTGCCTTGGTTCCAGGCATCACATCTTTGTTCCAGGCAGGAAGATGGGGAGGGAGCACCACAAGATGCATCTGCCTGTTTTTGACTCCAATGCCATGATCTTTCCACTTTACTGGTGAATTCCAGTCACATGGGCTTTTTAAAAAAAAAAAAAATTAAATAATTGATTTATTTTTGGCTGTGTTGGGTCTTCGTTGCTACGTGGAGGCTTTCTTTAGTTGTGGCGAGTGGGGGCTACTCTTCATTGCGGTGCGTGGGCTTCTCATTGCAGTTGCTTCTCTTGTTGCGGAGCACGGGCTCTAGGCGCGTGGACTTCAGTAGTTGTGGCTCACGGGCTTAGTTGCTCCATGGCATGTGGGATCTTCCTGGACCAGGGCTCGAACCCGTGTCCCCTGCCTTGGCAGGCGATTCTTAACCACTGTGCTACCAGGGAAGCCCCTGTCACATGGGCTTTTGCCATTTCTACATAACCCCTGTATCATCATTTTATTTTTAAACTTTCACTTTTCCGAAAGTTAAATAAAATTTTAAAGGAACCGTTACAAACATCTCTACTGTAAATAGCAAACCAGTGTCACTTGTCTTAAATTGAAAACAACAGTAAAATTAAATACAATGAAAATAAAATTATATTTTAAAATCTGCTGCTGCAGCTGATGGTCTGAGCTTGGAGCTGTGTCTTCTTTCTTAAACCTGGGAGATTAGCAGATAGTGTAGGTGTTAAAGTCATGGTGGCACCAAGCAGAGATGGGCTCAGGAACTTCATGAGAAGGCACCCATGAGGATCAGAAAGGAAACAGTTTGCACAGAATGTCATTCACAGAAGCTTCATGCTGTGCCTGGATGTCAAAGCATCCTAAGTGTTACCAAAGACCATCTTGTGTCCCGCATGGGCTGCCTCCCACTGCTGGGGAACCCAGCACTCTCCTATTCTGCCTTCCCCGTGCCAGGCATTGGGTAGGTTCTGGGAAGGGGAACCCAGAGCTGGAGGGGTCTGTGTCCTGGGTGGGCTCAGGAGGGATCTGTAAATCTTGCAGGGGGGAGACTGTCAGGCTTATCTCTGATACAAGGCATGATGATCAGGTAAACAGCCAAAGAAGGTTGGAAGACACTTTGGCTTAGGAAGTCAGCACAGGCTTCCTGGAAGAGGTGTCCCTTAGTCTGCTATAAAAGCATGAGTGGGATTTGGGCAAATGGAAATTGTGCTGTGGGTAAAGGGCTCTCCACGGAGAAGAAATAAGTGAAAAAGATACTCAGGTCGTGAGGTACCTTTGGGAATCTGGGAGTGGAGGCAGGACCTGTAGTACAGATCAGGTTGCTTAGTTTTGGCCTGTGGGTGGGTTGGTGGGGGGGGTCTTGAATACCTTGTCCAAGGCAATGGACAGTGGGAGACATTTATTTTGGAGCTGGGGAGCACATGATCAGACCTTCCCAGGGTTTGAGTTTGAACATAAGGCAGCTCTTGGGCCAAAATAAGCTAATTCCTCCAGAAACCTATCTGTGCTCGGAGGGAATTATTTATTTATTTTTCTGAAATGCAATATGCACCTCTCAGGCTCCCTAAAGAGAGAGCATGTTATACTCAGATTTTTCTGAGTCCAGCATTGATCTGTGTGTCGTGTTGAACTGAGCTCTGATGTTGAATTTCCTCTGCCGTGAACGTCATTTCTGGGGTGGGGCTTCCTTCCTGCCCACCCTTGCAACGCCAGGCTGGACACAGCTTCTGGGCTGGGCCCAGACTCACCTCTCCCTGTGAGCCGTTCTAATTGCCTTTGCAAATCTTACAGTCAAGTGCGTGATGGTCCGGCCATAAATGAGACCCAGTAAAGCTGCCAGTGATGGCACAGTCAGCCCTGGGGCCCTGGTTTATTTCTCATCTTTATTGGGTCTGCCCCAGGGCAGAGGTTAAGAACCCTGGCCTCCTAAGCTTTGACTCAAGTCAGCATGGGATGTGTTTCCCTTAGGTGTGAAGCTCCATTCTGCATATATCCAAAGCTCTGAAAAAAGTGTACACCCTTGGAACCAGCCAGCCCACTTCTAGGCAACATTTACCTTGGGAAAGTCATTGCACGTGGGTGTTCACTGCAGTGTTGGTTTTAATAGTCAGAGATTGGAAACAACCTAAGGATACAATAGTGGAGGATGGATTCGATATAATGATGAGATATCCATGTAACGGGATACTGCAAAGCATGAGAAACAGCTGTAGAGGTTGTGTAGCTATTGATGTGAAAGGTATTTATGACGTATTTTGAAATTAAACAAAACAAAGCAAGTTCCTAAACAGCACGCATGACCTGATTCCATTTTATTTATTTATTTATTTATTTATTTATTTTTGGCTGTGTTGGGTCTTCGTTTCTGTGCGAGGGCTTTCTCTAGTTGTGGCAAGCGGGGGCCACTCTTCATCGCGGTGCGCAGGCCTCTCACTGTTGCGGCCTCTCCTGTTGCGGAGCACAGGCTGCAGACGCGCAGGCTCAGTAATTGTGGCTCACGGGCCCAGCCGCTCCGCGGCATGTGGGATCCTCCCAGACCAGGGCTCGAACCCGTGTCCCCTGCATTGGCAGGCAGATTCTCAACCACTGCGCCACCAGGGAAGCCCTCCATTTTAGTTTTGACAAAAAGTTCCCACTTATATTGGAAATGGCCAGATGGATGGACATCAGAATGCTAGTAATGGCTGTTGGCTCTGGGTGGTGGGATATAGGATTATTAAAAACATTTTGCTCATTTATATTTTTGAATTTTTCTGCAATTACTATGTGGAGAACCTGAAGAGACCTCGTGAAGAGGTAGGTCTCTGCCAGAATAGCGTGAGAGCTTTGGATAATTTAAAGGGGGGATGTCATATCCTTGGGGGAGTCCAGTCTCTCAGGGGACTGAGTTCTCTACAATCTACAGCAGGGGTCACAAACTCTTTCTGTAAAGGGCCAGAGAGTAAATATTTTAGGCTTTCTGGGCCATACGGCCTCTGTGGCAACCACTCCGGTCTGTCTTCATACCTTGGAAGAAGCCATCAATAACATGTAAATTAATGGGTGTGTCTGTCTTCCAATAAAACTTTATTTACAAGAACAGGCAGTGGGCCAGATGTGGCCTACAGAGTGTAGTTTGCCCATCCTTGATCCGGAGAAAAACAAACAAACCCAAAAAAGCTGCTTGATTAATGGTTTTGGTGAGTGCTGTAGCCAGTCCAGAAATAGCACAAATAGTAGGAAGGAACAGGCCAATGAAAGTTGAAAAGGCGGATGTTTAAATAAAGGCATAAAGGCAACTTGTAACATTCTTTCTCCAAATCAGCAGTTGCACCTGGACAAGGGGTATTGGGGTGAGGTAGTTTGGATTATGCTTTGGAGTGTCTAAAATGCCAATTAGCTCACCCGAGGCTCTGAAAAGTCCTGTGGGAAGGACAATAGTTTACACACTGTTGAGCTCGCATTTCCCAAACTCTTTCTATTGATATAAACCACAGGACCCTTTGTGTGGGTGTGAATGTGTACCACCCACATCTTGTGGTATGGGGCCAGTTGGGGAAAAGCCCCCTCAAACTGTTCCTCTGTATTCCAGAGTCTGAAGGGTCAGATGCCCCGAATTCTAATTCATTACAACTTGAAATTGACACAGAAGTCAAGGCTGTACTAATTAAGGCAGTTCTTACAAAATAACACACATTGAGTAGGAAACTTAGCTCTCACTACTTCTGTCAACACTGAATGAGAATTTTATTGAGTCCCCTAACAATCCTTTATTGAGCACCAGTTGTTCAGAAGGAATCCTGGGGGACCAGGGGATGTAGAACATGGATCTCAGAATCTCAGAGAGCTGGGCTCCACAGGGGATGAGCCAGGGGCAGAGAAAAGTTACATAATGTAAACCTGATAAGTCCTGGGGTTGAGCCAAACCACAGTCACAGAATCTGGCAGGGACTTGTCCAAGCTCTCATTGCAAGTTTGTGGAGGAACTGAGACCAAAACTAGGGTGAGAGACATATTGGGTGATTCTATTTCTTTGAAATATCCAGAAATGGCAACTCCTTATAGACAGAAAGCAGAGTAGTGGTTGCCAGAGGCTGGGGGAGGGGAGAAGGGGGAGTGGCTGCTTCTTGGGTATGGGATTTCCTTTGGGGTGATGAAAATGTTTTGGAACTAGATAGTGGCGACGGTTGTACAATACCTTGAATTTACAAAATGACACTGCTTTCACGCTTTGAAATGGTTGAAATTATGAATTTCATGTTATGTGGTTTCTACCACAGTTTAAAAAAAAAAAAAGTAGGATGATGGAATAATTTATTGTCCAAACCCGGGCACTTTTGAGAATGAAAGGGTTCTGTCCCAGGTACACCAGGATCTGTGATCACCTTGACTAAAATCACCCAGTTCTGACTCTCGGACCAGCGTTTTGTACCTTCCAATGTGACTCTGACTCAACAAAAGTGCATGGTTTTTCTAAAGTTGTGCCACTCAGACTTTTCACCAAGATAGCCCCACGTTGCCCCAAGGAGAATAAGTGAACAGGCTCACGCTATATGACTGTGTTTCTCCTGTACCTTTGGGCCTTTTCACATGCTGTTCCCTCTCCTGGCTCCAACCTCCTCCTCTGCTTGGCTGTCTCCTACCAGTCTCAGTTGAGATGTCACCTCTTCCAGGAAGGCATCCCTGACTACTCCTCCTTTGGGCTTTTACAGCCTCATCTTCTGCCCCTATTAGAGCACCCCCCGATTGTAATCAGGAATGGGGTCTCCTTTGCTTCCCATTGCGTTCCTGGTGGGGATGGGGGCAGAGCCCAGAGTGTACCATGAGGGCTTTTTTTTTTTTTTTTTTTTATGAGGGCTTCTAATGGAGATTTGCCTAAAGGACATGGGTCCCCATGAGCTGAGTCACATGGTAATTAGAGCTTAAGCATTAGGTTTCCTTTATATTTGTCTTTAGTTTCTTGTTTTTTTTTTATTGTGGTAAAATATACATAGCATAAAATTTATCATCTTAACTATTTTTAAGTGTGTAGTTCAGCAGCGTTAAGTACATTCACATTGTTACTCAACCATCACCACCATCCATCTCCAGAATTATTTTTATCATTTCATACTAAAACTCTGTACTCATTAAACAATAAAGCCCCATTCCCTCCACCCTCCACCCCCTGGCAACCACCATTCTACTTTCTGTCTCTATGAATTTGACTACTCTAGGTGCCCCATATAAGTGGAATCATCCAGTATTTGTCCTTTTGCGAATGTCTTATTGCACTTAGCATAATGTCCTCCAGGTTCATGCACGTTGTATGTGTCAGAATTTCCTTCCTTTGTAAGGCTGAATAATATTCCATTGTATGGATAGACCACATTTTGTTTATCCATCGATAGACGTTTGAGTGGTGTCCACCTTTTGACTATTGCGAATAATTTTGCTTTGAACACTGAAATTCAAATAAATTTGAAATTTATTAGGATTTTTTTCTCCATTAAGGAAACTACATGCAAAATATACAACATACAAAATATATATACAACATACAGAATATCTTTAAATAACACAACTCCCAGACAGGGACAGGGTGATCTTTGGGGGAGGGGCATTCTGTCTTTGCTTCACTATGTTCTATTTTAAATTAAAAAATTTTTTTTTGCTCCTCTGGATGGAACTCTGAGATGGCAGTGGATGGGGGATGTAGTGGTGCTGAGAGGATGGGAGAAAAGCAGAAAGCAGTACAAATACGAGACTTCAAGCAGATTCTCAGAGCGACTGGGAGGTAAAGACACAGAGAGGGTTTGGTGGAGGTGTGCAAGTATCTGTTTGAGTCCCTACTCTCAGCTCTTTTGGACATACACCTAGGGGTGGTCATATGGTAATTCATTCTTTCTTTCTTTGGTTGCGCCGGGTCTTAGTTGCAGCAGGTGGGCTCCTTAGTTGCAGCTCACGGGCTCCTTAGTTGTGGCATGTGAACTCTTAGTTGCAGCACGCATGTGGGATCTAGTTCCGGGACCAGGGATCAAATCCAGGCCCCCTGCATTGGGAGCGCGGAGTCTTAACCACTGCACCACCAGGGAAGTCCCCGTATGATAATTCTATGTTTAGTTTTTGAGGATCTGCCATACTGCTTTCCTGGGCAGTGCACAAGGGTTCCAAATTTTCTACATCCTCACCAACACTTGTTGTTTCTGGTTTTTTTGATGATAGACACCATAATGGGTGTGAAGTGTCCTTTACATTTGAACATCATAAAAAAGCACTTGTTCTAGTTAAGCCCATGTGGACTTTGGAAGGAATCCTACGGAGGGGAGGGTGGATCGGCATACGTCCTGCTGCCCACGGCAGATCCATTCACTCCTCCAGCTTCAGTTTCCTCACCTGTAAGATGGGCTTCATAATAGGACCTGCTTCTTTTTTTTTTTTTGGCCACGCTGCGCAGCATGAGAGATCTTAGTTCCCCAACCAGGGATTGAACCCTCATGTCCTGCAGTGGAAGCGCAGTCTTAACCACTGGACTGCCTGAGAAGTCCCAGGACCTGCTTCTTTGTATTGTTAAGGGGACGAAATGAGTCATCTTTGTAAGGCACTTAGTACAGTTCCTGGCACACGCTTAGTGCTTAATAAATAATAGTTATCTTTATCCTCAGCTTCTTTTAAAAAAAATTTTATTTATTTATTTATTTGGTTGTGTTGGGTCTTAGGTGCGGCAGGCGGGCTCCTTAGTTGCAGCTTTCAGGCTCCTTAGTTGTGGCTCACTGGCTCCTTAGTTGTGGCATGCATGTGGGATCTAGTTCCCGGACCAGGGATCGAAACTGGGCCCCCTGCATTGGGAGCACGGAGTCTTAACCACTGCACCACCAGGGAAGTCCCTATCCTCAGCTTTTGAAAGCTCTGAAAGTGGGCAGGAAGGGAGCCTTGGTACCTCTACATTTTGAATTGATGGGGAGAACACAGCTCAGAGGGAGACTTCCGGTATTGAGGCCTAAAAAGAAATCTGCACAAACAACATTAATGGAAATAAAAAGGAATCTCAAAGTGAAAGGGAATTTAAAAATATAACAATTCCACCCTTGTCCCTGACACTTTTTCTTTTCACCTGTCCCTTTCCCCTTCCAGACCTTGACCATTTGTGTAAACAATCTTTGCCGTTGTCACAGCCTGGAATACAGAAAATTACCCACCTGCCACCCTCTCTCCAACAGCATTCTCATGAGCTCTTCTCACTTTCCTGCACAGGTCCCCCAGTCCTCACTTTCAAGAGATGCAGAACAGCCCCTTACATGTGGCTGAGAGGCTTTCGCCTTTTGTGGAGAATGTGGATTATTTCTAGGTTTTTGCCATGATAGCCATGGCAGCCATCCTTTTTTAAAATAAATTTATTTATTTATTTTTATTTTTGGCTGCGCTGGGTCTTTGTTGCTGCGCGCAGGTTTTCTCTAGTTGCGGCGTGCGGGGGCTACTCTTCGTTGCGGTGTGTGGGCTTCTCATTGCAGTGGCTTCTCTTGTTGAGGAGCACGGGCTCTAGGCACGCGGGCTTCAGTAGTTGTGGCGCGCGGGCTCAGTAGTTGTGGCTCGTGGGCTCAGTAGTTGTGGCTCGCGGGCTCTAGAGCGCAGGCTCAGTAGTTGTGGCACACAGGCTTAGTGCTCTGCAGCATGTGGGATCTTCCTGGACCAGGGCTCGAACCCGTGTCCCCTGCATTGGCAGGCAGATTCTTAACCACTGTGCCACCAGGGAAGTCCTGCAACCATCTTTTCTGATCACAAACTCAGGCCGTGTGGTGTGAAGGGATTTTTGTGCCACTTGTGGGCAGACTGGGAACTGGAGATCTGGTCTACCCACTGACGTTGCAACTTTTGTGGCATTTCAAATGGCTTCTGAGTCCTGGATTTTTTCAAATAAGAGTTATCACCCTAAGTTCAGGGTGCGTTATTGCTGCACTTGGATGGGGAACACTGCAGGGGGCATCTTCGTGTGTATGGTTTTCTCTTCCTTTAGATTCCTTCCATAGGACACGTTTTTAGACGTGGGATTACTGAGTCAAAAATAAATGAATGTTTTTGGGGTGAGGTATATGGGGGGAAACACTTGATTCATAGAAGATTTCAACTGTAACACTACCCCTCGCTAGCTTGAGATCTGACTCATTCTCCTCATCTGTAGAATGGTGGTAATAAACTGAAAAGCACAAGATTGCTGAGAATATTACATGGGAGAAGGCAGAAGGTGCAGAGTCACTTAGTGTGGTCCCTGAGTCTTGATGGGGTCTCCAAAATTATTAGTGGAAAGTGAATATTGCCAAATTGCTTTTGTAACTTACATTGTCCCTGGGAGCAAATGAGCGTGTCAGTTTTCCCACACCCACGCCTGCATTGGATACTATTATTTTCTTCTCTCAGGGATGCTCTCCCTTGAGGTATTTTTTGCACACTGACTTTATGTCCGGTGCAGCATCAGACCCTGGGGGTACAGCTGCGAACCAGACCCAGGACCCTCCTGGCCTGGAGCTCCCACTCTAGAGGCAGTCACCACATATGGGATCAGTGCTGGGCTAAGGAGAAGCTCTGGAAGTTAGATACCAGAGCAGAGAAGAGGCACCTGAACCCACCCTGGGGCATCAGGGAAGGCTTCCTGGAGGAGGTGGCTGCTTGGAGCTGAGATTAGCCAGGCAGTAGGAAATGGCAGTGTAGAGGTGGGAAGGTGAGGAAAAGCATGATGTGTCTTGTGACCTGTCTGGGGTTCATGTGCTGCAGTAAGTATGTGAGTGAGTGTGAGAGACAGACAGACGATGGAGGGGGAGGTGTCAATCATGAGACTGAAGCTGGAGAGATGAAGAGGATCCAGATCCTGCCAGGCCCCAGGGAAGGAGTTTGATCTTCATTCAGAGGGCAGTGGGGAGGTGTGGGGAGTGACATGGTGGCCCCTGCGTATCAGAGAAACACTCTGGCTGCTGCTAGAACAGATTGGAGAAGACGCCAGCAGAGAAAGTTACTTACCTAACAACATTCTATGCCTCTTGCTTATTTATTTCGTTTATTGTCTTTTCCTATCTTCATGATTGTCAGCTCCGTGGGAACAGGGGTTTCTATATGTTTTGTTCACTGCTGTGTCCCCAGAGCCTGGTACATGGTAGGTGCTCAGTAACTGTGTATTGGAATGAATGAATGAATGAATGAATGAGCTGGGGCCACAGCCATGGGGATGGAGAGGAGAGGATGCATGCACTCCATCGACATTAGACATTGGTCCCCCTCCATCTGGGGCCTGTGGATGGACAATGCACATGCGTTTACCACAGCTCTGCTTTCCTGGGGAGACCTGGGCATGCACTTGGCCCTTCACACGGGGCACCACACAGGGTGGATTTGCAGATTTGGGAGCCCAGGTCACATTCCGGAAGAGGCTGGAAGGTGTCAGGACTGGCTCACGGCCCTCACCAGATTGTGGCATTCCCAGGAAGCGGCACCCAGAGATGGCTGAGTGAATGACTGTGAGCTCCCAGATCGGATTTAGGGGTGTCATTATGAAAGATGGGCAACAGCTGTTCGAATGAATCAACGCCTCTGAATCTGAGAGAGAAGCTACCAAACGGTTGGGTTGTGAATGGAAGGGCTTCTCTTGCCTTGTCCCTGTGAGGTTCTCTCGGATTCCCCGGGAGCCTGTGCGCTCCACGGCTGCACCCCCCAGCACCCGGCACAGAGCCTGGCTTGTAGAAGGAAGGTCAGAGGGATGGGAGGAACGAATGCTCGTGAACGACGCCTGTCTAATTTCAGCGATGATCGGTCTCGGTGACTCAACCCTCAGGAACATGGTTTTCTCTGCATGAAATCGCAGGAAATGGGAATTTCAGACCTTGCAGATCAATTCAGGGAGTTCGAGCCTGTGGACCTGGCAGGTTCAGCAACCGCAGAGGTACACTCACCACTACCCCCACTGCTGCCCCGCATCCTCCGTGTCCTGGTCCACTGCAGCCTCCTGACCTCCCAGATCAGCCTGGCTCCCCGTCTGTCCCCCCATGCCGACCTCCACGGTTATTTGTAGATAAAACCAGACACAGCTCATACCTGGTGTCCCTGCTTTCTCCAGGGAGCTCTTGTTTACCTGGCTCTGGCCATCGTGCTAATATATTTAAAAAGAGCGAGCGAGGCCACCCCAGGAATAAACAGCATCTGTCTTCTGTGTGAGTGGGCTTCTGAAATGTTTTGGAAGAGACTACCATCTCTTAAATTAAGCATAACATATGTGATGCATTTAAAGCAAGAGTTTAAAGCGAAATTTCAGTCGGTTTCCTTGTATTTTACAACAGGTTAAAGGAAAACCTGAGAATCATGGGTTTCTAGGTTTGGGAAAGAGTTCAGAATATTATTTAACCGTCCACTATGGTGGTTTAAAAACTCTTTTTTTTCCCCCCTTTGTTCATTGATTGATTGATTCATTCATTGATTCGTTCATGCAACCATATTTATAGACCAGGCATCTGCCTGACATTTTAAATGGAAACTTGAGAGGGAGCCCAATATAGAAAGGAGATTACAGATAACAGAGACACCGTTCTGGTTAAGAGGGGTGCGGACCAAGAGCCTTTCTCTTGTTTTCCCTTTTTCCTTCCCTGCAATCTGGCTACTGAGATGGGTTCAGAGATCCCAAAGTGGGGGCAACATTTGTGAGCCGTCAGCCCTGATTCAGCAACAGTGCTCTTGGTGGTTCTTCCCAGGAAAAGCTGTATAGAGAAGCTTTCATTCATTCCACCTTTGGGCAGATGAGCCGGTGTGACAGCCTGGGGTTAATGTGGTCACAGCAGGTGTCTGACGGTGGCCTGTCCCAGGCAGTGCAGCAGGTGAAACTGGTGGGGCCTCTCGGCGGGGTCAGCAGGTTGAGCTCCCAGCTGAGCTCTTCGCAGCTGCTTGGTTCTGTCATTCAGTAGCAATTGACCTATGGCCACACCAGAACTTGCCAGAGCCAGAGGAACTAGTTCACCTTGACTGCTTAGTGTCATGAAACTCAGGACTCTGGCACTTATTTAGAATCTTAGAAGGGTGGGGAGCAGGGCCAGGAGAATAGTTCTTCATTCATTTATTTATTCACTCAATAATTATGTGTTCAGTGCTATTATCTGCTAGGCCACTGTGCTAGCTCTTGGGGATTCAGGGTGACTCCTGGGGGCTTCCCATTGATGTGAAATGAAGGATCATGAACTATTAAATGTAGCTGTGTAGCTATGAGGAGTCTGGCCGAGTGTCTGTGGGTCTCTCTGGACATGTAAGAGGGAGATGATACTAGGTTGGAGGGGGGCAGCTGTGTCTGGACTGCAATCTTAGGGGAGGGCCTGCATCTGTGTGTAGCGACAGGGGTATCTCAGAGAACAGGCACAGCACGTGCAAAGGCCCTGAGGAGGCGTGTGAGGACCTCCAAGAGATGCAGTGTCCAAGTACTGCTGAGCAGGAGAACCAGGGGAAATAGCTCCCAAATTAGCCAGCTCTTTGAGTCTTCAGGAGTTACCTCCTCTAAACCGGGGGAGTCTTCCGGGACCACCACTCCCAATTTTAGGCAGTTAATCCTCCTTTTCCTGTGCTCCCATGTCCCCCTTTATAAACCATGATGTTTATTGCCCAGTGTTGTAATCGCGTGTGTGTGTGTATGTGTGTGTGTGTTTCTCACACAAGACTCTGAGTTTCCTGAGTGCAGGGGATATTTCTTATTCATCCTTGTGAACGTGGTAGGTGCTCAATAAACATGTATCAGAGGAACAGGGGAGATTTTTATTGAGCACCTACGGTTTGTACTCAGCACCCTTGATGCCCACGTGTATAGATAAGGCGACAGTACTGAAAAGCTGCTAGGAGCGTGAGTTTTACAAGCTGGCGGAGATGCCAGCAGATGCAGTTGGAGCTCGAAAGCCTTTGCGCCGTCTGTGCACATATCGCCAGAACCCCGGAACTGAGGCTCTCGCCCTATGTCTCCCCAGACCTGCTCGAAACTCAGCCTGCTGGGAAAGCCTCCCCTCCCCCGCCGGCTTCTGCCATGGGAGTGTGCGGACAGCCCCATTGGAGATGAGACACGATACCACTGGCTTTCTCCGGCAGTCACGCGTCCCCAGCCAGGACCTGCTAGCTCGGGTAAGTGGGGCTGGAGTGTCCGGGGCTGGGCAGGGCTCCTGTGGGTTCTGCTAGGGAATTTTCTCTCCATCCTTTGAATCCTGTTCTTGTCCTGTGTCTCATGTCCGGGCTATGTCTGTGTCTCAGAGGTCACGGGAGCTGGCTCTAACGATGAGCAGTCCTGATTTGGGGCAGGACCCTGTGCACCTTAGAACTCCACCCCGAGTCACTGCAGACGGGTTCCTCCCAAGTCTCCGATTTTCCCATTCTCCATTTCTGTGCCTCTCTTCTGCTTCTAACCCCGTCTAGACAGTGTTCCCCGCTTCAGGGAGAAGGAATCTTTTTAGCACCATCGAGTGTGTAAGGAAGAGAAAATATCAAAATCTGTCTGCCTTTCTTTCCTGCAGGCTGCTGAGTGAGTCAGAGCCGGGGGCAGCAGTGTAGCGCCCCAGGAAGGGAAGTGGAGGCTTGCGTTGGACTAAAATGCCTTCTACTTTTAGCCCATCTAGACGGGGGCAGGCTGGGGACAATTTTGTAGGGAAAGAGAGCACTGGAGTGAAGGTGGGGTTAGGGTGGGGGACGAATCAAGAACAGCAACTTGTCTGGCACTTTTTAAGACCAGAAAGGAAGAGGACGTAATTGTTAAAAAGGCAGAGTTGAATGGGTCCAGGACTTGAGATCACGTTTCAGCTGTGTGATGGTTGGCAAGTCAGGCCACCTCTCTGAGCCCTTTCCCTTCATCTTTATAAGGGAGATAAGGATAATCCCTGCTTCTCGGGGTCATTGGAGGATGGATGAGAGAGGAGGGCTCCTGCCTTGAGAGAGCAGAGCTCATGACTGGATGAACAAGGGGTTTGTGCCTGAGCTGCTGCAAAACTGGGGCTGATGATCACACACCCGCCTTTTAGGGTTCTAAAGAGGATGTGATTTGTAAAACAGAGGAAGCACTTGGCTTCCCTGAGGCCTCACTCATGGTAAACTCTCGTCCTTAGCTGTTACTCTTCTTACTGAGACTGTGAAGGCAGCCAGCATAAAATAGGCGTTCAACTGAAAAGAACCCAAAGGCAAAGCAATCACAACAGCAGGTGGAGTGGAAAATGAGGATGGCTTTTTTTTAAGGCTTCTGGAAGGATTGGGGAGGGGAGAGATACGGGACTGTCTGGACGGTTAGAGTTCCAAGGCCAGTGACCAACTTTGTGACCGTTGGGTAGTTGTGTGAGGTGGGGCTTGTCACCTACCCTCTCTGTGCTTGGTTGTGATGAGGCTCAGGATCAGCCTGACGTGGGCAGGCTCTGAAATGGGAAAATACTGCGGGGTGACAGGACTCTCACCAGGGTTTATGCTGGGAGCGTGTGGTGTGAATTTGGAGTCTGACCTGGGTTCGAATCCCAGCTTTGCCTCTTTACTCTCTGAGTGACCTCAGGTCGGTTACTTGGCCTCTCTGAGCTGGTTTCCATACCTGTACAGCAGAGATCAATCCCTTTTCACCCTGAAAGCTGGCCTTGAGATTAGCTGAGTCAGGGAAGTCCAAGAGAATGTTGGCGCCTTTTCTGTATCCTTTGAGCCGGACTGAACTTCAGAGTCGGGCCATTTAGTCCACTGCCCTCTGCCCACAGCTGAGAGGTGAAGGCACTGGCCCAGGCTGGCCCAGTGGTCAGTGGAGAGCTGTCGTCCAGACCCGGGACTCTGGTCTCTTGATCCCCGTCCCCCAAATCCCTCTGCTTCAACCCAGACACTGACTGAATCTTAAATTTCCTATTTTTTTTAGTGGTTGCCTCTCCGTTTCTGATGTTCGTCTTCCCCATGGATCCACAGCCGTAACCATGGTGACGCGGGTGGAGGTCGGCTCCATAAATTCTCTGACAGGAGTGCCAGGCCTGGGCGAGCTCTCCAAGGAGGAGGCTCTGACTCGGACCTACTTCCGCCAGGCTGGCAAGGCCCCCGGGGCCCCCTCAGCGCGGCTCTCGGAAGGAAGAAGCCCCCTCAGGAGCCCAGTCCGCTTGCTCCCTCTGCCGAGACTCGCCCCCAAGCCCTTCTCCAAGGAGAAGGCCGGGGACGTGACCTCCTCGTGGCCCAGCCTGAGCAGGCCGTCTCCTACCGGGGGGCTCTCCCGGGACGTGGCGGCAGAGGGGCTGGGCGAGAAGATGCCCGGCTTGGTGGGGCGGGAGGCGGGGAGTGGGGACGGCCCGAGCAGCTCGTCTCTGGTCTCCAAGGCCGCGCTTCTGCGGCCTAGCTCCAGCACCATGATCCTCTTTGAAACCACCAAAGCCGGGCCTACCCTGGGGAAGGGGGTCGGCCGGGGGGCTCCGGAGGCCGACGCAGGCGTGTCTCAGGGGCCCCCTGCTGCCTCCCGGCCTGAGGTGGCCACCAAGCCCGCCTTGCCGGCCCGAAAGCCTGCGGGGACTCTTCCCCGACCGGCCTCCCTGTCTCAGGACACCAGGCCGGCGGCCACCCAAGAGGAGACAGGCCTAAAGGAGCCTCTGTCAAAGGCCAGCAGCGTGGAGGACGCGGGTAGCCCTGCTCTGGAGCCCAGGCCTCGCCTGAAGAGAAGGCCCATGTCGGCCATTTTCATCGAGTCCATTCAGCCTCAGAAGCCAGCAGGCCCTGGCGGGGCAGCCATGGCGGGGAAGGCGCCCCCCACCCCTCCTGAGAAGACGTGGGTAAGGAGGCCTAGGCCTCTGTCCGTGGACCTCACGGCCAGGTTCGAGAGTAGAGAGGCTTTGGCGAGGAAGGTGGCGGACGAGGCCATAGCAGGATCCACGGCCCAGTGGCGGGGGCCCGAGAGGCCTGACCTGGACCCCAAAGTGGATGGGGAGTGTCTGGTCAAAGCAGAGGCTCCCCTTCACGACCCGGATTCCGACTTCCTGCAGGTGGCCAGGAAGATCCAGGAACGGAAGGAGAAGCTGCTCTGCAAGCAGGCGGAGATGGGCAACCTCAGAACCATGGGGGGCTCGGCCAGGGTCACCCCCACCAATGACCAGAATCTTGGGGAAGAGAAAGCCAAGCTGGATGGGGAGCCGGAGAAGGCACCCAGGGCCCCGCAGTCCCCTTCGCCCAGGCCTGGAAAAGGCCAAGAAGTCGCTGAGGTCAAGAGCAGAGCGGCTGATGGGGAAACCCAGGCAGGGGGAGAGCGGACCCCGAGGGGGGGCGTGAAGAAGCACGTCAGCCTCTTTGGCGAGGAGAGTGCCTCGGCCTTGTCATTGGGATCTTCACCCCCATTAGCCCCCCCTGAGTCCCCACCGGCTGCACCGGAGCAGGGGAAAGCCGGTGTGAGCGTCCAGGAGCGGATCAAAGGCTGGGTCACTGAGAGCTCGGAAGCAAAGCCAGAGATCAGGAAGAAGGTGGTCCAGGCACGGCCGCTGTCAGCGGATTTGACCAAACTGTAAGTGGGAATATCCCACTGGCTTCCCCCAGCCTCCAAGGTCCTCAACCCCTTACCAGAGACCCCTCGGGAAAGGAAACAGCAGGGCGCCAGGCTCCGTGCTGCACGCCTTACGCCCCCTCTCAGTTTACCCACAGCCCCCAGAGGAAGTGGCATTGGCTCCCATTTCTCAGATGAGGAAGCTGAGGTGTGGAGAGGCAGGGCAGCTCCCCTGTGTGTGCTGGCAGCAGGGCTAGGAGCTCCATTTCCTCGTACACTTTTCAGGGGGAAATATTGTGCCCATTTCACAGATGTGGACAGGAAAGGTGAAATACCATGAGGAAGTCGGGAGCCTGGTGCAATTCCAGCTCAGCCTGTCTCCATAGCTAAGCTTTCCTTTCCTAAAGTCCGAGGACACCTAATATATGGCCTAAACCTCTGTGGATGGCCCAAAAAACAAAATCAGATGAGTCACGATAACTTGGGCGGGTAGCTTCGCCCCTTGAGCCTCAGTTTCTTCATCTCCAAAACAGAAATGATGTTAAGACCTGCCTTTAAGGATTAAGGCAAAGACTCAGAGAGATAATGCTGAGAGTCACTCAGCCCAAGGGAGCCCTCAACACGTAGCTCCAAATGATATGATTAATCCTAATGGTTAATGATGATTTTCTAAGCTTGGCCTGGCCTCTGACATCTCTTGCTCCTTTGTTTTTCCACAAGTGGCTTCTCGGCTAGGACAGGGAGATGCCACCGGGTGTTTCTGCCAGCTTGTTAATGACATGCATGCTGCTGACATACTTTGTCAGGGATGGAGCTTCCAGGGGGAGCTCTGGGCAGACTGCCCTTCAGGCCCTGGGAACCCGGGCAGCCAGCTCGGCCAGAGTTAGACCAGTGGCTCTCAGCATTTAGAATAACCTGGAAAAAAAAATACCGATGCCTGGCCCCCACCCCACCCCCTAGAGAATCTGATTCAGCTGGTCTGGGGAGGGGCCCATGTCTTGGTGGCTTTTAAAAGTTTCCCAAGTGATTTTCATGTGCAGTCAGGCTTGTGAACCCCTGAATTCAGAAAACAGAGAAAGGGGGGAATTCCCTGGCTGTCCAGTGGTTAGGACTTGGCGCTTTCACTGCCATGGGCCGGGTTCAATCCCTGGTCTGGGAACTAAGATCCCGCAAGCTGCACAGCATGGCAAAATAATAATAATAAAAATTTTAAAAAACCCAGAAAACAGAGAAAGGGGCATCCATGTCGGGGACCTCACACACCTCCCCTCTCTGCGTCCCCCGCAGTGTCTCAGGTTGTTCCCATCTGACAGGAGGGGAAACCAGGGCTCTGGGCTTAGAAACAACTCATGCACAGCCTCACGCCTCCCAGGAGGCAGACCTTGGACTGCTGCGTGTGGGTCAAGTTTAAGCGGTTTGATTTCTTTCACCTCCCTCTTCTCTGCAGCCCCCAGCCCTGAGCTAATCTTTCAGCGTCCGCTCCAGAGAACTCTTCAGAGATGGAAAAAGTGTAGCTCCAGAACTCCCCTTTCTCCCTCTTCCCCTTTACGGTGGGGAAACAGGCCCAGAGAGGGATAATGACTGGGCCCAGGTCACCCGGAGAGGCAGAGGCAGGCCCGTGCTCCGACACATTCCCTGACTGCCCACTGCCCCCAGTCCCGTGGTCGGTCTGCGGTGGGGCTGCTATTGTGGGGTTACAGCCATTAATTATCCCTCCTGGGGCATCTTCACTCTTCTCTAAACACCCTCATGTAGCTATTAGGGCCTTGGGTAGCCTCTTATCCGCCCTACAAAAGACGATGGGGAGGTGTTAATTATCCCCGTTTTATAGGTGAGGTCACAAGCCTGGCCCAAGCTCCCTCAGTGGGGAGGCAGGAGAGCTGGGACTAGCACCCAGGTCTCTTCACCCAAGCCTGGGGCTCCTGCTGCCCCGATGATGCTGTGTTTAAGGTAGGCTGTCCCCACCGGGCCAGAGAGGTTTGGCAACTGCAAAAGACATGTCCCTTCTCGGAGGAAATTGGGCAGTGTTGCTTTGATAGTCTCAGTGCTGATTTCACCCCTGGGTTCCTGAGCTAGTTACGGGGTGTGGGCTGGAGGGAGCCACAGCTGCCGGCCCCTGTACAAGTAACTTGGATCTCTGTGCCAGGTTTTCAAGTGCAGCTTCAAACAACGAAGTCACATGTGAGAAGTGTTCTGAGCTGAGCAGTGAGCCTCCTAAAGAACCAAGAGAAAAGGTAAGGAGCCACTTGGCGCATCCTTTTTTCCCAGCAGGTAGTTATACTTATTGGAAAAAGGGCTTTTATGATCTCCAGGACCCAGGAAAGAATCAGAAACCTCTCATGAACCGTTAAGACATTTTATTCCCTTAATGTTGGGACTTTTAAAGTCCCTTCTGATATGATGGGCTGTGTGATTCCCCGTTGCAAATATAATCGTCAGGCATTTCTTTTTGTCTGTGCAAATGGGAGGAGGGACATGGCTTTCCTGTGTAAGAATGTCTGCTTTATTAAGAAATTAATAAAGATGTAAAAATGTTAATAGAAACCCCCCTCAATTTTCCCCCATTATGGTCCCTGCTTCTTTCCCCACCCTGATGTGTCACCTAGGAGAAGAAGAAGGAGGAGAATTACCATCAATTAAATTGCTTAAAAAATATTTTCATTTAGTCTGTTTTCTTAAATATTTATTTATTTATTTATGTTGCCTGTGCTGGGTCTTAGCTGTGGCACACGGGATCTTCGTTGCGGCATGCAGACTCTTAGTTGCAGCATGCATGCGGGATCTAGTTCCCCGACCAGGGATCGAACCTGGGTCCCCTGCATTGGGAGCATGGAGTCTTACCCAGTGGACCACCAGGGAAGTCCCTATTTAGTCTGTTTAATAAAAAAAAGCTCATAAAATAACTGCTAGGTATAATGGGTTTGTGGTTGATGCTTTCTGCAGTTTCAATTTTTCTTAAACAGCTTTATTGAGGTATAATTGACATACAGTAAACTGGACATGTTTAAAGCGTATAAGCAGGTGAGCTTTGACATCTTTGTACACCTGTTGAAACTTTCATCGCAATAAAGACAATGGACATTTCCAGCACATGCAAGTTTCTTCTTTGTAATCCCCCAAAGCAACCGCTGATCTGCTTTCAGTTACTATAGATTCATTTGCATCTTCTAGATTTTTATATAAATGGAACCAGTGCTCTTTTTTTGGTCTGGCTTCTTTCACTCAGAATCATTATTTTGAGCTTCATCATGTCGTCATGTGTTTCAAGAGCCCATCCTTTTTTATCGCCGAGTAGTACTCCGTTGTACAGGTAGCCCACAGTTGGCTTATCCATTCACCCCTTGATGGGCATTTGGGTTGTTTCCAGTTTGGGACCATTGCAAATAAAGCTTCTGTGAACATCTGTGGGCAAGGCTCTGTAGGGACATCTATTTTCTTTTCTCTTGGATAAATACCTAGGCGTGGAATGGCTGGATCACATAGTTTTACTTTTTAAGAAAATTATGCAGAGTTTTAAACACCAGAGCTTGGTTCCAAGCCCATTTGAACCCCTCCCATCATAAACCCCTAACAAAGGTGAGCTGGCTCTGAATGACAGTGCCCACCACTCCTGGGGTGGGCTGTTTGCCCTGTTTTTATCCTTGGATCTTGTGAGTCATTTCTTTAAAAATGGTAGAGAGGGACTTCCCTGGCAGTCCAGTGGTTGAGACTCCACACTTCCACTGCGGGGGACACGGGTTCGATCCCTGGTCAGGGAACTAAGATCCCACGTGCCATGTGGCATGGCAAAAAAAAAAAAAAGGTAGAAGGAGGCTCTAATGTAGGTGAAGCCCCCATATTCACATTAAAATATTATAGTGACAATAGCAGCAAGAACAGAAAGGGCTACATGAAGCCAGTGGGGCAAAATGTTGATTGTCATTGAATCCAGGGGATGGGCTGTGGCGAACTGATTATTTTATTCATTTATTTATTATTTTTTTCACTTTTAATGACATTTATTGTTTTTATTCAAGTGAATTTTTTATTTTAATCTGTCATTTCATACGTTTGAAAATTTTCAAAAAAAATGAAGAGTTAATAAAGAAACGCTTGCTTTAAATATCATGAGATTTCATCTCTATAAATGGACTTTTCTTTTGGTGATTTTTTTTATTGGGTAAAATACACATAACATAAAATATACCTTTTAAACTAATTTTTAAGAACAATAAATATATTTTTTAAATTAAAAAAACTTGTGTGTACACACACACACAAGTGCAAGGAGAAAGTTCTGGACAGTTCTTCCAGGATCCACTCCCCACTGATAACACTTGTTATCCAGGAAGGGGCCTGGGATTTGAATATTTGAATGAGGGAACTGAAGGACTTGAGCTTTGTCCATATTGTTTAGATTCCTGTACAACGAAAATGAATTCATATATTACTTCTGCAAAATTTATGAAATGAAACATAAAAATTTAAAATCAATATATTTTTTAAAGTCTTTAACAGCATTCCATCATCTAGAGTAGAGATTAGCAAGCTATGGCCGTGTCTGCACTATAGCTATTTTGTAATAAACAATTCAGTGGCATTAAGTATATTCTCAAGGTTGCACAACTGTCATCACTGTCCCGTTCCAGGATTTTTCATCCCCCCCAAAATGGAAACCCCTTACCCAGTCACTCCTCATCCCCCACCTCCAGCCCCTGGCAACCATGAATCTACTTTCTGTCTCTATAGACTTGCCTATTCTGGATATTCCATGTAAGTGGAATCATATATGTGGCCTTTTGTGTCTGACTTCTTTCACTGTGCATTATGTTTTCAAGGTTCATCCACGTTATAGCGTGTATCAATACTGCATTCTTTTTTATGGATGAATAATATTCCATTGCATGGATATACCACTTTCTGTTTATCCATTCATCCATTGATGGACATTTGAGTTTCCAGCTTTTGGCGATTGTGAATAATGCTGCTGCGGACATTGGTGTACAAGTTTTTGTCTGAACACCTGTTTTCAGTTCTTTTGGGTATATACTCAGGAATGGAATTGGTGGGTCGTATGGTTAAATCTTTGTGTAACTTCTTGAAGTAGACTTTTTTCTAACAGAAAAGAAAAATTTTAAATATGACTAAGCAATAATACATGCATATTATAAAAACCCAACAGAACTAAAATGTGTAGGATTAAAAGATGACGTTCTCATCCTCATTTCTTCTTCCTACCCTCACTCCTTCACTCACAGTTGTTTTTTTTTAATTAATTTATTTTATTTATTTATTTTTGGCTGCGTTGGCTCTTTGTTGCTGTACGCAGGCTTTCTCTAGTTGTGGCGAGCGGGGGCTACTCTTCGTTGCGGTGCACTGGGCTCTCATTGTGGTGGCTTCTCTTGTTGCAGAGCATGGGCTCCAGGCATGCGGGCTTCAGTAGTTGTGGTACGTGGGTTCAGTAGTTGTGGCTCGTGGGCTCAGTAGTTGTGGTGCATGGGCTTTGTTGCTCCACGGCATGTGGGATCTTCCCTGACCAGGGTTTGAACCCGTGTCCCCTGCATTGGCAGGTGGATTCTTCACCACTGCACCACCAGGGAAGCCCTTCACTCCCAGTTTGATTGATATCTTTTCTCCATTGTTTATGTACACACGTACATGTTTATACACATGTACACATGTAGTTTTTTTAAATGATATTTTATTATAAATATATAGTTCCTCATCCTGCTTTTCTTCCACCAGCATGACATTTTGTGTGTTCTTAGACGTTAGGACATTGGGACCCACACCCCCTTCTGTGGATCCAAGTGCCTGTGTGGTATTCAGTTGTTTGAATATTTCAGAATTTATTTAGCCAGTGCCCTTCAGATGGGCATTTAGGTTGTTTCTGTGTTCTTTTGTTTCACAAACAGTGCTGTATGAACTTTCTCGTTCACATAGACTAGTGCACGTGGGCAAAGCAAGAATCCTGGGAGGAAATCGGCCAGATAAAAGGAAATGAGTGTCTTAAAATCATGACCGATATACTGAGTTGCCCAAGAATCATGCCCATTTGTCTTCTCACCAAGTGTCTGAGAGTGGCTGTGTCTGAGAGTGGCCGTTTCACCACATCCTCACCCACACTGGCTATGCTCAGTCTGTAAGATTTTATGGTGTCTCACTGCTGTGATTTTAAAAGCAGCTATTTCAGGGCTTCCCTGGTGGCACAGTGGTTAAGAATCCGCCTGACAATGCAGGGGACACGGGTTCGAGCCTTGGTCAGGGAAGATCCCACATGCCGCGGAGCAACAAGCCCGTGCGCCACAACTATTGAGCCTGCGCTCTAGAGCCCGCGAGCCACAACTACTGAACCCATGTGCCACAACTACTGAAGCCCGCGCGCCTAGAGCCCTGGCTCCGCAACAAGAGAAGCCACCGAAATGAGAAGCCTGCTCACCGCAACGAAGAGTAGCCCCTGCTCGCCGCAACTAGAGACAGCCCGCGCGCAGCGACAAAAAACCCAAGGCAGGCAAAAATAAATAAATAAATAAATAAAAGCAGCTATTTCAATCACCTCATCTCTTTCTTTCCATTTCAAACTGCCCCCCCCAGGTTTTTTTTTGGCTGCACTGCACGGCTTGTGGGATGTTAGTTCCCCGACCAGGGATCGAACCCCAGGCCCTGGCAATGGAAGCCCGGAGTCCTAACCACTGAACCACCAGGGAATTCCCTCCATTTCAAACCCTTTAACTTAAATTGGATTTTTTTTTTTTCCCACAGCAAAAGGAAGGGCATGGTGTGGATGGAGCATCTGTCCCAAGAAGCCCCTGGAAGCCTGCGACGACCTGGGAGAAATCCAGGCAGACAGAGCGGAAAGACAGTTCTGACCAAGTCCCTGGCAGTGGTTGGAGCGAAAGTGTGGTGGGGCCTCTGAGCCCTTCTGCCAGCACCCCGTATGATGACGGAAGCTTCCAGACCGTGTGGGCCACAGTGTTCGAACATCACGTGGAGAAGCACACCGTGGCTGACCCGTCAGGACACTGTCCCGCAGCCATGACCCCCAGGGACACGGCCGATGTCTTGGAGCTCAGATCCATGTTCCTTGGGCCGAGAAGCTCTTTCCCGCAAACCACATACCTGAAGAAAGAGTGGTTGGAAAATCCCGACCCAAAGAAATCTGGGCGAACCGCCTTCTCCAATGGTGAGCCCAAACAGCATCATACGTCTTCCCTCCTGGGAAGATACCCTGTGGGCGAAAAGTGCAGTAATAACCCCTGCCTCAAGCTCTTGGAAAGCCCTCCCGCATCCGAGAGGGTCGAGCCCAGGTATGACATCATGCACGCGGTCGGGGAGCGTGCGCACAGCGAGGCCATCCCCACGGCGCCCGAGGAGAAGGCTGTGACGCTCCGGAGCAGCCAGTCTCGGCCCTTGCTGTCCCAGGAGGTCACCCCTGCCGTGACCCCTGCTGACCCCAAGCGCAGGCTGGAAGGCCAGGTGGGGTCCGTCCAAAGGGCCAGTTTGATCTGGGAAGCTCGAGGGACGCGTGAGGTCAGTGGGCCAAAGCCTGAGTTCCACCGAGAGCTAAAGGACACGTCTGGAGGCAATTGCCTGTCACCCAGATGGACAGGTGGGGTGGCCATGAGCTGGCAGAAAGCCGCCGTGGGGGTCAGTGAAGAGAGAGGCTTGGAA
Organism: Eubalaena glacialis; assembly: GCF_028564815.1. Taxonomy (NCBI): domain Eukaryota; kingdom Metazoa; phylum Chordata; class Mammalia; order Artiodactyla; family Balaenidae; genus Eubalaena; species Eubalaena glacialis. The sequence goes on from NC_083730.1 coordinate 76,127,401, forward strand.
CCAAGCCCCGAGGTCACCTCTGCGAGGACCATCCAGGCTGCCATCCAGGAGACCCAGCACCAGGGGATCGAAGGGGCCGGAATAAAGCCAGGGGAAAGGGGTCCCCCCCAGGGGGGCCCTCTGGAGCCTCCTTCCAGGGCTAAGGGCGAGGCCTCTGACTTCCGAGCCCGGCCACAGGCAGACGTGCTGCTGCAGAAGGGGCCCCTCGCCGTGGCTGGCGGCCAGGGTGGAGGGAGGCCGGCCCGGGTGCCGGAGCCCGAAGCCAGGACGCGGAAGGTGAGCCCTAGCGACCAGAGGATGGAGAGGTGGAGGCGGCGGACGTTACCCCACGACGCGAAGTTCGATGAGTTCAGCTTGCTGGCCCCAGAGCACTCTTCCAAGGCAGAGCAGAGACGGACGGGTTATTTGACCTGCACCGCAGGTGCCTTAGGAAAACCCCAACTAGCCCACGGTTGGGAGGAGCCCCAGCAGGGGAACCCGGGCGCGTCACAGGTTCTTTCAGCGGCAAAGCAAGGGTCATCTGTGGAACCCAAGGCGACCTTTTTTGCAGTGACATATCAGATTCCCGACCCTCAAAAAGCAAAGAGTGTTGTTAAGCCTGGGCTCGAAAACTTGATGGAACATTCTAGAAAAATAGCCCCACCTCCATCGCCTCATCTTTTAACATCTACGTTGGTTTCTCTGAACCGTGAAGAGCTGCTGGAGACCATGGGCAGTAAAAACCAGGGTCCAGGCAGAGAGCATGACAGCGCAAACTTTCCAAAGACTCCGAGGCTGGCGTCTCTTGGGGACAGGATTCTGGGTCCTCCCAGCGAGAGAATCTCCGATGCCGACGCTTTATGGGTTCATCGGGGACCGGAAGACAGCATTGGTTTTCACAGCGACTGGAAGGACGGTGGGAACAAGACGTCCCCCCCTGGTGCTCCCAAAACACCTCCGGCTCTCAAAAGTCACCCGAAAGCCACCCATCTCCTGGTCAGAAGGAAGACAGAGGTGGTCAGCGAGACGTTCCCAGGTAAAATCAAGGATGGCTACAGGTCCAGCGTCCTCGACATTGACGCCCTGATGGCCGAGTACCAGAGACAGCTGGCCGCAGGCCCCAGGGAGGCTCAGGAGCTGATGGGGGGTCTGCCTGCAGAGCCCAGGGCCTCAAATCCTGAGAGGCCCGGCCAGCAAGGCGAGGTGGATCGGAGACGGAGGAGCCTGAAGGAGGGCCCTGAAATTGAGGGTCCCCGGAAACAAGCCAGTTTTGCCGAAACAAACCCCAGTTCTACCCCCGGCTCGGGCAAACAACTGGCAGAGACCCCGGGGGCAGCCACGAACACCAAGGTCAGCCCTCCTCTGTGGGCTCTGCCGCACTCAGCTCCTCCTGAGAAATATCCAGGGGCCTCTTCTGGCCCTGCAGGTCCCAGGAAAAAAGGCGTGGGGGTCACTGAGGATGAAAAAAAGGCCTTTATCAGTAAACATCACAGTGCAAAGTGCCAGCATCCCCTGGCTGAGTCAAAGCCCACCACCTCCTGGGAGGATCTGGGCAGTGGGGCCATCATGCCACCCAGGTCGTCCCCCACTGACCAGAAGAAAGGGCCCCCAAGGAAATCCCTCAGGAGGGGAGAGGAGGACAGTGTGACCCAACGGGGCAACCACCCATTGGACTGTGGAAGGTCACTGCTGGATGTCAAGAGGGCCCATTCGGAGAAAGGCCCCCCTCTCAAAATCCGAGAGGGCCTGTCCATCATGCAGGAAGCCAGAGAGAGGAGGCAAGAGCAGCCCAAAGGGAGGCCCAGCCTCCCCAGGGAGAGTTCAGAGGCCAAAGACATCAAGACAGGGCTCTGTCGGCAGGAGTCGGGGAATCGAGACAGTCTAAAGGTGAGTACAAACCATGTTGCAGTTTTGTCAAACGTTGTTAAACATGCAGGCCAGGGGTCTCAAACTCAGAACCCACGTGGGTAGGCCAGGTGAGTATGGAAATGAGTGGAGTCAGGCTGGGTGTGAGATGCTAGGGAGTGGTGGGGCTTGTGGCAAATGGAGAGCCCATGCCTTATCGGAAGGGGGCAACCGCTGTGCAGCCCCGGCTGGTTCTTGACAAGTGAGGAAGGTGGTGTTGAGATGGCAGATCTGATTTATCAAGAGAACTGGAAAGATCCAGATTTTTATCCGTAATCCCCTCCCCCATTATGAAATGAGGACAGAGTACTAAAAAAATGCTGCTTAGTCCAAACAAAACTTGTCTGCTGGCACTATACAGCCCGTGGGCTACCAGTTTTAAACCTCTGGCCTAGAATGATCACGATAGGTATCATTTATTGAGCACCTGCTGTATTCCAGTATGCTGCATCACGTTCATCATTGTATCCCCAGAGTCCAGCATCCTGCTTGATGTTTCGTGAACATTCAAGAAGGGTTTGTTGAATGAGCGAGCTCACATGAGCCTCAGGACAATCCACACGAGAGGGATTGTCATGGTTTGTGTTCCTATAGAAGCAGCCCCCTGCAAGTTGTTTTAGGAGGTGATCCCCAGAGGAGCTGGTGTGGGGAGGAGAAGTGAGTCAGGAAGGGAAGCAGGTGATGAAGGTGTGGGCACCTGAGGCTCGTTCTCACTGGAGACCCCTGGGGAGCAGCACAGGTCACCTCTGGGTGGTCCTGTCCAAGGGGCAGGGGACCTGGAGTATTTGTTTCCTAGTTCCCCTCTGTCCTTGCCTGAGGCTGTGTCTGGGGTTTTTACCATTCAGACTCCTCTAACCTGGCTGGGGCCATGCTCAGTGGTGGAGAGGAAAATCCTCACGCAGCATTGGCATGTACTTGAGTGGTGGGCAGGGCACCCACAACATCCGCTGCAGGTATGCTCACCTTGTTCAGATGGAAAAAACTGAGGCTCAGAGAGCTTCAGTAACTTATCCCAAGTCACAAAGCACCAAGTGGCGTAGCCAGTGTTTGCACCCAGGTCTAGCCTGATACCCGAGCTTTCAGTGGAATGAGAGATCATGAAGGTGGGGAAGAAATCTGAGGCATGGAGTCAGCCCTCGGGAAACTTTTGATCTCTGTGCGGAGGCGGGACATGGTGATTGACGGCCAGGAAAGGATGTGGTGCAGAGTGAGGCGCTGGAGAAGAGGCCCAGGGAGACGTCCCGGAGGAGGCCCTGGCCTGAGCCCACCCTTGAGGGATGGATATGAATTCGGATGGGCTGATTAAGGGAGGTGAGGGCATTCTTGGTAGGAGCACAGCATGGGCAAAGGTTCAGAGGTGGGAAAAAAAACGGCATGCCCTGGGGCCAGTGTGGAAACTGACTATGGGCCCCTCCCTGTCACCCCCCATCCAACCTAGAAAGGGATGTTGTGGAAATTAAGCGATAGGAGAATTCACCTAAGGTTCAGGGCGCGTAAGTGGTGGAAGCAGACTTTGAACCCACGTCTCTTCCAATGACCATATTCAGGCTTGCGTTGGAATCTGCGCTCTGCCGCTCACCGGCTCAGCTGTGTGCAGAGCAGGCACTTGGCCTCCCCGAGCCTCAGTTTCCCCCTCTCCGGAGTTAGGAGTTAACGGGGATTCCTTCCTTGAGGCGCTGCGACCAGGCGGAGAGGAGATAAAGTGCCCAGCATGGGCCGGGCAGGCAGCGGGCTCCGCAGATGCGCCTCCGGGAAGGGTTTCGCCTCCCCCCCGCCCCCCCACCCAGCTCCAGGCTGTTGTTATGGGGAAGCGAGAGAGGGAAGAGGCCGTGGAAATGTGACACTGCATCTGTGTGCCAGCGCCTGGCTGAGGGGCCCGCCGGCAGCAGGAGACTCGGGGCCTCGTGGAGGGGCCACCCCAGCCCAGCCTTGGACGCCCGCCCGGGGTGCCGGGGCCCCAGGAGCGCTCATTGTCAGGGGATCTGTTTTCTCACAAAGGGGACTGGGAAGCCTTGGAACAGCTCCCGTTTCTCTTCTCTGCTGCCCAAAGATCTTTGGTTCTTGACCTTTAAAAAATAAATAAGAGCAAAACAGAAGTAAAAAATGTTGGTTGTTGAAAATTCAAACCTTACAAGAGTGTATAACTTGTATAGAAAAATGTCCCCCCGGACCCCTTTCCTTTCCTGTCCCCCAGATGCAGCCACTGTTACGGTTTTTGATCTCCTTGGAGACTTGCCCACACTCCAGAGTGGCTTACCCATCGTATATGTATTGATTTATAATTGTTGTATTTTTCTTATTGCAAAAGTAGTGAATGCTTGGGCACAATTTAAAATATTATTGAAACATATGGTTTAGGATGGAAAGCTCCCCCAAATGAGGACCCTCTGGTGCACTGGGACCCTCCCCTCCAGGCCTGTTGGTGGTTCTCGGCCATGGGCAGCTTTGCTCCCAGGGCGCATTTGGCCAAGTTTGAGACATTTTTTGTTGTCGTAACCAGGGAAGAGTTTGCTCCTGGCATCTACTGGGTGGAGACCGGGGGTGCTCCACAACATCCTACAGCACAGCCCCCAATACAGAGAATCATGGAGCCCCAAATGTATGTAGATCTGAGGCTGGGGCACCCTGGCCCAGACACAGATAGGTAAATGCATACTGTTCTGTGGAAACATGGCAGCATTCTTCAGAAAATCTCACAACTTGCTTTGTTTTTTCTGTTGTGTATTTAAAATTTTTTTAAATTTTTTTGTAAAATTTTTAAAGATTACTTTCCATTTACAGTTATTACAAAATATTGGCTACATTCCCCATGTTATACAATACATCCTTGAGCCTATTTACACCCAATAGTTTGTACCTCCCCCCCGCCTCACGCTTACGTTGCCCCTTCCCCCAATGCCCCACTGGTAACCATTAGTTTGTTCTCTATATCTGTGAGTCTCCTTCTTTTTTATTATATTCACTAGTTTGTTGTATTTTTTAGATTCCACATATAAGTGATACCATACAGTATGTGTCTTTCTCTCTCTGACTTATTTCACTTAGCATAATGCCCTCCAAATCCATCCATGCTGCTGCAAATGGCAAAATTTCGTTCTTTTTAATGGCCGAGTAATATTCCAGTGTGTGTGTGGTACACACACACACATATACACACACACGCACACCCCATCTTCCTTACCCATTCATCTGTTGATGGACATTTACATTCCATACCTTGGCAATTATAAATAATGCTGCTGTGATCATTGGGGTGCATGGATCTTTCTGAGTTAATGTTTTTGTTTTTTTCAGATATATACCCAGATAACTTGCTTTTAAAACTTTAACAGTAAAAAAAAAGTGCATGTATAATCACCTTATTATTTTTAATGATTGCAAAGTATTTCATTATGTGACTGAGCCCAAGCTTTTCTTATCCAGACTTTTGTGGATGGACATTTGGGTTGATTTGAGTTCTAGGGCTTCATTGAGCATCTTGAGGTGCATCTCTGCTTCCTTGGGTGAAGATTTCTTGATTGACAGCCAATTCTGCTCATGTGCCCCACATGGGGTGTGATTGCAATTAAAGTTATTCCTCCCTCCCTCCCTCCTCTCTTCCCTTCGTTCTCACTCTTTCTTTCTTTTTCACTTAACATTTATCAGAACTTTGTCCCAGGCCCAATTATAGTATTTCATTTCATCAAATGATTTATTTTCGTTTCAGGAGAGAATATTTTCACATGGCTCCAAAAATACTTATAAAGTAAAAATTCCCCCAGACCTCTCATTCTCCATCCTCCCGTTCCTCCTCATCCCGTAATCATATTCTTTTCTGCCCAAATTCTTTTAGAGTTTCTTTCCGAAAATACAAGCAAATGTGAATACGTAAGTCTTGTTTTTCCTTCCCTTTTCCGTAAAAGAGAGCGTTCTCTAAGAGTGGTTGAAACTTTGGTTGCCTATGGGTAAGTCCTAAAAGACAGCAGTCCAGGGGCTTCCCCCCAGACCAATTTGGCTGAAGTCTCTGGGGTGGGGCCTGACTTTGTCAGTTTTAGAAGCTCCCCTGGGGATTCTTGGGTGGAGGGTCAATGCTGAACCCACAGATCTGCTACCTGCCGTTTTTTTGTTTTTTGTTTTTTGTTTTTGTATAAAGCCTCTTCGAGGACTTTTGCATTCAGCCCGCAGACAGCGAGCGTCCTCATTGTTTTTAACTGCTGCATAGTAGAGGTGGATGATATTTCCCACCTTTTACTATTTACAAACCACGTACGTGCAGGTGTATCTGTGGGTTCAGAATGGCGATTGCCCTTCCACGGGGGAAGGGGGCTGTGGTTTTGCAGGACTGCCAGCGTGCCATGCAGTGGAGCTGTACCAGTTCACATCCTCCCCAGTGATGACAGGGCCCCGTCTCCCCTCAGCCTTGCCAGCCGGCTGGGTTATCAAACTTTTGGAGCTCATGCTCCCAATGAGTGCCCTCCATCCTGTCACTTGTGCGTGAGGCCATTTGTATTTCCTTCGTATAACCTGCTGGCTTAAGTTCCGCCACTTTTCTTTTGGAAAAAGAATTCTTCATTAGGAAGATGAACACTTTGTACTTTCATGATTTGACTTCTTCCTGGAAACAGCCCTGGACTGCAAATGGGGCAGACCTGGCATTGGGCAGACCTAGCTTTGTGACTTACCAGCTGTGTGGCTCTGGGCACCTTGCCAGACCTCTCTGAGCCTCAGTTTCCTCACCTGTAGAATGGGAATCCTGCTTGCCTCATGGACTTGCTGGAGATTTATCACAAAGTAACATATAGTCAAGTGCCTGGCCCAGGGCCTGATGTGGAGAAGGTTTGTGGAAGTCAGAGGGATGCACTTAGGGTCAACCTTCATCTCTTCACACATTGCATAAGTGTACGAATCTGGTGTCAGGCCCTGTTCTGGGCACCAGGGTTGCTGGGAGGGCCCAGTCCACTGTATCAGGCTGTGCCGTCCAATACGGCAGCCACTAGCCACGTGTGGTTCTTTCAATTTAAATTAGTTAAAATTAAGTAAGATCCAAAATTCAGTTTCTTCGTCACACTGGACACATCCAAATGCTCAAAAGCCACAAGTGGCCCATGGCCATGGTATTGCTCAGCCCAGATGGAGAACCTCGCCATAATCACAGAGTGTTCTAGCAGACAGCGCTGGTCCAGATGGGCAAGCAGAGTGAGTGAGTGGGATCATTCAGAGAGTGGTAAGTCCTGGGGAGATAGAGTAACCTCCCTGTCTCCCCCTTTCTCTAAGGGGCGGTCTCATGGGAAGGAACTTGACAGATGCCATGTGAGTGATGGGAGCACCCCAGGCAGGCCGGGATCTGCGGGGAAGAGGCAGAAGCAGTGAGTGAAGATGCCCCAGCATGGGGATGAGCTGGTCCTGGGGATGCTGGAGGGACCCCAGTGGGCCCTGGGATGCTGGCCAGAGCTGAGCTGGAGAGGTGAGGAGGGGCCAGAGCGTAAGGGAGCTAGCAAAGGGTTCTGAGCTGCTGCCACCATCTGTGTCTCAGAGAGACCCCTGGCTGCCCTCTGGGTGAGGGTGGAAGCAGGGAGGCCCGTAAGGAGGCTGCCGTGGTCCTCAGACAGGTGACAGGGCTTGCACCAGGGTGGTGGCAGTGGAGGGGTTAGCAGCATTTTTTGAGGAGGTGGTAACAGCTTTACTGAGATATAAATTCATGGCCCATGCAATTCACCCATTTAAAGTGTACAGTTAATTCAGTGGCTTTTAGTATATTCACAGAGTTCTGCAACCATCATCACATTCAATTTTAAAATATCTTCTTCATCCCCCAGAAAGCCCTGTACCCACTGACCAGTCACTTCCTGTTCTCCTAATACCCTCCAGGCCCAGGCAACCATTCATCTACTTTCTGTCTCTATAGATTTGCCTATTCTGGACATTTCATATAAATGAAATCACACGAAGTGGTCCTTTGTGACTGACCTCTTTCACTTAGCATAATGTTTTCAAGGTCCGTCCGTATTGTAGCATATATTAGTAGTTCATTCCTTTTTATGGCCGAATAATATTCTGCAGTATAGATGCACCCCATTTTATTTATCCATTCATTGGTGATGGGCGTTTGGGTTGTTTCCACTCTTCAGCTATTATGGAGGAAGGTGCTTTGAACATTCATGCACAAGTTTTTGTATGCTTTCATTTCTTTGGCTATATACCTGGGAGTGGCATTGCTGGGTTATATGGTAATAACTCCAGGTTTCACCTTCGAGGGGCTGTCAGACTGTTTTCCAAAGCAGCTGCACCATTTTGCATTCCCACCAGCAGTGTATGAGGGTTCTAATTTTTCTGCATCCTAGCCAACATTTGCTATCATCTGTCTTTCTGATTCTAGCCATCCCAGTGAGTGTGAAGTGATATCTCATGGTGTTTTTTTTTTAATTGAGATATAATTGACATGTAATGTTATATCAGTTTCTGATGTACAACATGATGATTCAGTATTTGTATATATTGCAAAATGATCATTGTGGTTTTGATTTGCATTTCCTGTTGAGCATCTTTTAACGTGCTTATTGGCCATTTGTGTACCTTTCTGGAGTAATGTCTATTCAGATCCTTTGTCCATTTTTAAATTCGTTTGTTATTTTATTATTGAGCTGTAATTATTCTTTGTACATTCTGGATACAAGTGCCTTATGAGACATAATGATTTGCAGGAATGTTCTCCCATTCTGTGGGTTGTCTTTTCACTTTTTTAAAATTAATTAATTAATTAATTAACTTCTGGCTGCGTTGGGTCTTGTTGCTGCGCATGGGCTTTCTCTAGTGTGGCGAGCAGGGGCTACCCTTCTTTGCGGTGTGCGGGCTTCTCATTTCGATGGCTTCTCTTCTTGCGGAGCACAGGCTCTTGGCGTGCGGGCTTCAGTAGTTGTGGCACGCGGGCTCAGTAGTTGTGGTGCACAGGCTTTGTTGCTCCGCGGCACGTGGGATCTTCCCGGACCAGGGATCGAACCTGTGTCGGCTGCATTGGCAGGCGGATTCCCAACCACTGCGCCACCAGGGAAGTCCCACTTTTCACTTTCTTAATGGTGCCCTTTGAAGCATCAAAGTCTTTCATTTTGATGTAGTCTAGTTTTCTTTTGTTGCTTGAGCTTCTGGTGTCCTATCTAAGAAACTCTTGCCTAATCCATGAAGGTCATGAAGATATAAGCCTATATTTTCTTCTAAGAGTTTTCTTCTTTTGGCTCTGACGTTTAGGTCTTTGATCTATTTTGAGTCGATTTTCGTATATGATGTGAGGTTTGCAGCATGTTTTCAAGGCAGTGTCAGCTTTGTTGATGGGATGGAGAGAAAGAGGAGACAGAGGGTGACCCGAGGGTCTTGGCCTACCCAGCTGGTGACGGGGACAAGGTGGGGAGGAGCGATTGGAGGGGAGGAATGGAGAGGCCTGTTTTGGGCACATGAGGTCTCAGACCAGCGTGAGCAGTGACTATAGATGGTAAGTGGGCAATGGGATCTGCAAGTCTGGAGTCCCAACACAGAGAGACAGAATCCGGACTCGTCCGTGTGTACACGGGATTTATTTAAGCCATGGGGTGTGATAAGAAACCCCAAGGGAGTGATGTAGAAGAGGAGGCTGCGTGGCTGGCCTGGGTCACACTTTCACATGTCCCTCTGAGATGCAGGGAGCCTGAGAAGGAATAGCCAGGGAGGTCAGAGGAGAACCAGAGAGCCTCATAAGGCATCAAAAAAGAGACTGTGAGGCAAGGGATCAGAAATCCAGCCATGCTCTTCACTCACGCTGTGTGTTCTTAAGCAGATGCCTTCCCTCTCTGGGCAGGGACAGTGTGAGGTATGTAAAATCCACATTCTAGAGTCCCGTGTTTACTGGCTTGTGACTATCCCCTTATATATAAAAATAACAGGATTCATACCAGCACACCTACTCCATTGTATTCATGTACCATTTCTCTGTATATGTGCACATGTGTTTGGATGCATGGAAGGATGTCTAAAATGAGGTCACCAAAAGTTGCCAGTGGCAGTGATGAGGCAGGCTAACATTTACGGAGCGCTCCCCACCTGCCAGGCATGGGGGAGACTAAGATGAAGCCAACCAGGCACCCAGGTCTCACGCACGTCTGCCCCCTGGTGGCAGCACTGAGTCACACGCTTTCCACGGGCTGGTCCATCCCTGAACTGAGGACGATTATTAGGGGTCTTTCCCCACATGGTCAAGGCTCAGAGAGGTTAAGGCACACAGCTGAGGTAACACAGTTACTAAGTGGCTGAGGCTGGGCTGAACCCAGACCTGCTGATCCTACATATTACCCCCGTTCATTGAGGTGGACCACCTGCCATGGGATGGTGCGGGGGGGGGGGGGGGGGGGGGGGGATGGAGCATCTGGCACTTTAATTTTCTTCTTTGCCCTTTTAGGTCAGAATGGCCTCTCTCGGTGTGACATATTCTTCCTGCAAATAGGGAAGCCCCAGTAAAGTCCTTTTCTTGTGTCCTGTGCCTCAGGTGCCACCGGGGAGGGAGGATGCCCTTCAGGACAATGAGCCGCTGCTCCAGCAGGTGATCCCTGTGGCCGCGGGCCCCCGGAGAAGCCACAGCTTCTGCAAGGACAAGAGGAGCGGGCCCTTCGTGGTGAGTGGTGCTGGCGTGGCCAGAGTGGACGTAGTTGGGAATGTCCCAGGCTGGCCCCAGGGCCTGAGGGGGGCAGGGACGGGCAGGTGACTGTCTGGGAGCCTGGTGCTGTCTGGCTGTGCCATGGTTCATGACGTGGAGGATGTTTGGTGGCTCTGCTGGGGAAGCCTTCTCCTCTCGTGGGTTTTTGGCCCCTTGTGGAGGGGTAGCCCCTGCTGCTTGGCGTGGAGCGGTTAGGAGAACACGTGCTGAGGTCTGAGAGCCCTGGGTTCGAATCCCAGCACTGTCTCCTCCTCTCAGCCTCTTTGAGCAATTTTTATTAATTTCTCTGCACCTCAGTTTGTTCACCGGGAGAACAGGGCTGTGATTCCTGCTTCTTTTGCGCCGCTGGGAGGATGGAGTAGGATTGCGTGGGGCCCAGCACATGGTAATTCAGACAGTGATCGATAGTGTGGTGACGACAGGAGGAAGGCGGGGTTAAGCTGCTTCTGGAGCCGGATCGCCTGGGTTCACATCCTAGCTCTGCATGCAGATGGGCGTCCGGCCTCAGTTTCCTCATCTGTAAAATGGGGGTAGTAATAGCATCTACTTCACAGGGCTGATGTGGGGTTCAGATAAGATAATTCGAGAAGTGTTTAGCTTGGTCCCGGGTACACGGTAAACACTTTAATAAGTGTTACATTACCATTATTATTATCGTTGTTGTTGTTGTTATTATTCTTGTTTTCGAGTGTCCTTTTGGCTGTCACTGAGCTCTGTCTTCTCAGCCAGCACTTCCTCCCTCTCAGCCTGTTTCCTCACTTGTGGAAGCAAGTAGGTAAATGAGGTGGCGGGACCCCAGGGGAGCCCCCTTCCCTGGAGCCTCAGTGTCCCCAGCTGGGCTCCAGGGCTTCACCACGTCTGAATTTCCGTGATTTTCTTTTCTGGTTTTTTTTTTTTTTTTCACTTTTGCTCCATGATCCTTGGAGATCTGCTGAGCTCTGCATTTCCTCCTGAAGTCCCTCCCGGGCCCTGGGCCTTGCGTGGGGACATCTGAGATAAGCCTTTTTTAATGAGGCAACACCAGCTCTGTGCCTGAGGTCATTCTGAGTGCAAGGCTGCATGCATTTCAGTGGTTATCTGTGCCCGGTCTCACGTCTCTGAGACGTGGGCTCCTGCAGCATTGAAGCCAGAGGTCCATTCCTTCTAGCTTTATGGCCACGGGCAAGAGACTTCACTTCCCTGAACCTTGGTCTCCTCCTCTGTAAAATGGGTGAAGACGCCGCCCCTGGCAGGCTTCTTGCCGAGACATGATGGGAGAGTTAAAAGGCCTGACTGTGGGGCTGGGGGTGACAGCTCCCATGCAGGGACTCAGACGTCGGCTGAGAAGCCCTGGAAAATTCCTCAAGTGTCCAGATCTCAGCCACCGATTTCTTTCTCACCCTTGTCTCCACTCCCTCTCAGGCACTGACCCAGCTTATCTGATTGTGTGTGTGTGTGTGTATGTTTGTGAGAGAGAGAGAGAGAGAAGACAAAGGCCATGGAGCGAAGAGCATTCAAACCCTGTCTTTTTACAGTCTCTGCTTGCCGGCCCCTCCCCTTTCTCCCTCTGTCACTGAGGAGCCTTTGTCCATGGAGTCGTCAGGTGGCTCCCTCCTTCTGGCCCCCAAGGCCCCTGCCCCATTGCTGCCTGCTTGATCACCTCTACCCCGGAGGTGGACGGGTTGGGGTACTGAGCCTGAGCAAGACAGAGCTGGGGCCCCAGACCTCGGTTCCCTGCTTTCAGGACTGACACCTGCAATTCCAGGTAGTGGCCACCAGGGGGTGGTGGTGTTCAGCTCACTTTCTGATGGCTCCAAAAGCCTGTCTGGGGGGACCTCAGCATTGGGGCTCTGGAGACTGAAAGAAGTAGGTTCAAGTTCTGGCTCTGGCACTCTGTGACCTCAGGCAAGTGGCTTGATGGACCCCACTGAGCCTCAGTTTTTGCTTCTGTAAAATGAGGCTGGTCCCAAGTGGCCTCCAGAGTATTTTTGTGAGCAGTAAATGAGGTCACTCAGCCGTCAGGAAAGTAAATTCCCAGTTAATGCCTTGGCTGCGGGGATCACTGTTCCCGCTTTCCTTTTCCTCTCCTTCTCTTCCACCTCCCTTGCCCCCTCCTCCTCCTCCTCCTCCTCCTAACTCCCCGTCCTCCTGTCGTCTCCCTTTTTCTCTCCTAGTCCAACTCTCTCATTATGAATGGGGAAACTGAGGCCCCGAGAGAGGGCCTGACGTAGGCAGGGCAACCCTGCAGGTGAGGCCTGGGGTCCTGAGCCCTTGGCCCTGCCAGCTGCCCCTACCCCTCTGGAGGTAGGAGGTGGTCAGTCCTGCATTTTATACTCTGTGGTACGTTTGGGGATTCATTCACTAGTGGATAAACGCCATCTACCGTTACTCGTGTCACTGTTTTGATTGATGACTTTGTACTGTTGACTTCCGATTGAGATTCAGGTTCATCTCCCTTTTTTGAGTCTGTGCTCCAGGCCTTGTCAGTCCCCACTCCCCACTCATGTTAGGGAATATGAATCCCATTTTGCAGAGGAGGAAACCAAGTCTCAGAGAGGTTAAGCCACTTGCCCAAGGCCACACAGTCAGCAAGCGGGGAGCTGGAATGCATACTGGGCCTGTTTCACCTCCAGCCTTGGCCCTGGGCCCCTTCTGCCTCAGGCCTGTGCTTTTGGCCTGGGACCACCCTGCCAGCCCCTCTCTCCCCTTGGGCCTGCAGTGCTTGGTGCATCTCTCACAAGGAAACAAGACAGCCAACCAAGCCCCAGGGCTGAGAATATGATATTTGTCCAGCACAGGGTTGGCCACCCTCCGAAGGGTGCCTGGGACCCACTGGGGCTGATGCCCTGCTGATCTGCAGAGCCCCACCCACCTCCAGCTGGTCAGACCCTGAGCATGAGGTCAGACCGGTCCCACCCGGCCGCTTCATAGAGGCGGCAAACGAGTGAGTTTAGCACTCGGGGCCTCTCTTTTTTTCCTCTGTAAAGTGGTGGATTGCAGGAATAACAGTGCCCACCACAGTGCCCACCACAGTGCCCACCACAGTGCTTACTGGGTGTCGTAGATACTAGTTTATCCCCATTTTACAGGTGGGAAAACTGAGGCTCAGAGCCAGTAAGTGCCTCTCTCAAGGTCTGAGTCTACCTCATCGTGTGGTAGGAGGATGGGGCTGAAATGAGATGATGCTTATAAAGCACTGATGGAGAGTAACTGCCTGATAAATGTTACTGTGTTTTGGTTTTGGCTTTTTTAAAATAAATTTATTTATTTATTTTTGGCTGCGTTGGGTCTTTGTTGCTGCACGCGGGCTTTCTCTAGTTGCGGGGAGCGGGGGCTACTCTTCGTTGCGGTGCGCGGGCTTCTCATTGCGGTGGCTTCTCTTGTGGAGCACGGGCTCTAGGGCGCGCAGGCTTCAGTAGTTGTGGCACACAGGCTCAGTAGTTGTGGCTCGTGGGCTCTAGAGTGCAGGCTCAGTAGTTGCGGCGCACGGGCTTAGTTGCTCCGTGGCATGTGGGATCTTCCCGGACCAGGGCTCGAACCCGTGTCCCCCGCTTTGGCAGGCGGATTCTTAACCACTGCGCCACCAGGGAAGTCCCACTGTGTTGTTAATTATGATTTGCTGTCAGCTGTTTTTTTCCTCTACATTCTCTCGAAGAGCTGCTCATGGAACGGGAAGTTGTCCCCTCTCTTAGGAGTTTTTTTTGCCGTTGAGGAAACGGAGGGCAGGGGAGGGGCCGTGTTCTGTCCGGGGTCCCACGGCAGCCGGGCTGGGCTGGGACTGGAGTTCTGAGTCCCTGGCCGGTGCTCTCTGCTCTCCCTGCTCCCCTGCTCCTTTCAGGGCCATCCTTAGGACCTCCGGTCTGTGTGGCAGGTCCTAGTCCTGCGCCCAGCCTCCTCCCTCCCCCATCCAGGGGTGGTGGTGGATGGGCACACCCTCTTTTCCTCGTAAAGTGAGCCTTTGGCTTGCACTCGTGCTGGGATTGTAAAACACGGTGACTCAGTCGTGGACCACGACCTTGGGTCATAGTTCACCCCAGAGGCCCCTCCCGTGACCGTGAAGGCACAGATTCACTGGCTCTGGGGGTTCCCTGCGATGTGGCAGATGGGCCTCTGGTAACCTCAAGAATGTTCTCCCAAATCCCCAAACCCGTCAGTCAGCATTTGGTGGCTCATCTAGTGATGAGTTCACCCCCTCGTGGGCCTACTTTGTGCCAGGCCCTGAGTGAGGGGGCCCTGGAGAGTCTCTCACTCAGTTTCCTGGGGTCCACAGTCCAGGCGGGCCTGGAGGTGGCCCGGGAGGGCGTAGTTAGGTGAAGGCGGGCACTCAGGAAGTAGGGACAACGCATGCAAAGGCATGGAGGTGAGGTGAAGAGAGAGGCGTGTCTGGGGATCAGTGACCAGCCCAGTTGGGCTAAGATGGAACATTTCGGGGGTTCAGTCTTTATTTTGACAAATATTTATCTGCATGTTATGAATAAGACACAGGCAGATAAGAAGGTAAGTAAATAACTGCCATGGGTTCTAACAGCTCCGGTTCACTGAGCCCTTACTGTGTGTGCCAGGCGCCCTGTTGCGTGCTTCACCTGCATTCCCTCATTCAATTTGCTCATGGTTCCAAGTTTCCCCCAAGATTAGGGAGTATATCTCTCCATCTGGGGAGGTCTCACAGAGGAGGGACAATTGTTTTAAGTCTTCAAAGATGAACAAGCGTTTGCCAGATGGGTGTGGTCTGGGAAGAAGTGGTTTGCCCCTGGTGGAGGGAGCAGCTTGGGCCAGGGTTGGAGGGTGTGAAACTGTTCTATTCCTGAGTGTCATGCAGGGTCCAGGAGATGGCCTGGAAGTCATTCCTGGACACCCCTCCAGTGTGTGTTTTAATCCTGAGTTCAGACTTTTCCCACACCTCCTGCTGATGAACCAGTGGTTCTTACTTTTGAGCAGTGGCACACCTCCTGGCAACTCTGTCATCATGCCGTCATCTTTGGACAAGGATCGGCCAGGGCAATCCCTGAAGCTTTGAAAGCATTTGAACCTGATAACTTTATTTTTTTCCTTTTTATGATTTCTCTCTTCTTTTAAAAAAATTTTTATTGGAGTATAGTTGATTTACAATGTTGTGTTAGTTTCAGGTGTACAGAATAGTGAATCAGTTATACATATACATATATCCACTCTGAGCCTGATAACTTTATTATAACGACTGGAGAATGGGAGCACATTGTTTTGAATTCTAATGACAAGAATAGTAATTCTTGTGAATGCGATCAACTTGAGATAAGAGGGAACTCTTGATGTGGCCCCAAAATGGAGACATCAGTGGTCCTGGTTAGAGGTTCTCTTTGAATTTCAGTTGGTTGACTGGGCTGTCAAAAGAGAAGGAAATAAAAGCAAAATGGAAAACCATATATGAACTGCTAGAAAGAACTCATCAAAGATTGTGCTTAAAAAACAAGTTGTACGTAAAGATATGATGGCTTTTTATTTGCTGGGGATGTGAATTCTCCTCCCCATACTGTGTTGCTTGGTGTTCCCACATATGAGGTTGGGCCTGTGTCCACGTCTTGCTGAACTGTACCAGGAACGTGGCTCACTGGCTTAATTGAAAGGCCTAATTTGCCTCACGCAGCAAGATATCTGGAGGTGGGCAGCGGCTGACTTAAGTCAGCACCTCTGAGAGTCTCTTGGGCTTTCCCTCCTGCTTCGTACCTCATGGTCCCAAGGTGGCTGCCACTTTTCCAGCCACTCAGTCCACTTTCAGGTGGGAAGAAGTGGGAAGCCAGAGGTGCCATGTCAGCTGAGTTTGCAAGAAAGCAACAGCTCTCCCTGGAGCACCCTCCCAGAGGGCAGTAATGGGTCACACGGCCACTGCTAGCAGCAAGAGGATCTGGAAAAGTCAGTGTTCCACGCTGGAAGTTGGCCACATTGGAAATGGCCATTGGTCATTCAGATAGCATTGTCGGGAATTCCATGGTGGTCCAGTGGTCGGGACTCCGCACTTCCACTGCAGGGGGCATGGGTTCAATCTCTGGTTGGGGAACTAGGATCCTGCAAGCCGCGTGGTGCAGCCAAAACAACAACGACAACAAAAACCAAATAGCATGGTTTAGTACAGTCTGGCTTCCTTATCAAGGAAGCCTTGGGCCTCCAAACCAGGATACAGGACAAGAGAGAAAATCTACCCAGCATCTGTGTGCTGTGATGTGAGATGTGTGCTGGGCACTGGGCTTCAGGGATTGGAGGACACAATCCCCGCCCTCCATGGCCCCCAGTCTGCTGGGGAGCAGGCCTCAGGGAAGGGAAGGAAGGCTGAGGTGGAAGGAACAGGCCGAGTGGGAGCCGGCCCAGCGGCCAGAGTGAGTCCTTCTGCCTGGGTGAGTCCGGATGATGGGCCAGCTCTAGGAGCGTGATGTGGAGCTGAGTGGTGAGGATCTGGACAGCAAGCTGGGCTCTTAGGAGGCCCAGGAATCCTCTGACAGGTGGCTAATTTCATTTGTTAATTGCTTCTTGTCTTTCACTGTTGAGTCCAAAGGGCTGGAGAAGAATGGAGTAATTTATATCTCAGCTGATTAAAGTTCCTTTCTGGATTAAAACCAGCCAGACCAGAAAGCTTTTGTTTCCTAGGTCTTAAAATGCAAATGACCAGTTGTGCCTGAGATTTTGTATTGGGAGGATTTTGTATTTATTCATTTACCCAGTTCTCTCTCCACCCACTCACTCATCTACCCTCCCAGCCATCTACCTACCCATCCATCCATCCTCTACCCAGTTATTAATTCATGCAAAGCTCTACAGATATAAAGATGAACAAGTTAACTTGTCTTCAAATTGCTCACATTCCTAGACTGTAAACCCAGGATGGTACAAACTAGTTATTTGTTGATTTAGTCACTCACTCATTCATTCAACAGAAATGTATGAGTACCTGCTATGTGTCATGTGCTGTTTTGGGCCCATCAGGTACAGCAGTGAACAAGACGTGTGGTTCCTGCTCCCTGGAACTAATACTCTGGTGTTGGGTGGGACAATGTGGGGTTTTCCAGGAGCTTCGAGGGGGTTAGCTGGGGAGTGGTGGGGATGAGCCCGTTGACTAGACCCAGCTGAGAAGGACCCTCAGGGTTAGAGTAAGGGGCGTGGTGTTCGCCGGCCAGAGGCTTGGAAGAGCCAAGGGAAGTTAGGACCGGGGTTAGAGAAGGTCAGAGGAGCGCCTTGGAGCTTGGGGCGCCCTCTAGTGGCCTTTGCAGAGAAGGGTTGGAGAGGGTAAACTGGAAGCTCGGAGACCGGTTAGGAGGCTGTTGGAACAATTTGGGCAAGACGATTAAAAAAAAAAAAAAATTACTGTGGTTAAATACACATAACGTAAAATTTACCATTTTAACCATTTTAAGCTTACTATACATCTATAATAATGTATGTCATTAGATACATTCTCAGTGTTGTGTAACCATCACCACCATCCATCTTCAGAGCTTTTCTCATCATCCTGAACAGAAAGTCTGTCTGTGCCGTGAAACACTAACTCCCCCCTCCCCGTCTCCCACAGCCCCCGGTAACCTCTACTCTACTTTCTGTCTCTATGAATTTGCCCTTTCTGGGTACTTCATATAAATGGAATCACACAATGTGTATCCTTTTGTGTTTGGCTTGTTTTATTTATTTATTTGTCCATGGTGTAGCACGTGTCAGCACTCCACTCCTTTTTATGGCTGAATAATATTCCCTCGTATGTACAGAACACATTTTGTTTGTCCGTTCTTCTGTGGATGGACACTTGGGTTGTGTCCACCTTTTGACTATTGTGAATAATGCTACTAGGAACATTGGTGTGCAAGTATCTGTCTGAGTCCCTGCTATCCGTTATTTTGAGTCTATACCGGAGAGTGGAATTGCTCAAAAAACTATGGTAATTCTACGTTTAACTTTTTGAGGGTTCACCACAGTGGCTTCACCAATTTACATTGTCACCAGCAATAATGCACAAGGGTTCTAATTTCTCCACATCTTCACCAACACTTGTTATTTTCTGTGTTTTTTAAAAAAATACTGTCCATCCTAATGGGTGTGAAGTGGTATCTCCTTGTGGATTTGATTTGCATTCCCCTAACAACTAATGATATTGAATATCTTTTCTTGTGCTTCTTGGCTAGTTGTGTATCTTCTTTGCCCATTTTTGAATCGGATTGATATGTGTGTATATATATATATATACACACACACACACACACATTTGTATATTCTGGATATTCATCTCTTATCAGATACATGATCTGCAAATACTTTCTCCCAGTCTGTGGATTGTTTTTTCATTCTCTTAGTAGTGTTCTTTGATGCATGAAGGTTTTCAATTTTGATTACATCTAATTTATCTACTACTTTTTCTTTTGTTGCGTAGAAAATAATTTTTAAAATTTGTGTTATAATATGCATACCAAAAACAATTTTGTAGTTGAAGTGTAATATGTATCTTAAGCCAGAGAGCCTGGGTTTGAATCTTAACTCTGCTACTTCTCAGCCATGTGACCTTGTGTGGGTTAATATCTCTGTGCCTCTGTTTCCCCATCTGTAAAAGAGGGATAATAATAGAGCCAACTTGTTAGAAATGAACTGAGTTTAGATGAATTAATGTCAGGAGGCACTGTGAACAGTGGTTGACACCTAGTAGGTGTTTTTTAAGTGTTTGCTGTTATTACCATGACTGTATATCATATATTGAGTTTCTACATGGCAGTCCCTGCGCTGAGTGCTGTACAAACGTTATTCCACTATCCCATTGAATCCTCTCAAACCCCAAGAGGTTGTCCCCATGTTGTAGATGAGGAACCTGAGGCCTGGACCCTTACACTTTGTTGAGTGCCATATCCTGGCCTTTTTCCCCTGAGTGACCCCACTGTATCCTGAGGTGCTAGGAAGATGCCCATTTTAGAGATGCTGAACTTGAGGCTCAGAGAGGGGAGGTGACTGGCCCAAGGGCACACAGCAAAGGAATCGCAACACCTGGATTGATTCTTGGGCTGTGGACTCACCCCTTGCGGCCGGGGAGGGGTGAGGGCGTTTTGCGGGGACAGGGGAGTCCTGTTGGGCTGAATTCTGTTTCAGTTGTGCCACTGGAACTCCCGGGGTTCTGTGGGTTCCCGGGCACCTGCTTCGCTTGCGCAGCCTCCCTACTGGGGCCGGGCGGGCAGCTTGCGGGCGCTGGGAGGAGATCCTGGGACCTGTTCACCTTGTCCACGTGTTAACCCATTCCGTGCCACGGCACACTGCCGCCATTGCATAGGTGAGGAAGCAGAGGCCCAGAGTGCAGAGGATGATCTCGTCCTTTTGTTTCACCTCCTTGAGAAAGTATGTGCCCTTGCGTGAGAATGATGCTAATACTAGAATAATCTTGACTCTCATTTCTTTTTTTTTTTTTTTGTAAGAAAGTAAATCATTAACGAACATACACTTTCAACTGCTAACAGTCACAATTACTTGCTTCAGCTGTACAGGCGATTGAGACACAGCACCCTGGCAGGGTTGCTGGGGCCACACGATTTCTGCTTCCAGGGTGCACACAAGTGCTCTTGTGTATATGTACACACACACACACACACACACACACACACACACCCCTGCGGGAACCCCGAATAAGCCCCACTTGACCCGGATTCTCATCTAACCTTGTTCAGCTGCCACTCTCTGGCTTCGGACACCTCGCTGAGCTTTATTTCCCTCATCTGTGAAATGGGGTGAAGCCCACTCCGTGCCCCTCACAGGCTGTCATGAGTGGATGAGAAAGACATTGGTAAATTGCCAAGTTGGACTTAGTGGTCCAGGGCCCAGGCAGAGTTCAGAGTTCATTCCAGAAACGTTTGCTGAGCACCAACCCCACGCTGGAGAAAAGCCAGGTTCACATCGGTTCCTGGAGGATAAAATCCCATCGCACTCAGGCTCCAGTTCGTGGGCACAAAGGGCCTAAAGGACTGTGTGTGGTTTGGCCCCTGGCCACCCACGTGACCTCTGCTCCCATCACTCAATCTCCACTCACCCCACTCAAGCCACACTGGCCTCCAGAATGTTCCCTTCACACGCGGGCGTGTTTCCACCCAGGGCCTTAGCACACAGGCTGTTTGCTGTCCTCCAGATTCCCTCCTGACTTCCCTCCTCTCAGGGCATCTCCCAGCTCAGTGTCACTGCTCAGCGGGGCCTTCCCTGATGCCACGTCTCTAGAAGGACCCCAGACACCTGTGTCACATGCAGTGTCCCCCCGTCACCCCGTGTCTTCCTCCCCCATCAGAGTGGAGGCTCTGAGAGGCAGGGAACACCCAGCACGGTCCCTGGCACATAGTAGGCATGCAGCGCGAGGGTTTACTCCACTTCTGGTATACTCACAAACTTGTGCATCCATCAAGCAATCAATTTTAGAAGATTTTCATTACCCCCCAAAGAAACCAAGCACCCCTTAGCAGTCAATCCCCGGGCCCCTCCTTGATACAATTTATCGACCTCCTAGGATGTGCCAGGCACCGTGTTCGGTTCATTCTCACGGTGACCCTATGAGGTGGGAACTATTCTTGTTCCCATTTTCCAGTTGGCAAAGCTGGGGCCCAGAGAGGTGAGGTCACTTGCCCACATCATGAAGCCAGGAGGTGGCAGAGCTGGGATTTGAACCCACACGGAGCTTGTGCTTGGAGGATCTAACACACGAATTTGATGTTTCCCAAACCCTAGTCATTCTCATGTATCACTCCGAACATTTTTCATTTTCATGAACCACCTGGACTAATACGTAGTTAATGTTTTTCTTGAACTTGGCTCACTTTTCAAAATGTAACAGCTTTATCAAGATGTAATTCACATGACATACAATTCACTCATTTAAAGGGTAGAATTCAGTGGTTTTTAATATGTGCAGCCATCACCACAGTCACCTCTAGAATGTGTTCCTCACCCAAAAAGAAAGCCGTACCCATTAGCTGCCATCCCCAGTCGGTCCCCAGCCCTAGGCAAACCCTTTCCTGTTTTCTGTCTCTAAGAATTGCCTGTTCTAGGTACCTTGTATAAATGGAATCACACAATATCTGTCCTTTTGGGTCAGTCTTATTTTACTCAGCGTAGTGTTTTCTAGGTCCATCCGGGCCATGGATGGATACGGCGTTCCTTTTTACGGCTAGATAGTACTCTGTCATGTCAACATACCACACTTTGATTATCTGTACTTCGATTGATGGACATTTGGTGTGTTTCCACTTTTTGGCACTCCCCTCATTTTTACAGTCCCCTTGTACCGGTTTCATTTCTTCACTATTCTAACCTCTGTCTGCACTTACTATTTATTTGGTTTCTGATCTCCTGTCTCCCTACCGCAAACAAGAATTGCAGGATTTCCGGGCTCTTGACTCCTTTGTTCAGCGCCATGTTGAATGAATGAGTGAGCAAGTGAGCCAGAGGGTGAGTCAGCAGCTGAGCAGGGAGGACAGATAGGCATGTGCACAGCTAACCGGCCCGGTGAGAGAAACAATGCTCGGACGCCCTTGACTTGGTTGTGGGGAAGCCAGAAGGGCTCGAGGTACAGTGAAACTGGGTCTTGGCAGTGTGTAGAAGTCAGCCAGGTAGAGAGAGGCAGGAAGGGCGACCCAGGCAGAGGGCTGAGCCTGAGCAGTGGCCGGGGGGCTTGACCTCTTTTGCCTGTAAAACAGATTTGTTGTCCTTGCCACACTCCTGGGAGGGGACCCCTGTGCTCGCAGGGTGGCCTTGTCACCGAGCAGAGAGGAGGGCTTGGAGCAACGCGGAGAATTTAGTCAGGGGGGTGGGACAGCGCTCCGAGGACCCCATTCCTTCCATCTCAGAAACCCCCTGACTGGTGATCCCTAAGTGCCGGCCTCAGATAGATGCATTCAGGGCTTCTGAATCCAGATTTGTGGGCGGTGTTCCTCGAGATCCTGTATCAGGGGCTACCCTCAGAAGCCAGGCCAGGCAGGGATGGGAATTTAATGACAAACAGGGTAGAGGGCGGGGGCCCTCCCAGGGTGGTCCTGCCCAGAGTGGCTGGACCGCCCAATGTTCCAGGCAAAACTGATGACGGGGATTTGATCTCATTGTGAAATCTCACTGTCTTTATACATTGGAGAAAAAAAATTTTTTTAACCACACCCAGCCACCTTCAGTTAACACAGACGGTATTGGCAGTCTCGATTCACATATGATCTTGCTGAATCTTTGCCACAGTTCATGGGGAAACAGAGGCTTGGGAAAGTGAGCAGGTGCCACTGGCGGGCTCGGTCCAGGGATGTCAGACTCTTTTGGAAGCCTCCACCTTCAAGGGGCATCAGAAATGCCCTGAGTGTACTCCAGGGGGGGTCTTGCTACAGTTTCTGTCCTCTCCCCCACCCATCCTCCTCCCAGATTAAAAGAAAGCACCAGCTTCCTGATGCAGTGTTCACAAGTGACCACCAGAGGGCAGGATGGGGGCGATCTAAATGCTTTCAACATTTTGCTTTATTAGTAGTTTTTAACCCCTTTTGCACTAGGGCCTTCATTCTAAAACCGAAAAAGCCAAGTCTTCCACGGCCATTTAGATTTTTATTTTAACGCTTGTCACTGATTTTGGAGCATGTGTCACTCAGCTTGAGTCCCCATCAGGTCTCTTGTCAGTTTTGATTTTGCAAGCCAGTCAGGGCTGCTGGGCTGAAGTTGGGACATTCATCTGCAGCCCTCACAGCCCTGGCCACCCCAGTTTGTTTTCACTGCTGTTGTTTCTCTTTTGAATAAATTATTTTTTGGGGAAAAAAAGTTTCCCCGAAGTTTTATTTCTAAAAGAGGTGTGTGTGTGTGTGGGGGGGGGGTTGTATGTGTCCAGGGGGTGGGTAGCCCATAATGAGAGCCCTATGAATATAGAAATGGCATTTCTGACCTAAGAAGATGTATTTCCAGAGATGCTAAATCCTCTACTTGAAGACAGCGTCTCCTGAGAAGAGGAACGTTCGGTCGTATCTCAAGCCTCGGCTCCATGCCACTTCCTCTAAGAAGCCCTCCTGGGTTGCACCCTTTCCTGTGCACTCCAGGCCCTTCAGCCTCCAGTGCCATAATTTATTCCCAGGTGCTTCCCTCCTGTAGACCCTGAGCTCCTAGAGGGCAAGAACCTGGCCTCCCTCAGTCTCACGCGATGTCCCTACCACCTCACACTTCATCCTCAAGGCTTTCAGTGAGCGAGCACTTGAAATCTGCTAGGCACTCTTCTGACCCCACCTCACCTCATCCCCCAGCTTCCCTGTGAGGGAAGAAATTATTATTGTTGCCGTTGTGGTCGTTGTTATCTTTTTCACCGACCTCGTTTTACATCAGAAGGAACCAAGGCACAGAGAGGAGAAGCAGGTTGTCCAGGATGACACCATTTGGCAGGATCAGAGCTGGGATTCGAACCCAGGCCCATCTGAGTGCAAATCCCTGCTCCTGGCAGCTTTGTGCCCCAGCATAGTAGCATCACTGCAGGTACTCAAGCAGGGCTCACTAAGTTAGCAGGGAGGGCTCTCTGGCTGGGGTCTAGGTGCATATGCAGCCCCGCACACGCCTGCCTGGGGCTCTTCCTGCTGCTGCCCCCCACCTCCCTCGGTCCTTTGCAAGCTGCCTCCTCTTCCTCCTGCTCTGGCTTCTCCTCCTCTTTCTTCTTTCTTCTCCTCCTTCTCCAAAAGCTTATTAAGGTAGAATCTACATTCTATAAAATTCACTCGTTTTTTAAGCGTACAATGTAATCATTTTCAGTAAATTTACAAAGTTGCACAACCATCACCACTGCCTAATACCAGAACCTTCTCGTCACCCCATTAAGAAACCCCGTACCCGTTAGGCCCTGGCAGCCACCGACCTACTTCTGTGTCCATCATTTCGCCGTTTCTGGACATTTCCCACCATGAGGTCTTCCCCCCTGGTTTCTCTCCCTGAGCACGGTGGTTTTGGTGCAGCCAGAGTGCTTCCGCCCTTTATGTTGGCCTGGCTCCCTCTCAGTGCTGGTGTCTTCCCTGTCCCTCCCTTCCCTGTCTGCCCCTCCTCACAGTAGAGAGAACCCAGGGGTCAGGCTGGGTGAAAGCGGATGAAAAATGTTCTGGTTTGGTTTTTTTTTCGGGGGTGTGTTTTAAGTGATTTCCAACGTCCTGCAGTTGATAACGCCCTGTGGGTTGGCCGTGCCTTGGTGGGATGGGCTCAGAGTGCCTTGTTTGGGGTAGATAACCCCCTATCCTGCAGGGCTGACCCCAGCTTGGACCCCTCCTTGTTGCCCTGCCATCCAGGGCGGCTGAACTTGATATACCACTAGTCGGTTATGGCCAAGGTGATTTGAGCCCTGACTGAGAGCTCCAGGCTCTGAGCAGTTTATTACACATATTTCTTAATTTCCTCCTCCCAGCGACCCCGTGGGACAGGCACTGTCGTCATCCCTATTTTACATAGAGCTGGGGCACAGAGAGGTTAAACAACCAGCCCGATATCACAAAGCTGTCTAGTGCTGGGACGAAGATTCGAACCCAGGCAGTCTGCCTCCAGCATCCACACCCTTGTCTTGCACCCCGGCTGCCTCTGTGAGACTAGCCATCCCCTCCCTGGGTCTCAATTTCCCCTCCGGACAGTCTTCTGCTCTGTCTGTGCCCTGACCCTTCAGGGGATTGTCAACTCCTGGAAGATGGGGACATGTGTATGGCTTCTGTGGGTCCCTTTTGGTGGCTGAGGAGCCGCCATGCACACAGTAGGTCTGCCTTCTGTGTGTCATGGATTCCCAGATCTAGCTGTGATCTCCTTGTCAGCAGGAGAATTGGGAACCCTCTGCCTTTCAGGAAGCGGTTACAGAGCACCTGAGTGCTGGGCTGTGTGCCAGGCCCTGGGACCTCCTTGCCTGTGGGGAGCTCACAGCCCTGCGGGGAGGACGGGCTCTCATCACGAGAAGCACCTTCATATACTCTAAGAGGAGGCCCAGTGACTCAGGCTTGCTTGCTCAGAGGGCTTCCTGTGGACGTGCTGCTTGCACTGGCCTTGAGCGATGGTTGCATTTCCACAAATAGAAAGGGCATTCCCGGTGGAGGGCCCTGCCTGAGCAAAGGCTGGGAGGCTGAGGGTCCATACACGGTTGAGGAATGGGTGTCACTGTGATGGTACGTGGAGGCTGTACAGCTAAGGGCACTGAAAGACCAGCCAAGGCTGTGGGGTGCAGGGAATGTGGCAGGACCAGTGGCCCATGTCCTCATGCAGGAATGCAGACTCTTGGGCCAGGCCAGCCTGCTTTTCTAGGGACGACGACGGAAATCTGCATTGCTACCCACCGTTCTTCTGATGCTTTTAAGTGTTAGCAACTCGTTCAAATAAAACAAAATAGTGTGCCTACCTCTCCCTGCCCTCCGCCCCCCAAAAAAACCTGACAGAAACAGAGTCACTCCTGGGGGCTACCCGTTTTCATCCCTGTTTTCCTTCGTGAACGCAGATGTTGATTTTTAACAGCCTCCCATCTTTTTTATAGGTGAGAGATTTCTGCTCAAGACTAAGCCCTCTCAGTAGGTCGACATGGTTGCTTGTACGTTCAGTCTTTTCTGGAATGAATGAAGGACCTTAATAAGGATTGCCCGAGGACCTACTGTGGCCGGGTGTCATCTTGGGACGTGGGGAGCCAGGCTGACCAAGGTGGGGGCCCCTGGGGAACTGACCTTTGAGGAGGGATGGAAGGAGGAATCACCGGGATGCAGAGTGTTCCTCCAGAAGAGGCGTCGTGGGGCCCTGTGTCTGGGGGCCACCCTGAGCCTGGGATGGAGGCTGCTGGAGGGGGCAGGTTGGTTAGCTCTTAAGCCAGAGACCCTGGCATGAATAGGAGCGAACTAGGTGGAGAGGAAGGGGAGTGTGTTTGTTTTCCGGGGCTGCCGTAATGAATCACCACGCGCTTTGTGGCTCAGAAACAGTAGATACTTATTCTCTCTCCGTTCTGGAGGCCAGAGCCTGAGGTTAAGGTGTCGGCAGGGCCACGCTCCCTCCAGGGATTCTAGGGGAGGATCCTTCCTTGCCTCTTCCTGCTTTGGGGGCCCGAGGTGTTCTTTAGCTTGTGGCCATACCCCTCCAGTCTCTGCCTCCGTCCTCATGTGGCGTCCTCCCCGGAGGTTGCGTTTTCTCTTCTGGACACTTGCTGGATTTAGGGCCATCCAGGGTAATCCAGAATAATCTCATCTCAAGATCCTTAATTTATTAATAATTACATCTGCAAAGACCTTTTTCCAGATAAAGTCACATTTACAGGTTCTGGGCGGACATACCTTTTGGGGGGGCCACCATCCCACCCACTACAGGGAGGAAGACTTTTTCCGACTGAGGAATAGCATGAGCAAAGGCCCTGCGGTCGCCTGGCGCACCCGATTGGGGTGGGGCAGGTGTGGGGTCAAATGGTAAAAGGTGAGCAGGGGTCTGGGGTGGGAGGGATGGGGAGCCAGGGGAGGCATCCACGGTGTGTGTGGGGTGCCTTTGTCACCACTGTGCATGCAGGTGGTTCCCCTGGCCAGGTGAGAAGGATTCTACAGGGCAGGGTGGGACCAGCCCAGCTGACCAGAAGGCGATAGCCCTGACTAGGTAGGGGTCGCTTTGGGCCTGGAGTGGAGGTGCGGCAGGGGGCCCCCTGCTCCTGGGAGTGTGACCTGGTGACTGTGGCCACCTCCAGGCTGAGAAAGCGGGACTCTGAGGTGGGGGGGGGGGGCGTCTCCATCACTGGTGCCTGGTGTCGGGGCTCAGCTCTGTCTCCACCTGGGACTTGGCAGGTCTGACTTTTTCACTTTTCTTTTTATCCTTAGCACCCCTGCCCTGTCTCCTGTCTTTCTGCCTCCACCCCACCCCCTTCCCTGCTCCCAACCCACTGCCCTGCTCTCTTTGTCTCCTCGCGGTCTCTGACTTTCTTCGGGTTCATCTCTTTTCCTGCCTGTGTGTGTGTCTCCATCCCCCTCAGCGACCAAGCCCCTTCCCCCCATCTCTGTCATCCCCTCTGCCCTTTCCAGCCCATTTCCCTCTTGGTCCATCCCCGTCAGGCCTATGCGAGGCTGAGCAGCTGGCCATCGGCAGCCTCCACGTTCCTGGTGGTGGACGGTTATCCCCTAGGACAGTCAGAGCCAGCTAGGGCCACCTCCCGCTGTTCTGTTAGCCCCCCAGCGAGCAGGACCCCACTTTCCAACTGGACCATCAGCCGGTCAGCCAGAGAGCAGGGGCCAGGCTGTACCTCCACCTGCGCCATCAGCTGGGGCCAGCCCCCAACTGGCTGTCCATTGGGCAGTGAGCGGCGGGGACGCCTCGCCTGCCAGATGTCGGGCGCCGAGTCGGAGGAGCCATGGGCCTGCTTCTGAAGAGCTCTGAAGTTCACGCCGTGGTCTCCTCAGCCGCTGAGCTCAGCTCCCCGCTGGTGTCCTCGGGGGCTTCCTGTCAGCTGCTCTGCCCCGAGTCGGGTTGTGGGCCTGATGTGTACGGTGCACGTGGTCCCTGGGGCCGGGGGTACCTCTGCACCACCCCCTGCCTGGGCTCTCGTGCAGGGCGCTCGCTGTGCGCCAGTCCGGTTCCGGTTCAGACGTGGGCTGACCTGACGTAGGTGGTGTGGAGCTGGGGCTCGGGGGCTGCCCCGCCGCTCACCTCAGCAGCTCCCTTCGCTCTCGAGCCCCAACTTCCTCGTGTGGCCCGTGGAGATGGTAATGTTTCCCCCAGGGAAGCACCGTGAGGACTAAACGAGATGCTCTGGTATTATTCTGCCTCATCCGATGCACAAAACCCTGAAACGCAGGGATACTCCATCCCATTTTACAGAAGAGGTAACTGAGGCTCAGGAAGGTGGGGTGACTTGCCGAGATCACACTCTTTCGAAGGAAGTTCCCAAGAAAGGCCACCTTGGGTCAGCCTTAGGTGTGCTATAATTAGCATTTTTAATTTCTGAAAAGGATGCTCCCCCCGCTGCCACCACCTTCCCCCCACCCCCAGCTGGCAGATGATGACTCTGGGAGCCGGTCTCTCCCTTCCTCAGCATCCCCCGCTCGCACCCTGGGCCTCCCGCCCTCAGGAGTGGACAGAACCCAGGACTGGTTGGCAGGCCTGGGTTCCAGCCTTGGCTCAGTTTCCACCTCTCTGTGTGACCTCGACCAAGTCCCTATCCCTCTCTGGGCCTCCCTTTTCCCCCTCTGTAAAATCGGGACAACCAGGGCCTCCTTCCAGGGCTGCTCAGAAGCTTAACTGAGTCAGAAGGAACTTGACTGAGCTGGGAGGGGCTGTGTGAGCCGATGGGATCCTGAGTTGATTTATTTCCTTTATATGGAAGGATTTGGGATGGGGGGGGCTCCCCCTCAGTGTGTGGTTTTGGGGAGGAACTTGTCCTCACATGACACACTCACACACACGCACACACTCAGTTCTGGGGCTTCATCCTTGCTCTTCCCACCACTCAGCGGAAAACCCCCAGGCCCAGAGCACCCCCAGGAGGGTGCAGGGTCCAGACCACTCAGCTAGATTAGGGAGGGGCCACCCCTGGGCCCGCCCCCCCCGGAAGAGCCACTAGAGATGCTCCAGGCGGGGCTCCGGGACCTGAGCAGCAGCTTCCCCGTGCCCTTGGCAGGGCCATCCTGCCAGTCCCCTGGCCACAAGCCGGCCCCTGAATGATTCATGCCACCTTGAACTTGACTCCTGGCGTGACAAGCCGAGCGGGAAGAGCCGCCCCCTCCAGAGGGCGACTGGAAGCGTGCACAATGCAGGCTGCATAACCCCCAGGCGCCAGAAATGGAGTATTATTACTGCCCCAGCTTGTTGAAGCTCTTGCGGTACCTGTGGGTGAGTGCAGCCGTCCGGACCCGTATCTCCTTTTTCTTCTCCTCCCGAATCCGGCCAGCTTTGCTTCCTGGCTCTGTCTGGTCGGCAGTGTCTCTGTTTTCTTTAAGAAATGGTGGTTTTTTCAAGGAGGAGGGGGTGTTGGGAAAGGGATGGGGTTTGATCTGGGAGGCAGAGGGGGCTCATAGAAGAGGACGGGGTCCTGCCCAGGGTGGGTCAGTGGGCACGGCGGCCACCCCTCCAGTCCTCGGAAAAACAGGAAAAACAAGGGGAGCGTTAGTGATCTTTCCAGAAATCGATATTTCTTTGATTTACAGGACTGTTCTTTATTCTGAAATTACATCCTACTTGCCTTTGCGTGCATGTAAAAATGTCTCATCTTTTATGAGTTGGAAAGAATAGATTTTGTTTTTCTTTCAGTGAACTTACTAAGCAAAAGTAGAAAGTTGGAACCCTCCCATTGCGGCCTCTCCTCTATATAACAGAGAAAAAAAAAAAAACTCCAAACTTTTTTTGGCGAAATGCCAAAAACAGGGAACCCACGTGGAAGTGCTTTGTGGGGTATAAAGTGCTTTTCAAATCTTGTTTTGACTCTGAGATTGACCTGCTGTGTGTCCGCAGGCAAGTTGCTTCCCCTCTCTGGGCCTCTGTTTCCTCATCTGTGAAACTAAGGGGTGGGCAGTAGATGATGGTGGGTTATGTGACATTCATCAGGGCTCCATGAACAGAGGGGCTTAGTGGGGAATCGTCACAGGTGGGTCTCAGAGTTTTCCAGAACATTTGCCACCCGGCTGAGAACGCCCAAGAAAGTAAGACTTGGGAAATATTGTTTTTCCCCCTGCTGAATGTTTGCAAATACTTCAAATGCCGAGTCACCCAGGGAATTTTCCGGAGCTCCTAAAAATACAACTTTAGGAAACATTGTCCTTCAGCCGTTCCCCACCCCAGCCCAAGTCCCCTGCAGCAGTTGAAAAACAGGAGACACCCCCCCAACCCCCGCCGAGTCCTTCTCCTTTGATCACTGACTTTGGATTATTGTTGTCCTGTAAATGTAAGGGAACATTAACTGGTTTATTTTTTGTTAATTACAAAAATAATTTATGGGCATGGTAGAAAACTTGGAAGATATTGAAGAACATGAGAAAGAAAATAAGCAGTCCACAATCATTTGTATTTGGGGATTCTGCTGCCCACTGGAGCCTCATGACCTTGATGTGCTGGACACACAGGCGCTGGGCTTCAGTGTTAGGGAGGCTGTGATATTGTGATTTATAGTAAGAAATACATACTTGGTCTTTGTTCCTGTCTCTGGCACAGGGCTCCTAAAACCCTTGGAGTTTCCAAAGTGATAAAAGTGATAAAAGTGTCTAGATATTCACACATGAGTTTATGTTAATGAGATGACTTTTGGCCTGCACCTAAGTAAGGGTGGGGGCTGGTTGCCAGGGAAACCAACTACATGAGCTCTTCCTCTTTCCCAGGAAGCCACGTCAGATGGAGAGTGACCAGCTAAGCGTCTATTATTGTAAGGGTCCTGATGGGCGGAGGGTAGCCCTCCCCATCCCTGCTGTAGACTCACGTAGCACAGACTATACATTCACCCATCACTCCATCAGCCTGGGCCACTAACTGCTCTCAGTTTTCTGCTCCATGTCACCTCTTCATAATGTTTCAAAATTTTGGGATACTTTTAGATGTACAGAAAAGTGGCAGAGATGGTTGGGGGAGTCCCTGTATATCCTTCACCTAGCTTCCCCTCGTGTTAGCATCTTACTGTAACAACCATAGTATATTGTCCAACGTAAGAAATTAACATTGGTGCAGTACTATTAACTAAACTCTAGGCTTTATTCCAGTGGTTCTCATCCAGGGACGACCTTCAGGGGACACTTGGCAATGTCTGGTGACATTCTTTGATTGTTGCAGCTGGGGCGGGGGGGTGCTGGTGGCATCTTGCAGGTGGAGGCCAGGGATGCTACTAAAGATGGTCCAATGCACAGGGCAGTCTCCCACCCCCCAAACAACCACCACCAACAGTGACCCATTCCCAACAGCAGTCGCACCAAGGCTGAGAAAGCCTGCTTGATTTGGATTTCACCAGATTATCCACCCATGTCCTTTCTCTGTTCCAGGATCCAATATGGGGTCCCACGGCATATTTTGCCTCTAAATTTCATCCATCGCAGTGAACGAATGAGTGTAGAATGTGCACGTCTCACTTCATGTGCCCACTGATAAGGGGAACATCTGCCCACATCTGGAAGCCCTCTGTAAACGTGTTGCTTCGTGACCGCTAACTACCTGCACTTGTCGTCAGCCTTGATTTATCAGCCGTTCTCCCACGGTTGGACACCTGGGTTACTCCCAGGCATTCACTACACGCACAACTTAGTGATCGTCATTCTCAGCCTTAAATCTCTATTCACTTTTCAGGTTCTTTCCTAAGTCAGCTTCTTAGAATTGGGGCCAAGCGTGGGCTGCAGCAGGTTTCTGCAGAGTTGGTCATTTGTCGGTGGGATGTCGGTGGTCTCCTGTTGGTGACCCGAGTCCCCCACGTAGCTGCAGTTCTGTTCTGGGGGCGAGGGGCGCTGCCCCCACCACCAAGCCCAGTCACTGCCCAGCATCAGCTGGGAAGTGGGGGAGGGAGATTAAGTTTCTGCTTTAAATCATTAGTAACTGTAGCTGGTGGCTACCCCTGCCATGGCTGTTTTGAGTTACTTAATCTCCTTTGTTGCCGAGATAACCCAGCCAGATGGTCCCAAGGCTGGTGGCCTTGCTGGGGCACTAGCACCAAGTTGGTTGCTTGTGGTTGTCAATTGCAACAATAATAATAACAACAATGGCCACCGTCACCACCACCATTCCTACTGAGCGCTCCCAGCGTCCGGGGCCCGCGCCTTTCATGGTTATCTCATCCTCACGAGAAACCAGAACCTTATGTGTGGGTCTCATTATTATCCCCATTTTGCAGTTAGGGAACCTGAGGCTCAGAGAGGTTAAGCTGCTCACTGAAGGCCTCCCCAGCTAGGAGGTGTCAGAGCCTGTATCTGAGTACGGGTCTCCCTCTATGACATTTTAGCTACTTCATTGACTCTGATCTTCCTGTTTCTCAGATGGGGAAACTGAGGCCCACGGGTTGAGGCGACTTGCCAGCCTACAGGAAATCCTTCGACCTGAATCAACTTTTGCAAAGTGGGGGATTATAGTGGGATGTTGCACTGGGCCAAGCTGGGCTCTGGAGGGGAGAGCCCTGGCTTAGAATCCCAGCTCCACCAACAGCAAGTCACATTGCCTCGCTGAGCCTCCGTTTCCCCATCTGCACGTGGATTGTGCTGAGGATTAGCTAAGACAAGCGGCATTAGTATCCTTGGCACAGGGCTGGACTCGGAGGAGGCGCTCACCATCTAGATGTTCTTGTTTGGGGGTGGCGGGAGGGCTCTGAGAGAATGGGAGACACCCCCGCCCCCAGACTTTCCCAGGCTCCCCAGAGGCTGCCTGTTCAGCCAGCCCAGAGAGCCTGAGCACTGACTCCTGGCTGGCCACCTTCCTTGACTCCATGTCACCCACGGCCAAGAGGGTTGCCAGAGTGTCACTTCTGACAGCTTCTTCAGGAAGAGGCTGTGTGACGCGGAGACCAAGCCCAGGGGCGGACCCCTGTGCTGTTGGTGGCGGGTCCCTTTCCTGCCCCTTTCAGATGCCTCCTTGCCAGGGTCTGTGGTCCGATGGCTCCGTCTCCGTGCAGTGACAGGGAAACCACTTTGTTTTCCATGGTGGTTGCTGAGCTTCATCTCCCTGCCTTCGACTCCATGGCCAGATTTTTTTTTTTTTTTTTTGGTGGAAAAATGTCCAAATGTCTAAATGTGGTTAGACTGGCCGTTCTCTCCCCAGGGCCTCCTTGTTGCCTGGTTACTCAGCTTCGTCCCTCACTCAGCCTGTCATCACCTCCAGGAATAATAATACCAGTCATGAGACAGTGACGTGCATTCCTCTCTCACCCTCCAAACACTTGCACGTGTGGCATCGCAGTTAATCCTCCCGACAGCCCCGAGAGCTGGGTAGTATTATTTTACAGATGGGAAGCCTGGAGCTCCAGGGGGTTGGGTGCCCACCTGATACGGACCAGCTGGCAAGGGGCAGGGCTGGGGTTTGAACTCGGGAAGTCTGGCACCAAAGCTAATGTGCTTGGTTATGGCATGTGGCTTCCCTCGGGCAGGAAGGATGCCCATCTTCACCCAGCCCCGGGCACGGTGCCCAGCACATAGTAGGTGCTCAGCAGACAGCGTGTGGAAGGCGTGGTGAGGACTGGATGGCTGTGGGCTTTCTTGGGGCGCCCGGCACTCCACACACACCTGTCCACTATTACCATTGCTACTGCTGTTATTTTTACTACCAGCTCCTGCGTCTCAGATCTTGGCGGTC
This sequence comes from Eubalaena glacialis, assembly GCF_028564815.1. Classification (NCBI taxonomy): domain Eukaryota; kingdom Metazoa; phylum Chordata; class Mammalia; order Artiodactyla; family Balaenidae; genus Eubalaena; species Eubalaena glacialis. Next base: position 76,161,122 of record NC_083730.1, read on the forward strand.
TCACTCTGTGCTAAGGGTCCGGTTTGGCTTTGCAATGTCTGTGGCTGAAATAGGAGAACTGGCTATTTTTGTGCTGTTGGAGCCAGGGCTGAGGCTTGGGCCGCAGGCAGCTTGTGTCATGAGACTCGAGCCCTGGGTGCCTTGTAAACCCAGTTGCAGGGCGGAGAACTGGGGTCTTGGTGTCATAGCCTCCTGGCTTCCAGTCTCCACCGAGCAGCTTGCTAATGGAGTGGAGAGCTTCAGGCAAATCTCCTAACCTCTCAGAAAGTCAGTTTTGCCATCTGTAGAGTGGGAATGATAATAACATCTCCCTCGTGGGAGGTCCTGAGGACTCAGTGAGGCAATGCCAACAAGCCCAGGGCACAGTCGGTCCTGGATAAGTGTTAGCAGCTGATGCCGGTGTAGACAGCTCATGGGTCCTCAATTCAATTCAATTAAACGCCTGTGGCAGGGCCTGCTCTCAGTGTTTGAGATAATCCGTGAACCAGACGGTCAAAGATTCCTGCCTCGGGGACTAACGTTCCAGTGAGGGGTTCAGGCAGTAAACAATGGGCGTGTTACACAGGAACACTGTATAGTATGTCAGGAGTCGGGGTGGCCGGGAAAAGAAGGAAGTAAGGGGGTGAGAAGCTCAGGAGGGCTTGGATGGGTGGGCATGCCCCAAGAAGGTGACACTGGAACCGAGACTTTGGAAGAGGGGAGGGAGTAGGCCCAGGGAGGTTGCGGGAAGAGGCAGCAGCCAGTGCAAAGGCCCTGAGGTCCATGTGTGCACAGGCAGTTCTGTGGAACCAGAAGGAGGCCAGTGTGGCTGCAGCAGAGAGTGAGTGAGGCGATGGGAGTTGTCAAGGTCATGCAGGGCCTGGCAGCCACTCGGAAAACTATGCCTTGTGCTCTGAAGGGGATGGAGCAGTGGAGGGTGTTCGCTTGGAGTGGGAGGGACACAGTCTGACTTGGGTTTTGAACAGACAAAGGCAGAATCAGGGAGACCAGCGAGGAGTCTCTGCAGTTGTCCAGGTGGGAGATGACGGTGCCTCAGACCAGGGAGGTGGTGAGAAGTGGACAGATTCTGGATCTGCTCTGAAGGTCAGGCCACGGGATTCGCTGACGGATTGGGTGTGGGTGAGAGAGTCATACAGACACTAAGGATTTGGGGGCTGACGAAGGGAAGGATGGAGGTGCCGCTGGCGTCCGTTAGGAGAACTGCAGAGGAAGAGGGTCCTGGGGGCAGATCAGGATTTGGCTTTGACTTGTCGAGTTTGAAATGTCTGTTAGACATTCCCCATCCTTTCCCCAGCCTCTCTCTCCCTGTCCGTATAACCGAAGGTAATTCCTGCCCTGCCCGTGTCTGAAGGTTGTTGAGATGCTTTGGTGGGAATTTGAAAGGACCTCCGAGGAGAATGAAAATGCCAAGCCCATGCCGGGAGATTCTTTAGCCCCTGAGATATTTCACGCTGATGGGCTGAAGTGAACAGCGTTCCCTACTCTCAGACAGAGTTGTCTCAGGCTGGCAGCCCTTGCTGTCCCAAAGGAGCTGTTGCTGGGTTTCAGACATTCCAGGGATTAGAGCCATTAGAAGGGACATGCCAGTCCTATGACTGCCAAAAGGAATGATAAATGCAAGGTAGAAGCTCTGGAGGGGTGGGAATGTGGGCAAAACACTTCCGGGAACCAGGAGTCTGGGGTGTAATTGCTGTGTGACCCCGAGGCAATTGCCTGCCCTCTCTGGACCCCAATTTCTCTGTTGGTATAGTGAAGTATTGGGCTGGATTCTCCTTAAGGTTTTTGACTGTGCACAATCTCCTAATTCTAGGGATCCAGTAAAGAATAGAACTTTGGCGTCAGACAGACCTGGGTTCGAATCCAGGCTTCCCTGCAGTGTGACCTTGAGCAGGTGGCTTCCTGTCTCTGAGCCTCAGTTTTCTCACCTGGGGATGAGTAATCCCCCTTTCTCAAATGGGGATTATGTCAGCATCTCATGGTGGAGACCAGTGGGGGGAACACCTGGCACATAATAGGCACTAAATAAACGGGGGCCGTTATCTTTTTACATTCCTTCCCAAGGGAATTATCCAAACTGACTTGATACAAGAAGTGGGCTGGGGGACTCCCTGGAAGAATGATTTCCAGATGGAGACGCTAGAGGGCACTCCTGTTCTAACAAATCACTTGAGCGGCTGCCTTTTTAAAGACGGTACAGGGCTACCCCATTTCCACACCTGAGCGTGTGTAACCCTCTCCAGAGAGGCAGGCGCTCTGATTATCTCCATTTTACAGATGGGGACACCAGGGAAACCTAACTTGTCCTAAGTCGCACAGAGGGGAGGCCTCAGAACTGGGTTTCTAGGGCAGGGTTTTTCCCCGCTGCAGCCCGTGGTCTCTCTCTGCCCCTCAGGTCTCCTGCCGCCTGAGTCCTAAGGCCAGTGAAGGCTAGGGAGTCACAGAAACGGCCTTGCCACCAAGATCAGTCTCGGTGGGATAAGCCAGGCCAAGGCCAGCCCCTGACCTCCAGTTATTTCAGCTGGAAAATCCAATATGAAGAGGGTGGGGTATAGTATGGAGTGTAAACGATGGAGCAGATTTTGCCAAGTTTTGCTAAATCCTAGGATGTTGGTCCTTGCAGAGAATCTGCATCTATTTTTTTGGTAGCAAATCTGGCCTCAGTCCATCAGCAATGGAGGGATGAAAAGCTTGATGCAGACCGGTGCTGCTCTGCCACCCACTCTTGTCCCTGGTGGGCAAACGGATTTTCCAGAGCTGAAAAGGCACGTGGATTTGGGAGTTTCAAACTGAATGAACACATGGTTTCCATCCTCGAGGCAGAACGGGTGAGGGAGGAGGCAGCCTGGGCTAGCGGGACAGCGTCACTGAATCGGGAGCCAGGACGCTGGGCTGCTGGGCTGTGGTCCTGGCCGTGAGACCTTGCTTGTGCTGGTCACTGCCCCTTTCCCGGCCCAGCGTCTTCACCTGTGGGATGCAGTCATCGGCTCGTCTCAAAGTTGGCTTGCTGTGCTGTGCGTGTGTATTGAGTGCCTTTTCTGGGCTGGGCCCCGAGCTGGCTCTTAAAGCTTGAGTAGGACGGGGGGTGGGGGGTGGGGGGGAAGGACATTTAGGTGGCAGGACCAGCATGTGTGGAGGCCTGCAGGTTCTGGAAGCGGTGGGAGGTTTGAGGTGTCTTTGTTTGGAGCCAGAAGAAGACAATGTAAGTGCTTCCTCAAGGGTGGAGTAGTGCATGGATGAGAAGGCTGTCAAGGAATTTGGTCCAAATTAAGAAAACTCTTTGCTTTCTTTTTAAGAAAACCTGATGGGGTTTGTTGTTTGTTTTTTTTTTTTTTTTTATTAAGTTTTACTGGAGTATAGTTGCTTTACAACGTTGTGTTAGTTTCTGCTGTACAGCAAAGTGAGTCATCTGTACATGTATGTATATTTCCTTGTTTTTGGATTTCCTTCCCATTTAGGTCACCACAGAGCACTGAGTAGAGTTCCCTGTGCTATACAGTAGGTTCTCATCAAGGAAAACACAGTGCTTTATGTAGAAATTCTGAGGTAGGGAGGGACAGCTGTTTGCAGATGTATTCTGTTTAATGTCATATTAATATTTTGCATTAAGCCTACTGTATTAATAAAATATAAGCACATTCATGTTAACATCATATTATTTCACAGTTACAATATAAATATGATAATATAGTAATAGGAGATCTTCATGTACCTCTTCCTTTGTGTCAGTGTATGTATTTGCTAGGGCTGCCCTATCAAAATACCAGTCTGGGTGGCTTAAACAACAGAAATTTATTTTCCCACAGTTCTGGAGGCTAGCTGTCCGAGATCAAGGTGTTGGCTGGTTTGGTTTCTCTTGAGGCCTCTCTTCTTGGCTGCAGGAGGGCTGCCTCCTGGTTTGTCCTCACATGGCCTTGCCTCTGTGCACCCCAGGTGTCTGTGTCCAAATTTCCTCCCTGTAAGGACACCAGTCTCATTTTTACTTAATTATCTCTTTAAAGGCCCCATTTCCAAGCCCAGTCTCGTTCTGAGGTACTGGGATTAGGGCTTCAACATATAAATTTTGGGGAAACACAATTCAGCCTATAGCAGCCAGGCAGTAGGCAAAGCACTTCATATTACTTCGTTTTATCCCTCACAACAGTCCTGGGAGAGAGACACTAATATCATCCCCATTTTACAGATGATGAAACCGAGGCTCAGAGAGGTTATGTCACTTGCAGAAGATCACACAGCTGGTTGGCAGAGGAGCTGGGATTTGATCCCATGCTGTCTTGCCTTGGAGCCTGCACTATGTTAGTATATGTTTATAATTTGACTTGAATTCTAGGGAGGCCTTTTGTTTTTAACCTCTCACATTCTATTGAATGTACCCAATATTTCCTCATTGCCTCTCTGTACTCTGCCCTGTCCTTGTTTTAGGCGTAATTGGAAAAGACCCAGAGGGGGAGCGAAGGCCCCTGCCAGACCCCAGTGCTGCCCCAGCTTGCCTGGGCCCTCGCTGGCCTGTTGGCCACCTTCCCAGGAGGGGCGTGCCAGGGGCTGCCTGCTCCCCGCTCTGCCCCCAACCACCCGTGTTTGCCGAGAGCAGCCTGGGGCCCAGTGAAAGCAGCCTTTGTCCTCCAGCCGTTCCTCCCAGAGGGATGACCCTAAGTCCCACCTTGGGAACAAACCAGCAACCTGCCATGTGAGTTCAGGTCAGCACCAGTATCCTGTGGCGTCTCCCAGGCTAAACACGGTGTGGGGAGGGGGCGGCCTTGGCTACGGGGTTGCAAAGTTAGGTGGGATCCAGAAGGCGGCAAAGCACTCCTGTGTCCTGAGCGATGATGCCAGGGGCTCCTGTGTGCACAGAACTTTACAGTTTATAAAGTTGTTCCATGCTTTTCCGGGTTGGTGGAGCCTCCCCGATTGTGCACATCATAAAGTGCAGGGACTCGGAGAGACAGGTAGTAGTTTTTACAAGGAACCACTTCAAAACATTGGGGTGTAAGCCAACCACTATTTACTCTGCTCATAACATTCGGTGGGTCAGGAAATCGGGTAAGGCTCCATGGGGATAGCAGCTCTGTGATATTTGGGGTGTCAGCTGGGATCCCCAAACAGCTGGGGGCTGGAATCATCCAGAGGCCTCTTCACCCACCTATCTGGTGCCTGTGATGACTTGGAGGCCGGACTTTCTGGGATTGTTGTCCAGGCATCTGCTGTAGCTTGGGCTTCCTCACAACATGGAGGCTCAGGGCTCCCAGAGCAAGTGTTGTGGCCAAGAGGGCAGACCTGCATTGCCCTTTATGATGGACGCAGCCTCAGAAGTCACATAGCGTCACTTCTGCTGCTCTCTGTTGAGCGAAGCAGTCACAAGCCCCCCAAGATTCAGGAGGAGAGGACATGGATCCCCACCTGTCAATGGGAGGACAGTCAAGGAATGTGCAGCCATGTTTCAAAGCCGCCACAGCCAGAAATGAAAGTAAAATTACTAGGTAATGTTTATTGAGCACTTACTATATGCCAGGCACTGTGCCAAGGGCTTCCCATGGATGAACCTACGTAAGCCTCCCCACAGCCCCAGGGGTCAGGGGATTCGGAGCCTGATGTTTTCCTGTCAAGCTTTCAACCTGGCCAGACGGAGGAACCCAGGGAGATCGACAAGGCTGCCATTTGTTTGGTGTTGAACATGTCACAGTGGGAAGTTGTGGGCCGGTTTGTTTTTTTTCCCCTTCCTCCTCTAAACTTAGAATATTCCTTGAGTTCTTGAAAATTCTCACTTAGCTGTCTGATTCATCTCCTCCTCACTCACCAATTCTTCACTTTAGTGTTTATTTCAAGCAGTTTCTCTCTCCCTCCCCTATCACCCCTTCTCCACCCTGCGGCTCGTGGGAAGGGGCATAGCAAACTTCCCCGCTGCCGCCTCTCCCCGGGCTTTTGAGGAACCAGGGGGTGGGGCCTCGCGGTCCTGCCTGAGGAACCGAGCCATCACTCGGCCTCCTGTGTGCGCCGGCTTTGCTCTTCCTCCGCGGCCAAGTCTGGGGCTCACTCATCTGCCTCCCAAAGGTCTGATGTACAATAGGTGCCCAATATATGTTTGGTGAACTGAACATGTAGATGATGGAGGAAGGAAGAACGGCTGGCTCTTCAAGGGTGGAGGTTCTCTCCTGTGCACCTCTGCATCCCTGGCACGCAGTAGGCACTCAATAAATGTTCATTGTACCAAATGAAGGAAAGAAGGAATGGGTGGATGAGACTGGGAGCAGCGACTGGGCCTTACGTTTGTATCCTTGTCACGTAATGCAGTGCTGGACGCCCATTCATTCCCTCGGTGAATGAATGAATGATTGACTCCAATGAACTCTCCACCAGGAGGGGATGTGTCTATTCCACATCTGTATCCACAGCCGGGCACACAGCAGGTGCTCAGTAGTGCCTATGGAGCTGAATGAAAGAAAGAGGGAATGAAAAGAATGACTAAGTGAAACTTCCCATTATCAGGGACCTTGCCTTGTTCATCTCTGTCTCTCCAGTTCTCAGCACAGAGTCTTGTATACAGTAGGTGCTCATTCAATGTTGAATTCAGTGAATGAATGAAAAGAGAAACTTCTTGAGGGTAGGGACATGTCTTATTTGTTTCCCCACTTCCTAGAATGGGGCTTGGCACATAGTAGGTGCTCAATAAATGTCTGTTGAACTGAACGCATGGATGAATGAGCGAGTAAGTACGTAAGTGAGACTTTTGGAGCGTAGGGCCTGTGTCTTGTTCATTTCTTTCCTCAAGTCCTAATACCGGGTCAGGCATACAGCAGGTGCTTAGCAAATGCTTCCGCGCTGCCCCGACCTTTGTGGGAGTGTCCGTCCATCCCTGAGAATGGACTGAAAGGGGAAGGCCGACTGGGGGGACCTCGCCCGTCTCGATTAGCCCGCACCCTGCCCGCCGGGCCCCACGGCCGGGACTTCCTGTTGTTCCCGTCTGCACAGGTGAACAGGAAGTCCCCGAAGGCCTGCCCGAGAGCTGCTTCCCATATTTCCTTCATGCCGGGCTGCCCTCGGTGGGACCCAGGCGCCACACCGGGCCCCAGCGCCCGCTGGCCGAGGAACAGCACCCCCCAGGGACCCCACTTCCTGACCACATTAGCGCTTCTATTTTAGGGCCTGCTGAGTTTTTGCACAAGGCAAGTGAAGCCTGGGAGAATGTTCCACTCGGAGCCAGCCCCTAAAATCACCTTGTTCTCATTCTGGCCTGTTAACCCCCTCACAGCTGAGCAGCAGGAACAGAGCAGAGAGTCAAGGCTTTGGGGTCTGAGAGAGCAGGGTTGAAATCTACCTCTGTGGCTTTAAAGTTGAGCCTCAGTTTTCTCATCCGTGAAATGGACTTTATAAATACCCACACCACCACCCCCTCCTGTTTTCCCATCTTGGCCACATGTCGGTTGCTCTTTCAAACTCCCCGTGCTGAGGCTGCCCACTCCCGGAGTTATGATTTCAGTAGATTCCCAGCACTGTGTTTAAAAAACTGTCTGCCCCGCTTGATTCTGAGAGGCAGTGGCTCAGGCTAGGTTCCCTAGAAACAGAGCTTGAGATGGGGATTCATGTGTCCACGATTTAGTGACGGAGAACTAGAGTCGGCCTGATCCCTGGAGGAGTTCTGGAGGGGTGACAGCACCACAAAGTCAGTCCCTGCCTTGGAGAAGCAGGGTGGCTCTTCCTCCACCAGCTGAGGTCCGCTGTTGGAGAAGATAGGGCAGTGAGCAGTGGCAGCCAGCACCCCAGAACCTGGGGGAAGGGGGCCCCAGCCAGTACCGGGGGTCTGGGCGGGACACTAACAGCATCTACTGCTGTCAGGCAGCCTGGAGAGTTATGGACCCAGTGCAGTGAGATGCTGGGTGTGGATTGGCTGGCATGGAGAAGTCGATGCCTACCTAATAAGTAGTAACTTGGTAAAAATGAAGAGCTCTGAAGAAGATAGAAGTGGGTATATGGGTGTAATGATGCCGTTTGTTCCTCCAGCACGTACTGGTTGAGCGTGAGAGGCCAGGCTCTCAGTGGGCGCACAGGTGTGGACCCCACATTCCGTGCCTCCAAGGAGGGGTGACACCCACATAAATGGATACATGGGTAATGGTGCTGTACCTGTGATGTCTCCACACATTGGTGGGGAGGTTAGGCCCATTTTTAGGGGGAGGAAATTTAACACAGATGATGGATGTCTAAACATTCAAAATAGTTTATTTTTCTTTGATTTGAGAAAGTAATACAAAGACACAGTGAACATTTCCAATAGTGCAAAATAGCATAGCGTTCTACAGAAAAATGTGTCTCCCTGCTACCGCCAACCTGCAGTCCCACCCTGCTAGAAATTGGTGACAGTTTCATGCATCTCCTTGCAGAAATACTCTCTGCATACATAAGACTCTCTGTGCATGTATCTGTATTTCCTGTGTATATACACATATTTTTTAACACCATTCAGACCTTGCCATACATAGTGTTCTATGCCCTGATTTTTCTTTTTTTCATAATGATGAGACCTTTCCCTCTCAGCACAGTAGGTCTATCTCATTCATTCTGATGGCTTTATATTTTTCCTCTCACCGTATTTATTGAACCAGTCCCCTCCCGATGGATATGTAGGTTATTTCCAGTTTTGTGCACCGTAAACAACACTGCAGCGAACATCCTTGTGCAAACATCTTGGTGCCCTTGTGTGTTGCATCTGCAGGGGAAATGCCTAGCCATGGACTTGCCAGGTCATTTGAAGGTTGAATAGGGTTTTCCAGGTGGGCTGGGGCTGGCAGGAGTGGGAGTGAGGGGGAAGGGGAAGTGTTCAGGTATGAAGAACAGCATGAGGACATACAGGAGCTGACAGCTGAGAGCAGGGTGGCCTGCCTCCATCACAAATGTGGTCTGGGTTCCAGCCTGATGTTCAGATGCCACATCATCTGCCAGAGTTTCACTCCAGCTCTGAGAATGTGGGGTTATAGGTGGCTCTTATGAGGGGTCTGACACCATGTAAGGCACTGTTTCTGTCTTCTCCTTGGGTTCACATGGCACATCATCAAATAATATTGTTATCACAGTTTTATCACGGGCTCAGAGAGGTGCAGTGACTTGCCCAGGGTCACACAGCTAATGAATGACAGATCTACATGATCCCATAGGTCAGTCCTTCCACATATACCATGTTGCTCCCTGCTCTTCCTTGCTAGGAATTCCTTGCCAGGAATGCTCTTTCATTGGATGTCTATCCTGTTGGACCACAGCCTCCATGAGGGCAGGGATCTTCATCTGTCTCATCCCCTGCTGTGTCCCCACAGTCCAGCACAGGGCCTGGCACACAGCAGGCATGCAATGAATGTTTGTTGAATGACCAAGTGAACTAGTGAAGTTCCGGTCCATTCCATTACAAGCAAAACTTTTATTTGCTTGTAACAGTATTTATGATGATGATGATCTGGTTCCTCTTCTCAGAAATAGACTCACATTTTTTAAAGAAATGAAACATCTTTCTTTGCAAACCAGTTTATCTCGTAGGAATCTGACATTTTGCATTTTTTTCTTCTGGGAGCCAAACAAGGATGTCTATTCTGTAGAATGTCACGAGAGAAAAGAATCTGAACATTTCCTTTTGGAAATTACTGCATAAAAAGTTAAAGCGAGATGGAACTGTACTTGAAGATTTCAGTTGCCAAGGCTACCTGATAACACAGCGAATAGTGTTCTTACATATGGTCTCCACTAGACCTTCAACCGCTGTATCTCAGTTACAGAATTTTGGCTTTTAAGTGCGTTTAATGCAGTGAGGCTTTGAGAGGAGAGTCTTGCTGCTGGGTGTCCGCTGGCTGAAGTGCTTTAACCAGCAAGTATTTTTTTGAGCCTCTCCTGGGCCCCATCCTTCGGGGCTTGTCTTCATCACCATCCTGCGGGTGCTGGAACTACCACCTCCACTTCAGAGATGAGTACACTGAGCCCCATAGAGTTTTGTATGGTGTATATGTGTGTCCATTCACTATTTATTTGTTCGTTCATTTATTCATTTGTTTATTCTCTCAACGACTATTTATTGAACCCCTTCTCTGTGTCAGACACTGGTGTAGGCACTGAGCATCCCTGCCCCAGCAGAGTGTGTGTTCCAGTGGGAGAGACAGATAATATATACGAAAAGTAAATACTGATAAATGTATGAAACAGTAGAACAGGATGATGTGGCAGATAGAGGCTGGGAGGAGGTGTGGCTGTAAAGGCCCCAAAAGGGATGTGGCTTTTGAGCAGAGATCTGAAAGAAGGAGCCCACCATGTGGGGATCTGGGGGAAGAGTGTTTCAGGCGGTGGGAACAGCACATGCAAAGGCCCTGAGGCCGGAACCAGCTTGGAGGGGTTGAGGCCAATAGTGGGGTCAATATGGCCGGCCTGGTATTGAGCAGGGGGGTAGGGGGAGGCAGGTGGGGGCCTGGAGGGCCAGGGCAGAGCGTTTGGAGTTTGCTCTGGTCTTAGTGGAGAGCTGAGGGCATGCTTTTGGTGGCGGCTGATGGGATAGGTTGGAGATGGGGGCTGGGATCTGGTGCTGAGGAGGGATGTCGGGGTCAGGGTGGGGATGGGGATGGAGAAATGATCTGGTTCTGGCTGTAGTTTGGGGAGGGAAGAGGGTGGGGAGGAAAGGGACCGTGGAAGGTTTCCAGTTTTCAGGCCAGGACAGCGAGGTGAGTGGAGGAACTTGTGTGGAGAAGGCAGATTTGGGGCCAGGCATCAAGAGTTTCCTCCTGGTGTCTTTGAGGCACATTTGAGGCACCATTAGATTTCCAAGCAGGGAGAGAAGTGGGATTGAAGGAGGTTTCCCTTTGGCTTTTGAAGATGAGTGATGTCGAGGCTTTCCTGATGGGCCTGGTCCAGCGGAGGGGGAGACTCGGGTGCTGCTGGGGACAGAGGGGTGGTCAGCTGCAGGGGTGATGCCCTAGAGTTGGTGAGTGGGGTAAGAGCAGGGGCTGGCCTGGCAGCTGGAGGGAGGCAAGGTGGGCTCCCAGATGCGGGGGCCAGAGGGGGTGGGCTCACTCTCCTCTGATTGCTTTGATTTCTTTCAGTGAAGGGAGAGGGACTTACCAATTGGTGGAAAGAGAGAACTGATTGTGCTTTGGACGCAGGCTCCTGGGTTGAAATCCAGCCATTCGTCCCCCAGTAAGTTGCTGAGCACGAACATTCACTGAGCACTTCCTACGTGCTAAGTGATCCCTCCACAGAGGTCACTATTATTATCCCCATTTACAGATGGACGAGGAAACAGAGGCTCAGAGAGGTGCAGCAGCTTGCCCAAAGTCACACAGCTCTTTGGCAGACAGGCCAGGTTTTGATGCTGTACAACCTGGGAACCAGGTCTAAGGCTCAGGTTTCTCATATTTCAAGTGGAGACAAGACCACAAGGGGCTGTTGGCAGAGCATCAGTGACCTAAAAGATACGATGGCACCTGCCCCGCACCGAACGCCGTGCTCAGCCCACGGCAGGTGCGTGAGTGATGACCACCCCGTCCTGGCCTGTTTGTGTTCACTGGGTCTCCAGTAAGTGCCACTTGCTGCTGGCATCTCGAGGCTGCACAGCATTTTCATTGCTTCCAGGAGTCCTTCTGCCAAGGGATCTCATTAAGTCCATTTTGAAATGAGAACACTTGGCAGGGGAAGAGAAGGTAGTTAGCATATTTATTATTCAAATCTGAAATAACTTGTCTGGTAAGAATGGAGAGGCACTGGGATCTGGCCTGAAACCCCGCCCTCTTCTCCCCCTGCCCTCGGAGGGTGCAGGGCCTGAGGGAGGAAGGCCGGGTTTCTGCCAGCCTGCTGGCAATTAGCCTGTCCCCGGGATCCAGTCTGATGCGGGAGGAGGCTCCGAAGCTGCAGAGCCAGACCTGTTCCCGGCCTGCTGCAGATGGTGGTTGGAGAGCCGAGCTGGGAATGCTTCCTGTTCTTTCTGGGATGCGTGAAAAAACAAAGTCTAGGGCTTCCAGGGAATTCCGTCTCGTGTGTGCCCTGGGTCTCATTAGATGGGAAGAGACCTGGCACCCCAGACAGCAGCTCTGGCACCTGGGAAGTCCCAGAAGAGCTGTGGGTGCTCAGCACAGCCCACAGGGTCCTTGAGGCTGGACGAATTAAGGCCACTTGTCCCCGAGCTGTCCCCAAGGGCTGCCTCTGGGGCCTTGTTTGCCAAGTTAGGAACGTTTCAGAGACCTGGTTTCTTGTCCTCGGCTGTATTATGGAGCAGGCAGAGCTGAACATCACCTTCACCCAAGACACATGAGGTCTGGTGTGGGGCCTCTGGCTTCTCAGGCTCCCACCTTCCCTCTTCCCCTGCTTTTCTGCTGGTCCCATTCGGCCAAGACTCACCCACCCGTCCCTTACCCTCAGGGCTCCACTTATTGTAAGAGCCACCACTGTTATTTTGTATGTGTGACAGCTTTGTTGAGATATAATTGACGTACAATACAACATACATATTTAAAGTGTGTAATTTGATGAGTTTTGACATACGTGTATTCCCAAGGAACCACCATTACGATGAAAAGAATGAACACATCCTTCACCCCTAAGAATTTCCTCGTGCCCCTCTGTGATCCATCCCTTCCTCCCTGCCCTCATGCAACCACTGATCTACTCTCTATCACTATAGATTAGTTTGCATTTTCTAGACTTTTATGTAAATGGAATTGGACACCACACGCTCTTCTTCATCTGGTTTCTTTCACTCTGCGTAATTGTTTGAGATTCGTCCGTGGCGTAGTGGGTGTCGGCGGCTCATTCCTTTTTATCACTCGGGACCGTTCCACTGCACGGATGTACCGGTGTGTGTATCCATTCATCTGTTGACAGACATTTGGGTTGATTCCACTTTTTGGCTCACGTGAGTAAAGCTTCTCTGAACATTCTTGGTCAAGGCTCTGTGTGGACACGTGATTTCATTTCTCTCGGGTAAACACCTAGGAGTGGAGTGGCTGGATCATGTGGTAGGTGGATGTTAAACTTTTTAAGAAGCTGCCAAACTGTTTTCCAGTGTGGCTGTACCATTTTGCATCTCATCCCCCGAGAGTTTCAGTTGCCCTGCATCCTCACCAGCACTTGGTACACCGCTATCATTTTATCAGTGAAGATGCTTTTGAAGATGCTGAAAGTAGCAAAAGAACCCCCCCACCCCCAATAAAGATGGGTCAAACCATAAGGATGTGTATTACTTCACATAATTCACCTGATGGTAGAGGGGATGTAGTGCAGAGTTCATCACACTGTGGCCTGTGAGCTAAGAATGAGTTTTACATTTTTAAAAGATTATTTTAAAAAAAATCCCCCAAACCAAAAAATATGTGACAGAGACCACACGTGGCTGGCAAAACCTAAAATATTTACTATCTGGCCCTTTAAAAAAGTTTGCCACATCCTGGATTAGTGGATCAACCCAGATTCTTTCCATTTTTCTACGCTCTCTTCAGCATCTTGTCCCCTCGTGGTCCCAAAATGACTGCCACAGTTCCAGCCATTCCTGGGAGACTTGACAATATCCAGCTAAGGAAGAGGGGGTGTATTGGGAGGAAGACTTCTCCCTGAGTATACCCAGCAGACTTCCCCACAAAATCTCATTGGCCAGGATTTGGTCCCATCCCCATGCTATTGCTGCAAGAGAGTGTGGGAAGTTAGTAGCCAGCATTTTCAAGGCTTGGCCAGGAAAGAAGAATGCTGTTCATGGCTGTATTTTTCTGTGCCAGTTCTTTGATTAGTTTCCTGGTGCCCGATTGTCTTGAGTGAGTTTGAGCTGGTTATGAGGACCCTGTATGTCCCTGGCCTTGGTTCCTTCATCTGAGATTTGATGTCTCCTTTAAGGGCTGATGAGAACTGAATGAGATTTATGTAAAGTGCCTAAAGCGTTGCACATAGTCGGTGCTGGAGGACAGTGTGGTATAATGGTCGCCCAGGGTCCTTGCTGTGTGACCTTGGCCAAGTAGCTTGCCTTCTCTAAGCCTTACTTCTCTTGTCTGTAAAATGGGTATAAGATGGTCCCCCTCCTTACAGGGTGATGCTGAAGAGTCTATGAATTATCTGATTCAAAGTGCTCAGCCTGGGCCTGGCATGTGGTTAGGCCTTGATAAACATTAGCTGTGCACCAGGCCTCAGGATGGGCCCTGGAGATACAGAAGGGAATTGAAACAGCACTGACCTTCCAGTATCTGCAGCCAGTGGGCAGAGGGGTGTGGAAATTAGCCCTTTTATTTATGGTTAAGAGAACGCTGTGATGGGGAAGTTCAGGGGTTGGGGAGCCCAGAGGAGACACTGAGCTGAGTGGGAAGGGTAGCAGGGAAGGCTTCCTGGAGGTGGGGGCATCAGTGTGAAGTCTTTAAGGGTGGGTAGGAAGAGGAGGAGAGGAGAGGAGAGGAGAGGATGGGACTGCAGTACAAATGTTATAGTGTTTCTCCCCTCCCCTCCCCTCCCCTCCCTCTTATATGCATCCCCTGCCACTTCTCCTCCCCTCCTCGCCCCTTCTTTCTCTTCTTCACTTCATTCATTCATTCAGCAAACACTTACTGAGAGCCTCCAGTGTGCTAGGCACAGGGACAATAGCAGATATTAAGACATCCAAGGTTTCTGCTCTCACGAGCCTTGGTTAGAGAGATCACATTACATAAACGATCAGGAAAACACCCGGTAGTATAACAGAATGTGTGAAGGAAAGGGTGCTAAGATAGAGAGGGTCTGGCAGCTCCTTTGTGTTGGGTGGTTGGGAGGGAGAGTCTCTGAGGAGCTAAGATTCAGAAATGAGAAGCATCATGGTGTGCGGGCTACAGTCAGTTTGGGGCTGCTGGGCGGTACCTTTCCCGGCAGGAGGCAGCTGGGTGGAGGGAGCTGGGGGTCTCACCTTCATTGCCCTGGCGACGGGAGGGTTCCAGACAGCGGTGAGTCCAGGTTGGCCAAGGTCCAGGACTCTGCCAGAATATGCCTCGTGCCTACCAGGTGGGTACTGTGGGGGCCTATGGGGCGACACACTTTTGTCAAAATGCCAAGGCTGCCTGGCCGGCCCCCTTCCTGCCCTCCTGCCCAGCACAGCGTGGCTCCTGGAACAGTGTGGGCAGTGCAGAGGAGGGGCTCTCTACAAGCCGAGAAACAATGCACAAGATAATAGACCTCTAGCCGGGTCGGGAGAAAGCCGTGCCTGTGTGGAGGCCTCAGCCAGCAGGGACCGAGTGGGGACCATTACTCACAGCAGCTCTGAGATGAGAGGAGGGTGGCCGAGGGCTGGCGAGCTGGGCAATGGGAATGATAGAGGTGGGCCTGGGAGGCCAGAGGCGCCGGCTCCCCAGTGCCCACTGTCCCCTTGCCCACCAAGCCACAGCTCAGAGCACAGGCCTCCAAGCCAGACTTCACCACTAAGTGACTGTGCAGCCTTCAGCCTCTGCTCTCGCTGCCTCAGCGTCCTCATCTGTATAATGGGGATAGTTGTTCTGCTCTCACGAGATAGAACACACATCACATAACCTTCAGCACCACCTGGGAAGGAGGGGACCATTTTTATCCCATTTTAAAGACAAGGAAGGAGGGGCTCAGAGAAGGCAAGCCACTTGCCCAGGGTCACAAGTGAGGAGTCAGTCATGGGAGACCTGCCCTTAACCATGTGTGTGTGGGGATGACATGAGATGGCGTAGGGCCTGGCCCGTCGTTGGTGCTTACGAAATATTAACCGCGTCCTAGCAGTGTTTGAATAGATGTTGATTTGGCGTTTGGGAGAACATTTTTCTTCAAAAGTTTGTTCTCAAAATGTGAGCACTCCAGCAGCAGACAGCCCCATGGGAATCTGACGCCATCCCACCTACCTTTGCCAGGGGCCTACTTTGTGCACCTTTACCTGGGAGGCAGGTGTCACGATTTCCATTTGTGAGATGAGGCACCACAGGCAAAAGGAGGCCACGTGAGTGCCCCAGGCCACACGGTGTTTGAGTCTGCCTGGGACAGGTGGCCTTTGAGAGGAGGCAGCTGGGGTTTTGAGTTGGGCTCCCCGGCCTCCCAGAGAGGAGGGGAGCGCTGCCTGGGGACCCCCAGTAATTGGGGGCAGAGCCTGGTGGCCTCAAGCCTGGGTCAGTGGGCCCAGGGCCCACCCTCTCCTCTCCGTTCAGCCGGGGCAGGTGGGATACAGGGGGCTCTCCAAGGCCACCCAGACCTGGGGGTCCTTGGAGCTGCCGAGGCGGCTAAGGCCATCTCGGAAAACCTTGTGCCCATCACAGTCAGGCTTCACTTGGGGTTCACGGCCACCCGAGTCTGAGGAAGTGAAGCAGAGAGGAAGAAAGAGGAGCAGGGGTAAGGCCCTTTATCCTGCCACCACCTCTTCTGCACCCCAAATCCAGCCCTGTTCTGCCATGAACCGGGGTGCTCACAGAGGCAGGGTAGCCCGGTGTTTAGGAGCCCCGGCTTTGAGCTCAGCCTGACCTGGGCTTAAGCCATGCTCTGCACGCAGCAGCCATGTGACTCGGGCTAGGGTCTTCCTCATTCGGTGTCTCGGTGTCCTCATCTGTACAGCGGGGATTACAACCCTTCTGGCTTATGCAGGTCAGGGAGGTGATGGCGCGCACAGTAGGCCCTCGGCGACTAAGAGCTACTCCAGTTTGTTATCATCCTTACTGCAAAGCCCAAATAAAACCACTCTGGGGGCCAGAGATGGGGTCCCCAGCACCTGGCACAGCGCTTGGCACATGGTAGGTCCTCATTCAAATGCTTGTTGAAGTCAGAAGGGAGGAGGGAGGGAGCAGGGAAAGGAAGCCTTCTCATTCCTCCAGCCTTTTATTATCCTCGCGGAGAGCCTTCAAATCTTAGGGTGTTGCTTAGGGGGCACTTAGCCCAGGATAGCAGGCTCACTGCTCAGGGATAAATTTCCTAGGGGACATCATGAATCCCTTGTCCCAGTTCTAATTCTTGTTCCCCAAGAACATCTTGCTCTCTTTCACTAACTGATCCAAAAATGTGGAATTTCAGCTGCTCTGGTGGAAAGAGACGTGTTGTCCAACCCCAGGCAACGCGACCAGACAAAGACCCCATTAGGGTCCCCTTCTCCTTCCCAGAAAGCCCGAGGAGCGGGTGGCAGCGGTCCAGAAACCACTGCCCCAGAGCCACTGGGCAGCCAGCAGCGTGAATCAGGCGGGGCCCTCAGCCCAGCCTGCTTCCATTTTTGAGAAGGCCAGGGCCTGCAGCTTTATTAGACGCCTAGGTCTTCAAAGAGGGGCTGTAATTACAGACTGGTCTTGCCACGCCAGGCGTGGCCACACAGCGGGCTCTCCCCAGTGTGGAAAATGCTACTTTCCACTTGAGCTCAGGGTGGGGCCTGATAAAGCAGGGAGATGAGTTCCTGGCTGTTTCTAGAAAGATTTCCTTTCCAGATGGTTTTTTTTTCCCCCCTCCCCTTCCAAGGTTAATTAAGGGCATCTTAGGTCATTAAAATGACTGTTTGAATAAGAGTGTGATAAATGAACACAAGGAAATAGTCTTGGGCTTGGTTTATAAATAATCTGGGATTGACTTGTCAGATCAAGTTATTTCTGTTTTTTTTGTTGTTGTTGTTCTCATATCAGAATTCTTTTCCCTGTTGCCTTGGAAACAAGCCTAGGGAGAGGGATGCTGGGAGTTGTATGACTGGGATTCAAACCTCAGTGATTCCCTCATTTCACACGGTGGGCACGTCGACTGCCTGCTGAGTGCCGGATGCTGAGATTCAAGGGTGAACAGGACACATACCTGCTGCCCCTGGGCTCAGAGTCCAGTGGGGAGACTGATGGGTAAATTGAGCTACAGTTCAGATTGTTAATGATGCTTGGGGGTCATACGGCAAAGTGGGAGCCCAGAGGTGACCACCCCTCGCCGGGGGGCATGAAGAATCAGGGGAGGCTTCTTGGAAGAGGGAGTACCCTAAGCTGAGCTGTGAAGGACAATAGATGCTGACCAGATGAGGAACGGGTAGAATGGTGTCCTAGCCAGAGGGAACAGCATGTGCAAAGGGCTGAACAAAAGGCAGCAGAGCACATCCCAGAGACCTTGTCAAAGTCCAGCTCGTGAGTGACTCCTATGGAAGATCATGGCGCCTGACATAGATTTATTGTGGGTCTGGGACAGCCATCTGCCTGGGCCTGGTTCTTCAATGAAATGAGAAGTTTGGCTGTTGGTCAGCTCTCCAAAACCTTTGCTGGGAGAGAAAACAGGTTTAAGCTGGGTCGACAAGTCAGCCCTTCCCACATATGGTCCCTGGAATTAGTCTCTAGGCCAGTTGTCAAGAAAGGAAACTGATTTACAACCAGACAAGTCCTTCTGCAGGCATTTCCTGACCCAAGGAGGTCTGAAGACAACCAGAGAAGTGTGTGGTATAGTTACTGCCCTCGTGCATGGGGCTTGGGACAGAGTTGGCTATTTTAAGGGGTCTTAGAGGTGTGGATAGAGTCTGGCTTCTGCCCTAGAAGGAGGAGGGCTTTGGAATCAGACAGGTCTGGGTTCAAGTCCCAGAACCCCACTTGCCAGCTCAGTGACCTTGAGCAAATACCTTCAGCTCTTTAAAACCTCACTGCCCTTCTCTGCAAAATGGGGATAATTAATAACAGGACTCACCCTGTAGGGTTGTTGTGAGGGTTATGTGAGGTGAGGTGTATGGGTGACCAGTTCCCGGCACACAGCAAATCCTCAATTAATGGTTATTATTATTTCTACCACACCACCTCCTTATTAATATAACATTAGTATATTTCGAGGCCCAGGATGCCTACTTCTGGAATGTCCAATCTTTTGGGAAGCAGGATGTGCAGAGAGTCATGTAATTGAGACCTCCTGGGGGAGATTTGGAAAAGACTGAAGTTGCTGAAGGTGGTCTTGGGGTGCGGGGACGTCCAATAGAGGTGGAGAACAGGGGAAGGCAGCTCTAGGCAGGGATACGGGGGATACAGCATGTGAAAAAGCCCAGAGGCAAGACTGAATACGGCCATGCCCAGTGGCCTTTGCACATGCCATTCAGCCTTCTTGGAATACTCCTATTCATCTTTTAAGACCCTACCCAGATTTCCTTCTTCCAGTTACAGCAAATGATCCTCAATAAATGATCATCTTCCCTTTGCTCTTCTTTCCTCAACTTCCTACTTTCTTGGTTGGGTTTCACCTCCCCCACTTACATTCCCATCATAGTGTGTTATTCACTAGTCTGTTATAGCCCTTGGTACTTGTACTGCAAGTGTTCGTTTTTTTTCTGGCTTTTTTTTCCACCTGAGGGATTCTCTAGAGTGTTCATGTTTGTATCAGATTTGGGGGAGAAAATGCTACAGCCTCAGATTTGAGGTGGCCTGTTGGGACACCCTCTCCCCTTAATGGCTGAGATCAGATAGCTATCCCGAGCTCTTCAGGGACTATAGGTCCCTTCAGGGTCAGCACGGAGCTCACACAAAGTAACGGCATAGGGAACATTTGTTGAATGAATGAATGACCGCATTCTGATTTCTGTGACGGCACACACTTGTCTGGAAATGGTGACCTCTGGGCCCCACCTCATACTGTGGATAAAATTCCCCTTTATTTCCTGGATCACAGCAGCTTCTCCAGAGTATTTTGGATTAATTATGTAAGGAGATGGCTTTCTTTCCTTTTTGATGCCCAGCAACATCCCAAGAGTTTCCTGGAGAGAACAGAAGAGTTTGCAAAAAAAGTCCTCTGGCAGGGAAAGCGCTCAGGCTGCCCCAGTTTTCAGAGAGTGACGCTTTTTATAGTCACACTTTCAGACCACATTGTACCTAAGGGGAGCCGGGAGCGGGGAGCAGGCAAGCAATCTGGCTTTCCAGCTCCCTTCTGCACCCATCTCCCCCGTTGTGGAAGGAGGTGGGGCCTTGTGATCCCGCCTGCTGCTTGGTCTCCTCTGCTTTTCCCGACACTTGTCTTCCATCCAGGCTGATTTGCCAAAGGCCAGTCCTCCTCTACCTTGTCCAAGGTGCGAGGCTGGGGGTTGCACACTCTACCACTTAATAGCTGTGTGACCTTAGGCTGCTCATTGAATCCCTCTGCCTCAGTTTTTCCATCTGCAAAATGGGAGTAATAATCCTAGTACAAACCTCATTTCATTGTTGGGAGGAGCAGACAATGTAATACAATGCCTGGCACACACAGTAAGTGGTTCCAACAGCATCAGTGACAATGATGACTTTGATGATTTCATCTCTGAAAATCAGAGAGGTTCAGTAACTTTCTCAAGGCCACACAGCTGATAAGAGCCAGAGGCAGGTCTACAAACCCTTAACCATGAAGCTATATTGATTTAGCATATCCTGGGCTGGAGCTAGGGTGAGGTGACTGAGGCACACATCTAGGGCCCAAAATTTAAGAGAGCACCAAAATAATGGGTTATCAAAATAAATAACTTTTAATGCAGTAGTTTTTAAAAATCAAAATTAATTCAGAAATCCATGGTGAACAAACTGTTGACATTATACATAAAGACAGGATCAGTGTCACTGATTTTTTCTTTTGCCTCTGACTTCAGTATGGGTCGGCACAGCACTGAACGAGTCTCTTTCTGTTGGACGATAAGGTTTTTACGAATTTTTCACAGATATAACTGTGATGAACACCCCTGTATAGCAAAATGTTTGTATAGATCATTCTCATTTCCAGACAGATTGCTGGGTGTGGAATTGGATCATGAAATGCAGGATCAAAAGGCAGGCGCATCCTCCCATCCCAACCTTTTATTATGAAAAATTTCAAATATACAGAAAAATTGTACAGGACATACACATATACCTACCAGATAGATTCTATAATTGCTCACATTTTGCTATATTTGCCTTAGAAAAATCGAGCCATCCATCCATTCCTTAGTGTATACTTTCTTTTTTTTTTTTTGCTGCATTTCAAAATAAGTTATAGATATCAGTACACTTCAGCATGTGTGTCATTAACTGGCCATTGTTTTTAAGAATTTTGATCTTCAATGTTAAATTCCCTTCAGGAAATAATATACCAATCTCCATTTCCATCTGTGGGTAAATGTATCTCTTTTACCACAGCCTGACCAACACTGGGTATTATCACTTTAAAGGTGTTGTAGGTGCTGCTTTGATGTAACGTTTTTCCTCCGGAAGGTTCTCAGTAAATTTTTCCCACCTCTGTGTCCAGATGGTCTGTTAAAAAGTTGCGTCCCTTTCCAGATCTTTAGGTATTTCTGGTGTGGCTTTTCTGGGGTTAGATGGGGAGGACTCAGCTCTTTCTCATGACTGCTCCCACCCTGGAAGTTCCTGGCCCTCTGGGCAAGTGGCCCGCCCACTGCAGGAGGCTGGCTACGGACCAGGTGAGGAAAGTGGGCAAACCTTGGTGGCCAGAAGCCCTGGGACCCTGAAGGCTGTATGGGGTGGTGGGTGGGGCCAGACACATGTATGGAGGTAGGATCTGGGGCCCTGTGCACATTTTTCTCATTTGCATCATGGGGTGCAGGCTGCTACAAGAGCCCCTTGTCCCCCGCCCCTCTCTCCTCATTCTGCTCCAGCCCTTGGTTTCCCAATGGCCCAGGCACTATCCTGCCTCTGGGCATTTGAATCTCTTGTGATTTCTGTGGGTCAGGAATTTGGGAGCAGCTTGGCTGGATGGCTCGGGCTCAGGGTCTCCCATGAGGCTGCAGGTGAGGGCCACAGTCATCCAAGGGTTTGCCTGGCGATGTGGGATCTGCTTCCAAAATGGCTCACTCACACGGCTGGAAGTGGGTGCTGCCTGTTGGCTGGGGGCCTCAGACTCTCTCCACGTGGGTCTCTCCACAGGGCTGCTTGAGTGCCTTCACAACATGGCGGCTGGTAGGACCCAGCTTTGGAAATCACACACTGTCACTCCTGCCTTATCTCTTGGGCACACAGACCAACTCGGACTCATTGTGAGAGGGGACCACTCTGGGGTGTGAATAACAGGGGTCAGGGATCCCTGGAGACCATCTTGGGGGCCGCCTACCACCCTGGAAGAACTTGGCAGGTGACGTCACCTCCCTGGGCCTCAGTCTCCTCCTGTCAAATGGGTTCATGTGAGGATTCATGAGTTAATTCCTATGAACACTTAGAATGGCATTGGACACTCAGTCACACTCTCAGTAAATATTAGCCACCGTTATAGTGTCCTACTGGACTGGGAGCCCTCAAGGGCAGGGACGTCCTCAGTCTCTGTATCCAGTGCCTGGCCCGGGGAGGGCAGTCTCTGAATGTTTACGTGAATGAGTGAAAGAATGAATGAGCAAACGAACATCTGTAAGGACTGGGAATCCAGAGAAGAAGGAGATCTGCGTCAGCTGCATTGTCAGAGACACCTCCGTGAAAAACTTTCTCACGTAAAGCCCTTTGATCGGTGTCTAGGGATCAAATATTTGTTCAAAACTGAGATGACGTGGGTGGGGGAAAGCGCTGGGGATGCAGTCAGACTGATCAAAGTTTCACTCTTGGACTCGGCGTTTGAACGATAAATATTTACTGAGCTCCAACTCTGCACCATGTGCCGTGTCAGACCCGGAAAATGGGGCAGGGGCGGGGATGAAACAGCCCAGACCCATGCTCTGGTGGTACCCTTGCTGTGTGACCTTGGGCAAGTGAATCTACGTTTCTGAGTCTGCATCTCCTCATCTGTAACACAGAGGGTGGATCCCTGCTGGAAGGAGAAAGCTCCTTCCACAAGTGTGCCTCCCCTTAGGATCTGGCTGCTGCTCACCCTTCCAGACAAGCACCCCCTCCAGTCTCAGATGCTGCTGCCTCCCATTTCGCACCTCGCCCCCCAGCCACTACAGCTCCACAAGGGTTAAAGCCCAGGAGCTCATGTGACCCAGTATAAACCATGAATCATTCCTGTTCATCCCTGTGCCGCGCCTGCCCACCCAGGATGGGGCAGATGCTGTGCCCCAGGGTTGCCATGGCAACTCTGCCTGTACTGAAATACAGCCTGGCCCAGTTCCTTCCTTGGGGGACCTCGGGGGCTGTTTCACCTGGCTGGGTGCTGCCTTTTAGGGAGGAGGGAGAGAAGGCTGGAAAGGTGAGAGAGAGAGAGGATGAGAGGATGAGAGAGAGACAGGAGCTTAGGGAGGAACAAGTGGAAAATAAGACACAGGGGGAGGAAGGAGAGGCTGAGAAACTGACAGAGAAATGGACCGCCAGAGGGAGACAGACTGACTGCCGGCCAGAGGTCCCCAGACGCTCGCTGCCTGTCACCCTAGAGGCAGTTTCCCAACTGTTCAGCCTTCGCCGGGCCGCCTGATCTCCGACATACGTGCACACAGGCGCCCGCGTGCACGCACGTGCAGCCGCATCTCCCCGTGCGCCCGCGGTCAGGGCACAGGGCGGATAGGCTGCCGGACACGTGCAGTCACCGTCAGCCCCGCGGGACGGTGAGCGAGTTGGGGCTTGGAGAGGAAGAACAAATGGGGGCGGACGTCAGCTCCCTGGGTGGCCGCCTCCCCGAGGCCCCTCCGGCATTCCTGGGCAGCGAAGCCCCTCGCTGAGAACGGGGGCTGATGTCATCCTGGGCTGCCGAGCCAGGGGACCCGGGGCCCTGGTGGCTGCCTCCGGAAATGAGCTAGCTGCCCGCCGGCCCACAGGTTTGGAACCCCCGGCCGGAGGACAGGAAACCTGCGTGGGCCAGGTGAGCAGGGCCCCGCCGCCGCCGCGGGTGCCCGGGGGGTGCCGCCTACCTGGGGGAAAGTGAGGACCCAGGTGCCTGAGGGTGCCCGGAGGCCACCGCCTTTTCCTCCCCCACCTCGCGGGGACCGTCACGCCCTGGAGCCGGCGCGGCAGCCCAGTTCCTCAAAGCTCCTCGTCACCCAAGCCAGCCGGCCAGCCGGTGAACGCTGGGAACTGGATCTTGGAGCTGCCAGCGTGTTTACTCACAACTCCGGGGGGCGGACTCGCAGCCTGACCCTGAACTGCCTCCGATTCGGAGCGAGCCCCGCGGATGCCGCCGGCTGCTGGCTCAGCGATGTTTATCTGCTCTCGGGCCGGCTGAAGAGGGCTGCTGGCTTTCCTCTCCAGGCAGCCCAGGACTCCCGGCGGCGCACAGCAGGGAGAGGGGAGAGGACCCCGGCGTTTCACCGCTTTCCTGCCTCCCCACCTCCCGGCCCCATGGATTACCTGGGAGACAAACTCACGGTGGCCCAAACCCACATGACCCAGTGGATGGGGACCGTCCGGAGGTCCTTCCAGGAGGCCCTCAACTTAGTGACCAGCACGGTGGGCCCCGAGCGGGCGAGTGGGGAGCCCTCCGGCCGGACCCCCTTCAAGCGCACCTCGTCCTTCCGACACCTCGCCTCCCGCAGCCGGGAATCTTTACGCCGCTTCTCTGCGCGAAGCCAACAGAGATTTTCTTCCCTGAGGAAAAGGCAGCCGGACTCGGAGCCCCCAGATCTTGTAAGCTTATTATGTTTTTTAAAATATTAAAACAACAGTGAGAACTCCTCCCCTCCAGTGCTGCCCCTCCCCCACTCCAGGGAGGTGGTGGGGTTCCCATAGATCCAACCGGGGAGGTTGCCTCTTCCAGAATAATTGTCCGTCTAGCCCGACCCTGTCCTGCTCCCGCGCCTGGGAAAGAGGCGTGTGGTGGCAGTCCCCCTGACAGTGGACTTGCTCGCTCCCCCAAAGCGGTCAGGACATTTATACCTGATTCAACGTCTATGTGGACGGGGCTGGCACATGAGTCCGGCAGGCTTTGCCGGTTGATTTATCTGCAAGTGCCGACACTCCAGCCCGACGCAAATGCTTCCTATTTTGGGGGAGGATTAGTTGGCACCTGCTTCATCTCCTCACACCCTCCAGGGTGACCAAGTGTCCATGTCATATTTGTGAGGAGTTGTGACTTCTGTGGTCTTATAGTCGAGCAAAATTGCGAGGTCTCATCTGATTACCCGAGGTGGTGGGCAGATTTGCCCACTGACAAGTGAACCTTGGTGTGAATGAGCCAGGACAGGGGACCTTAATCTGGGTCCTGAGATTCCACCATCTCTCACTCAGGCAAGCTTGATGGGGCTTGGGGACCAGGGTGGAATGACATCTAATGATTGAAAACGCGACTTGCATCCAGGTTTTTTCTCAAGGACCTTACTAATGATTTGAAGAGGTGGAACTGAGCCCAGACAGGGAAAGGTACCTGCCTGGGGTAGCACAGTGAGTGAGTGGCAAAGCAAGTGCCGGAATCCCCAGCTTTGAACCCCACTCAGGGCTCTTTCCAGCCAAGCTTCCAGTAAAAAGATTTCTCCAGACCTTCCTGATAACTTCAGGGAAGCCCATATCACTGACCCTCAAAGAGAGGGCCTGGTGTTTTCACATAGGAGACATCTGCCACCTGACTATGTGACCCAGTTCGCAGGAGACTAAAGATGGGTGAAGGGCTAAGCCAGCTCCTTCCCTGGGTTCAGCCTTGTGATGAGTCCCGATGGTCATTTTGGGACCCAGCATTTAGGTATGGAGCCGAGGGGTGCACCAGGCTCTGAGCCAGCCCTCTGTGCACGCGAGGTCGCTGAGATCTCACACCTGCCCTCAAGGTGCAGGATCCCGGCATCCCCTCGGCTGGCCCAGAGAGGTGTGGTGATTCTCCCAGGGTCACACGGCAACCAGAGCAGTCAGGTGCTAACATGTGCCTCATTAATATGACATCTCCTTCCCTTCTGGGTCTGTGCTGCTCTGTGGCCCTGGACGAATCAGTGGGGCCTGAATTTATGAGACAGATCCCCCACCCCAACCTTTGGAAGGGGTGACTTAGCCCAGGGAGAGAAAGCCTCTCGTTCATTCTTTCTGTCCCTCTGTCTCTGTCTCTGTGTGTGCCTCTCTCTGTCTCTCTTCTCTTTCACTCTTGTTCCCTCTCTGGAAATTCATTTAAGAGTGTGGGGCTTGGTAACATTCAGTTCTCCTGCCCTGTGACCCTAGGCATCGGCCCGAGTCCCCGCAGGCCTCATTGCCCTGCTCCCCCGCTTGGTGAATGAATGAATGAATGGAGATGGACCTTGCAGGGTCTTTGTCTCCTCTGTTCACTGTTGCCTTGCAGTGCCTCCATCAATGCTAATGCGTGCTGGATGAATCTGGGCTGAATTAATCTGGTACCTTCCCATTTAGCATTTGGCATCTACCAGCTGGCATTGGGGTTGAAAGCTTGAATCAAACTCGGCCACATCCTGGCGAAGGGACCTTGACCCGTTCTCAAGCCTCAGTTTCCTCCTCTGTCAACTGGGGAGAACTCAGGATCATCAGGAGGTTGAAATGGGTACCCATCACAGGACTGGGCACATAATAGGTGTGCATTTGTAGCTGCTTTCTGTCTGTCAGGTGCCATGATGTCCTGACTCCTCGGGATGAGGGCAGAGTTGGGATGGAGACACAAGCTGTTTTGCAGAGGGCCTGGGTTTGACTCCTGGCTCTGCCACTTCCCAGCTGTGCAACCTTGGGTGGACTGTTCCCCTCTCTGTGCCTCAGTTTCCTCATCTGTGAAATGGGGGATTATCCTCATTTCCCATTTACATTTCCCATCGTTATCACTTAAGGGCAGTGACCTGCCACCAGTAGACGCATGATGCCCATGGCCATGGTACGTGGGCCTTAAAAGTTAGCTACTGCAACAACCAAAACCTTTTCTCCCAAACCATCCCTTCAAAGATCCCCAGCGAACTGGAAAATGCACACATTCCCCTTTCACTCAGGGACTTCGCTTAAATATTTGTTCTATGGGAGGAGGAAACTTTTTAAAGCCACCGACAATTAAGAGTTCAGGGCCACCTGCAGGAGCCATAGCTGGGGCTGGGAAGGGGACGGGGGGGGGGGGGGATTTCACTCTTTGGGACTTGAACTCTTACTCGATTTACCTAAAGAATCCGTTCTGTTCCAAATCCTGCCTCAGGCTCCTATTTACTCAGAGCTGAGTAGAAGAATCTCTGGCAGGCAGAAAGTGACCCTCAAAGGCGTGCCCCAAAACATTTTTCTAAAGGCAGCCTTGAAATAATTTGCTAATGGCTTGCCTGGGCGTCTGCCGAATAAAAGGGGGAAGAAGGGAAATAATCGCATTGTCTCTGAGCGACAAAGGCAGGAAGAGGCATGTCTGTGCTGCAGCCCAGAGTGAGCCTGAGAACAAGCCCAGCAAGCGAGGTGGACTGCAAGTAGAGGCCAGGCAGAAAATTCCAGAACCCAGGCACAATGGCAGTGCCACAGAGGCCAACGGCTGGAGTGAAAGTGGGAAGCGGGGTTCTCCAGGGCCGAGGGCTGTTCTGCAGAGAGGGCTTTGGAATTGGACCGACTCGGGGTCAAGGCTCAGCTCCTCCATGTGCTGGCCGAGTGACCTTGGGCAAGTGGACCCACCTCTTTCAGCCTCAGCATCCTCATCTGTAAAGTGGGGGTTCGCCTGGGGCTTGTCAGGTGGGTGGTCCAGTGGGACGGACTAAAAACCAGCACAGCCCTGGCGCCTGTTAAGCACCCGCATACAGGAAGGGCTTAACGAGTGTGGGTGCAGGTGCCGTGATGTGAGTCCCACCTCACCAAATGGCCAGACTGGTGCCTTTTGCAAAGCAAAATAAGAACCTGGCCAACCTTTTGTGGGCATTGACTGTGTGCCAGGCCCCCGTAAGCATGAGGTGTGTATTATTTGTGTCCCTTCATTCACTCACTCACATTTTCGTCCCACCAGTGTTTATCGAGCACCTACTAGGGTGCCAACACTGAATGAAACAGACACAGCTCTCGCCTTTATAGAGTTGCCTTCAAGGGGACAGAACATAAAACACGTCAGCACGTAAATATGTCAAGTAGGGGCTGAAAACGAGGGAACCGTCTTAAAAGATCAAGGGCTTGTATGTAACACCAAACTCTTTTGTTGTTGTTGTTGTTAATATTTGTTTATTTGGCTGCGCCGGGTCTTAGTTGCGACACACGGGATCTTCGTTGCCACGTGCGGGATCTTTGTTGCGGCATGCATACTCTTAGTTGCGGCATGCAAACTCTTAGTTGCGGCATGCGAACTCTTAGTTACGGCGTGCGGGAATCTTTTAGTTGCGTCATGCAGGCTCTTAGTTGCGGCATGCATGCGGGATCTAGTTCCCTGACCAAGGGTCGAACCCGGGCCCCGTGCATTGGGTGCGCGGAGTCTTAACCACTGTGCCACCAGGGAAGTCCTGACACCAAACTCTTGCCTATGTCAGTTTTCCAGTCTCACCACCGTTGGTACCGAGGGCCCAGTCATTCTTTGGGGGGCAGAGAGCTGTCCCCATGTATGTATATAGGATCATCCCTGGCCTCTCCCAACTTGATGCCAGTAGCGCCCCCAAGCATGATGACCAAAAATGTCCCCAGACATTGCCAGGTGTCTCCAGGGGGCAAAACCACCACCCCCTCCCCCTCCTCCGGTTGAGAAGACTGCTGTACGTAATTTGGTTGGGGGACTATAATTGTATTTGGAGTATCCTCCCACTGACCTGAGCTGGGGAGGAAGGGCAGGCACCTCCTGCTTGCCAGGAGTTTGTCGCATCGAATCCGCACAGCTGCCCCTGAGGGACATGGAGTGTAGCCCCCATATTTCATGGATGAGAAATCAGAAACACAGAGAGGTGAAGTCACAGGCCTGGGGCCACACAGCTGGGATCGGTGAGGCTGGAACCCCAACACCCCAACATGGGTCGGCTGCGCTGGGCCCAAGGCGGCCCCTGGCCCCGGGGATTCACTGCTTAAGCACCAGTGCCCTGTGCTGGGTGGGTTCAATCCTGAGTGGGAGTATTTGGTTCTGCGTCAGTTATGGCGAAATGGATGCATAAATATTCAGCAGGGCTCAGCGTCTTCCCCCTGCCGTGAGCATACACACACACACACACACACACACACACACACACACACACACCCCTTTTTTTAGCAAGTAGGAGAGAATTAGAAAGGAAAAGGATGCCTGTGACTCTCACCATCAGAAGCCCCGATTTCTGTCAATACCTCCTCCACGTTGACTGCCTCTTTAGGCTGCCACGATAAATGACCACACACACTGGCGGCCAAAAACAACGGAAATTTGGAGTCCGAAAGTTCAAAATCAAGGTGTTGTCAGGCCACACTCCCCTTCTAGGGCTCTAGGGGAGGATCCTTCCTGCCTTTTCCGGCTTCTGATGGCTCCAGGCATTCCTTGGCTTGTGGCCACATTGCTCCAATCTCTGCCTCTGTCTCCACGCGGCTTCTCTTCTGTCTCTTATAAGGACACTTGTCATTGGATTTAGGACCCTCCAGGTCATCCATCCTGAGCTCATCTGGAGATCCTTAACTTCTTTAACATCTGCAAAGACCTTTTTTCCAAGTCAAGTCCCATTCACAGGTGCCAGGGGTTAGGATGTGGACATATCTCTTTGGAGGCCACAATTCAGCTCACTCACTGCTTCTACTCTGGCCTCTTGCCCTCCAGGCCATTCTTCACCCAGCAACCCAAGGGGTCAAGTTGTTGCCCTGCCTCACCCAGACTTAGGAAGCCTCAGCTTCTTACCATGGCCCGCAAGGCCCTGTGGGATCTGGCCCTGCTTCCCTCCTGACCGCAGCTCTCACCGCTCTCCTCCGAGCTCATTCACTCCTGCCACTCTGACCTCCTGCTCTTCTTCAGTCACGGCATGCTCCTTCCGACCCTGGGCCTTTGCTCTCACAGTTCCCTGTGTTTGGAATGCTCTTCCCTCTCTCTTCACCTCTACAGAGTGGCTTCCTGACAGCTGAGGCTGGGGCGAATCCCCACCGTGTTTCCCTCCACCCTGTGCCCTGTAAATGTCCTCCTGATACTTATCTCAGTCTGAACTTGCTTCATTTCACTTGTTTATTCTGTCTCCTCCACTAGAATGAAAGGCCTGCGAGGGCTGGGGTTTGGGTCGGCCTGGCTCACCTCGGTATCGCCCATGCCTAGAAGAGCGTCCTGCACATCTAGCCGCTGACGTCATGTCTGCCTTCCTGAAATCCACTCTCCTTTATCCCTGTGTCTGCCTTGTGGCACCATCTCCATATCACAGATGGGTAAACTGAGGCCCAGAGAGGATCAGTGATCTAGCCTTGGTACCCACCTTCTCGGAGTTGACACCAAGATTCCAGCCCAGGGTGGTCGGGGGGTTCTTTCCTTATAGAGGTCCAGGTGGGAAAATCTGAGATATAATGGGGATAGAAACTATTATTCATTCATTAAGAATTTTTTGTCCATTATCTCTTCTTTGCCAGATGGAGGACAAGATAGACAGGGTCTCTGCCCTCTCAGGGCTCACAGGAACAGGGAGACACAGTAAACAAATAAGTCAGCTAATAAGTGAACAAGATACTCTCTGGTATGTGTCAGGGCTCTGAGGAAAAATGTCACAGGGTATGGGGACTGGTGGGAGTGTGATTTAGGAAGAGAGGTCAGAGAAGTTTTCTCAGGAGGTGATGTTTTAAGCAGAGACATGACTGAAGGGAATGGGCCTTAAGTTTTGGAGGAGGAACATCCTGGCAGAGGGAAAGGCAGGTGCAAAGGCCCTGAGGCATGTTTGAGGAGCAGCAGGGAGGCCAGGGTGGCTGTATCAGAGCAAGTAAGTTGGGAGAAGGTAGAAGATGAGCAGTTGGGGGCCAGGTCGTGCAGGGCCTGGGGGCTCTGGTAAGGATGCGAGATTTTAGAACCATAAGGTTACGAGCAAGGGAGCAGTAACGAGAGCAGAGTAACCATTGCCGCTGTTAATTATTGAGTGTCTACTCTGTGCCAGGCACAGGTTGTCACGTTTCTCCCGGAGACCTGGGCTTCAGGGGAGTAGGGTCCAGCTGCTACCACCCCCTCCTCCATCTCCTGGCACCTGTGCCGATGCTGCCCACCACTGCTGGTCCAGAGTCCTGCCAGGTGCCCTGGCCTCAGGCCCCGCCCCTTAGGGCATGGAACTGGGGTGCTGGACTTCAGCGCAGCCCCCGAGCCCAGCGCCCAGTGACTGCACCTCTGCTCCGGTGTGGATGGGCAGGCAGGATGGGCCGACCGCAGCCAACTCCAGGTCTGCTCTTCACCCTGCAGGCAGCAGAATGATGTCACCCAGAGAACAATGGCCCCTTCACAGGTCCAGACGGGGCGAAAGGCTGGGCCCAGAACCGGTGCTTCTGGGAGAGACCTGGAGTGACGCGCAGAGCAGGACAAAGGCTTGGCTGCTCCACCGGGCTCTGTTTGTGTGAAATTATGTTGAGCTCCCCGCCCCTCCCCCCACACTAAAAAAAGGGGGATGCGCTCACAATACATGGAGAGTACAGAAAACCCGAACAAGAGCAGAATCCACCCATGATTTTAAGGTCCATGGAAACCACTCTTGGCATTCGAATGCATTTCCTTCCTGTCTTTTTTCCTCCCTTTCTCAAGCAAAATCGCCCACCTTCTGTCTCTATCCTTGGAAAACATGTGCCGGTTTTATGTGTCTTTAGTAAAGACTGTTGTGAATGCCCAGGCCACACTCCACAGTGCACACACTCCTTTGTTTATTCACCCCTCTGCCTGGGTATTCGGGTCGCTCCCCATTTGGGGCAATCAGGAAGGACTCTGCAGGGGTGGCCCTAGGTGGGCACGTCCTTATTCGGATTTCTGAGAGGTCAGCGAGGTTAAAAGAAGCTCCTCTTCATCTCTGTGACCCCACGGCCCCTCTGTTACTCTCACTTTCTCTCCCTCTTTCAGCGTTTTCAAATCTCAGATGTTTTGTTCAGACAAAATGCCTCTGGCTTTCCTCATCAGGAAGTCAGAAATTTCAGGAAGGAAATCTGGGTCGGTACATATCACAGGGAATGTTATATTTTTGGATTTCATGAAGAATGGGGTCTCTGCAAGGAGTCACCGAGATAATTCCTTACGAGTGGGAAGGATGTATTGGGTCAGTTACAGTGGGCCACTGGTGAATGTTTAACATGAGCCAGGTCTTTAGGGGTAAAGCCCTGATTTGTATGCAGCATTTGCCTATTCCTCTGGTGTAAATACTCCCACCAGGGCCCACTGCAAGCTACCAACTAGCCGTCAGTGAGCATGGAGCTGGGAAAAGATGTGCGGTACACCATTAGTATACACAGTAGTCCCCCATTATGTGCGGGGGATACGTTCCAAACCCCCAGTGGATGCCTGAAACCCCGAATAGTACAATACCCTATATACACTATGCTTTTCTATACATACGTTCCTATGATTAAGTTTAATTTATAAATTAAATTAAACTTTTAGGTACTGTAAGAGATTAACAATAACTAATAACAAAGTAGAACAATGATAACAACGTACTCTAATAACAGTTATGTGAATGTGGTTTCTCTCTCTCTTTCTCAAAATATCTAATTGTACTGTACTCACCTTTCTTCTTCCGGTGATGATGTGAGATGGTAAAATGCCTACATGATGAGATGAAGTGAGCAGGATGACGTAGGCAGTGTCACGGACAGTTGGGCTGCCATTGATCTGACGATACGTCAGAAGGAGGGTCGTCCGCTTTGGGTTATCCTGGATCATTGAGCCATGACGATGGTAATGGATGGATGTCGGGAGCAGATGAATCCAGTGGTTGGGGGTCCAGGAGGGACAGCGTGAGATTTCATCACACTACTCAGAAAGGCGTGCAATTTAAAACTTATGAATTGCTTATTTCTGGAATTTTCCATTTAATGTTTTTGGGCTGAGGTTGACCGTGGGTAACTGAAACCATGGAACGTGAAACGGCAGATAAGGGGGGGGGAACTAGGGTATAGTATGTTCATTGTACAGATTCAATGTACATAAGTGACCTCAAGACCATAGATAATAGTAAACCATAGTAATTAGGAAGTGATAAGGTTTGACTACTCCTTACCTTTGCTTTTAATAGGGTTTATTCAATCGTTAGTTTGTATCATTAATTTTTCGTAATGGCTGTGTTTAGCAACTGGCTCAGAACTGACTCCTGAAAATTTCACAGTTGTGTCTATACCACTGTTGGTAAAGAGAGTAAGTCATGGAGTCTCAGAGCTGTGGGTTTGAATCCTGGTTCTGCCTCTCACTTGCTGTGGGACTTTGGGGAGGCAACTGAGTCTCTTTACGCCTCCGTTCCCTCTTCTGTAAAATGAGGCCCACAATATTAGTCGACTCCGCAGCTGTGCTGGAGATTACACTGAGGTAACGCACACAGAACACTGAGCACAGTGCCCAGTGCACAGGCACGTAGTAGGGTCTCAGTGAATGTTTTCTGTCCTCCTCCTCCTTATCATCGTTTAGTGTTTAACAGTTGGCAAAGCACATTCAGACACTGGCAGGCAGCCTCCAAGTTGGCCCCCAGAGCTTCTTGCCCTTCAGTATTCACACAAAGCCTGCTCGCACCCCACGTCGGGGTGGTCTGTGTGACCAGGAGAATGCAGCAGAAGTGGTGGTGTCACACCTGAGATCCGGTTATACTGAAGGTGGCTGTCACTTCCCTCCTGGTCACTCTTTCCCTTTCTCGGAGCTTTCCCTCTGGGGGAGCCAGCTGCCTTGTCTCGAGGACACTTGGGCAGCCCTGTGGAGAGGCCCACGTGGCACAGACTGAAACCCGCCAGCAGCTGCGTGAGTGAGCTTGGCAGTGTTTCCTACAACCTGCAGAGGAGACTGCACCCCCAGCTGGGAGCTTGACTCCAACCTCATGGCATCCTCAGCCAGAACCATTCGGCCAAGCCCCTGCTGGACCCTGACTACCAGAAACTGGGAGAGGCAGTGTTTGTTGTTTCAGCTACGAAGGCTTGGGGCTATTTGTTATGCAGCAGTAGATAACCAGTATACGTTCCTTCTCATTCATACCTACCACAACAGACAGTCTGATGGTGGCCAAGGAGTGTTACTTAATCCCTCATCTCACAGATGAGTAAACTGAGGTGGGAAGAGCTCAAGGGACCTGCCCGAGATCTGTGATGCAGTAGCCCTTGGTGTTCCCCATGGATACTTTTCTCGTCTTGGGGGCTCTTGCTCGTAAGGGAGGCTGCTTGGCCAGTGTGGGCTCAGGGTCCCGGGGGCTTTTGAGCAACACATCCTTTCAGGAGTTGGCCAGACTCTCCCGGCGTGGGAGGGAATCCATTTCTTGGATCCTAAGTGCTCATCACTCCGTTTAACTCATCAAACATTCATCATAAAGGTTGGGCCATAAACAGCCGCGAATTCTCCACATGGATTTGAGAGCAGGGAATACAAGAGTGGTTTTTCTCCTGCATCAATTTCTAGACCCGAGGAGCCCTCTCCAACTGTCCTGCTCCCTCAAAAGGCAGATCCTAAAACATAAATTATCACCAAGAGTTAAAAAACTGCAAAGTGTGTGGATGTTTACTTTTGTTTTTTAAACATAGATTTGGCATCCTTGTCTGTCCTTTCTTGATTAAGGGGAAAAAAAGTGGGGAGATGCAGGTAGAATTAGGTCAGTCCAGTTAAGAGCTTGGCTCTCCCTTTGGACAGATCTGAGTTTGAATCCCAGCCTTGCCACTAATTAGCTGTGGGACCTTGGGCAGGAGACTTTACTTTCGTGAGACTCAGTTTCCCTGTGAAGTTCTTAGCACAGTGCCCGGAGCCTAAAAAGTGCATAATAAAACTTAGCTGCTATTATTCTTCTTATAACATTGATATATTAGTCAGCTTAGGGTATGTCATATTGCAGTAACAAACTGCCAACTCTCAACTCTTTTTTAAAATTAATTAATTTTTTATTGAAGTATAGTTGATTTACAATGTTGTGTTAGTATCAGGTGTACAGCAAAGTGATTCAGTTATACATGTATGTGTGTGTGTATATATATATATATACACATATACATATATATATATAAATTCTTTTTTTTAAGATTCTTTTCCGTATAGGTTATTACAAGATATTGAATAGAGTTCCCTGTGCTGTACGGTAGGTCCCAACTCTCAACTCCTAACACAAAACTTTTCTTTATTTTTCAATCTGAATTTTTTTGAAGTATTGCTTTTTTCCCCAGTTTTACCGAGATGTAATTGACATATAACATTGTGTTAGTTTAAAGTGTACATGATGATTTGACATGTGTAGAAACTGCGAAATGATCACCACAATGAGTTTAATTAACACCCATCACCTCACATAGTTACGCATTGTTTTTCTCATGATGAAAACTTCTAAGATCTGTTCTCTTAGCAACTTTCAAATACACAGCACAGTATGGTTAACTATGGTCGCCTTGCTGTACATTACGTCCCCAGGATTTATTTATCTTATACCTGGAAGCTTGTATCTTTTCACCCCCTTTATCCATCCCCCTCAATTCCACCCCCCAAATGTTTATTTCTTGCTCACACAAAGTCCACTGCCGGCCCCTTGGCTTTCTGCAGCTGCCGTCTCTCCAGGCTGTTTGAATCTTGTAGCGAGGCCATCTGGGAAAATGTGACTTCTGTTTAGCAGCATCAGAGGGAAAAAGCTTGAGAGTCACACCAAGGCAGAGGCTGTCTTGTCCCATTTCCCAGGTGGGGAAATGAAGGCATAAAGGGTGACACGTCTTGAGCACTTACCCCGTGCCAGCCACTGAGCAAAACAAATGCCTTATCACATCCTTGCAGAAACCCCACGGGGGGTCGTATTATTTTTGGTATCCCTGATTCACAAAGGATAAAACCTAGACCCAGGGGTAGGACGTGACCTCGCTCACAGCCTGGACCCCAGCCCAGGTCTGCCGATGCCTCATTTCTTGTCCCTCAGTGGACTTCGAGACCCGCGTACCTGTGCTGAGAGACGCCCCGGTACTGAGCCGGGTTTAACACCACAGCGACACTGACACTTGGGGCTGGATCCTTCTTTGTGATGGGGGGCTGTCCCGCGCTTCGTAGGAGATTGAGCAGCATCCGTGGCCTCCAGCCAGTCCTTCCAGACTTTGCCAAATGCCCCTTGGGGGCAAAATCGCCCGCGGTTGAGAACCACTAATGTGTATGGTGAGAGTCACGAGCTATGAGCTGAGGTCCCTGCGAGGCCCTGCGTAACCAAGTGGCCTTAACTCTGAGTGAAGCCAAAACAT
The DNA here is from genome assembly GCF_028564815.1 of Eubalaena glacialis. NCBI lineage: Eukaryota > Metazoa > Chordata > Mammalia > Artiodactyla > Balaenidae > Eubalaena > Eubalaena glacialis. The sequence continues at coordinate 76,197,076 of NC_083730.1, forward strand.
TAGTAGTCGGGCTTTGGAATTTCCTAACTTTTAGGTAAAATACCCTTTGACTCCTGGTGTCATTTGGGGCAAGTCTTTCCACAGTGATAAGCACTTTTCTTCAGCTGCGAAGTGGAGCAGATGAAGTCTGCTGGCGGAGTTGTTGGGAGAGTGAGTCGAGATGCTGGTTGGGTGCCCTGGCACGGCACTAGCACACAGTCAGTGCTTTATGGTCCTTCTAGTTATGACCTGTCACATGGGGTTGGGGGCTGGTGCACATTTCCTAGCAACCGAAGATACTTCTCCCGGTCTGTTGAATTTCCAATCCTGTGTCTTCAGGCTCTACATCCAAATATTTGCCTTCTGCCAAAGCCAGACATTATCCGGCAGCCCACACTCCTGTCACTCACCAGCTTGATTTCTAGAAACGGCCCTTCCCCGGGCACACCTATAATTTAACATCTGTAATCCCTCGATTAGTAGTTAGCAGTCCGTTCTATTCTTCTCGGTAATTGCCTTCTGCCCTGGGGAGGGTGAGGGATGGATGTGGGGGCCGTGTTGAGGCAGCTGCCGCCCTCACCCACTGCAGACATCTCAGCAGGAAGTGCCTGGAAGGTTCTGGAACCCCTGGCGCTGGGTTTGAAGAGTGTACCAAGGTAGCCGCCCTGGTGGATGATGGGAAACCGAGCTTCAGTATCCGTAAAAAGTTTTTCATGAGCCCTGGGAGCAAGTGTAAACAGGCCGCTGAGGGGCAGGGCGCTGATGTGGAGTTCCTCTTCCTGGAGAGGCTCCTGGGCCTTGATTGCCAGAGCATCTAGATTGTTCCGGTCCACTCCTTCCATGTTACAGCTGGGGAAGCCAAGGCCCAGAGAGGGAAAGAGACCTACACAAAGTCACACGGCAAGTCGGTGACAGACCCAATATGGGAGCTTGGGGTTTCTAAATTCAAAGTTGGGGCAGTCAGAGGTCGTGCAGTTCTCAACCCTGATAGCCTTCAGAGTGGAGCAGCAGATGTTTATTGAGCTCCTGCTGTTTGCAAAGCTCTGCAGTCCGCTGTGCGAGGCGCTGAGGATAACGAGATGCAGTTCCCACCTGGGAGAAGTGCATATAGCAGCTGCACAGCCTCGAACCAGCCTCTTGTCTGCAGCCCTGGCGGTGGGCCTCACTTTCCCTCTCTGTACATGGAGGCTCCGGTGTGACCTTTTCAGGCCTCCCCGGTGGAATCAGCCTGGATTCAAATCCCTGCTCCTCTGTGTGCTGGCGTGTGACTTTCAGCCAGACTTTGAGGAAGCCTCACTTTCCACATCCGCAAGAAGGGGATGGGAATTCCACGCGGTGATGAGGGTAAAGCGCTCAGCAGAGTGCCTGGCCCGTGGTGAGCCCTCGGTAGCTAGTAGCTGGTAATCGTGATGGCTTCACTCTACCTGGCCTCGCTCTCCAACCACCCGGGGCTGCTCCCGGCTCTGCGAGAACCTTCCCTCCTCCCCATCTGTGCGCCAGCAAGGATGGAGCAGGGGCACGGACTCCGCTCTCTGCTGGCGGTTTGAAAAGGTTAAGCCTCTCCTTCAAACTGCGCCGTTTTCTGTCCAGAACGACCCTCCACCCGCAGGTGTTCTGGTTGTCAGGAGAAGGACAGAGCAGAGCAGGTGGGCCTGGCCTGCAGTGACAGAGCCAGCGGCTCCCAGCCTCCTTTGCTTCCACTCAGCTTCCGCCCCCTCCTCGCAGGACACACCCCACGAGCCCTCCCCACCTCCGCCCCCGAGTTGCTCCCTGGTGATGAAAGCATATCAGGGTCATTAACAGCCACAGCTAATTAGGAAAGAAGAGACAACACAGAGTTAAATAAGGGACCTTCTGAGATGTGGCTGAGGGCAGAACAGTTGGAGATCCTTCATATATATTTTTCCCTTTCTCATGAATAAATACAAGCCCTTTTGGGGGAGGGACTGAAAATAAGAATGGAGGCCGGCAGACCTCTGCTTAATGAGCTTCCTAATCTTTTCATGTAATGGGGAGCCCTGTGGATTTTCAACAACTCGGTGCCATCGGTGGAAACGTAAGCCTTCCAGGTTTCTGAGCTGCACTGTGCCCTTCAGTGACATCTGAGCCCCGAGGCAGGGGAGTGGAGGAAGCAGCACGGGTGGTTCGAATCCTTGTGCTGCCAGTTCCCATATCTGGGACCTTGGCCAAGGGCCTTGACCTCTTTGAGCAGTGGTGTCCTTGAGTGCAAAAGGGAGCTAACACTGTGAGAACTGAACTCAAACTTCGGTGGGCGCCTTGGATACTGGTTCAGTAAGTAGAATCCCAGGTGGAGGTCTTCTGGGTCTTAGGTAGGCCTCAGAATCTGCCTGCATTTCAAGAGCCCCAGGTAGAGACGGTCACGCGGGCACCACCCTTGGAGAAACAGTTCCTTAAAGCAGTTCCCTCAGTCCGCAAATATTTATCGAGCACCTACTGTGTGCCAGGCATAGTCGGAGGCCCTAGGGATCCATCAGGGAACAGTATGTTGTTACTGAAGGGCCGGCTGTGTATTTGCTCTAGTGAACCTCTTGTGGTTGGATGAATGAATGAATGAACGAAAGAATGAATGGCTGCCTGAGTTGTTAATATTGTTCTGATCATAGATGTGTCTTTGCAGCTTCTTCCAAATTCTTTCTAGCCATTCTTGCTAGATCACAAAGCAATACTGAGATGTATTTGCCCTTTCACGTCCTCAGAGCCCAGCAGTACACCTGGCACATTTGTGACACTCAGTGAGTATCTGATGGATGGGTGAATGAATGAATGAATGAATGGACACATGCATGAATGAACTCTAAGCTCCTGGGTACCCACCAGCCAGATTAGTTGGGTGGATGACTAGGGCTCAGTGGAGCTATGTTTTCTTGCTAAGAGCAATGGTCTGGAGAGGCTCCAGGTTGTAAATCGGAGTTCCACATTCAAGGTGTATCCATGGGGTCATGGCCGTTCTCTCCGAGGACCACAGAAGCCCCGGGGCCTATGGCGGTCAAGTCTCAAGAACTTGAGGGTCAGTCCATGTCTTGACCAGCCAGAGAAAGTCCAGCTTTGTTCTCACTACTACAGTTTGTACCCTGCTTTTCTGCGCCCACTCCCTAAGCCGTCTTTCTGGACCCCAAGGTTCTCACTGCTACGCTGTGCTCACAGGTCTCGGTTTACTCGGCTCTGCGGAGCTGGAGTCGGGCAGCCTTCCAGAGAGCTAAACCGGAGTCCTTTCTGAATTCCTAGGGCGTGTTGCCAAAGGAAGGCTCCTGAAGCCTCCTCGGGAGTTAGTTGGGACTCCATCCTCTGCTCATTTATTGAGCCAACTTGTATTAAGGACCTGCTGTGTGCCAGGCACGGTGCTGGGTTCACGGACCTGACTTGACTTCACCCTCAGGGTCACCCAAGGGTGTAAGCCAGAAGGGAGGGCACACTTAGTGCCCCGGGCCCTTGCATGCTGAGGCTGGAGCTTCTCCCTACTACTTCTGTGCACTTTTCGTCCCACGAGCTGAGCTGCCGAGGTGCTTTATTATGTCTCTCCCCCGAGAACAGAAGTGCTGTGAGGACAGGGGGCTCTCTCTGTTTTGCTGAGTCAGAAAGAGCTAGTTAGTGACAAAAAGCAGACTCTGGAGCCTGACACATCTGTTCGAATCCCAGCTTTGCAGCCTACTAGCAGTGTGTATAGGCAGGTTACTCTGTGCCTCGGTTTCCTTATCTCTAAAATGGGGATAGGGACTTCCGTGGTGGCTCAGTGGTTAAGAGTCCGCCTGCCAGTGCAGGGGACATTGGTTCGTGCCCTGGTCTGGGAAGATCCCACATGCCGCGGGACAACTAAGCCCATGCATCACAACTGAGCCTGCGCTCTAGAGCCCGCGAGCCACAACTACTGAGCCCGCGTGCCACAACTACTGAAGCCTGCGCGCCTAGAGCCCGTGCTCCACAACAAGAGAAGCCACCGCAGTGAGGAGCCCGTGCACCGCAACGAAGAGTAGCCCCCGCTCGCCGCAACTAGAGAAAGCCCGCGCACAGCAACAAAGACCCAATGCAGCCAAAAATAAATAAATAAATAAATACATTAAAAAAAAAATGGGGATAATGATAGTACTTCATAGGGTTGTTGTGAAGAATACATCAGTTGACATATGTAAAGCACCTAGGACAGTGCCTGGCATGTAGTTGGCTCTAAAAAGTTCTTAGTATGGATATTAACATTATTATATTTGCAGCTATAAGAATATTATAAATAAATACACAGAATATCATAAATATTTTGAGGGATGATTTACATACAGCAAAATGCATATATCTTAAGCACAAAACTTGATGAGTTTTGACAAATGCACACACCCATGTAACCCACAACTCTATCAAGATCTAGAACATTCTCACTCCCCCTCAGAAATTCCTTCATGCCCCTTCCTGTCAGTCCTCCTTACCTGGAACTTAATAACACTTCTTGAATGAATGAATCAATGAATGGAGATCCATTGGGTTTGATCCCAAACCTCTTATGCCGATCGTACTTGTAACCATAGCTGCATAACTTGATTAGCTGTTAGGTAAATGTAGAAATAGGAGTGCAAAAAGGAAGTGAGTTGTCATACTATGAAAACTTAAACTCATTGAAAAGATTCCATAAAGGTGAACTGCTAAAAAAAGAATGACTGTCCTGTCGGGGCGGAGGAGACTGTGAAAAACTGGGGTGAGAAATCCAGGCGTCTAAGTGGATTCTCCATCCCAGGATGCCCAAGTGTCTGGGCCTCCACTCAGAGCCCAGGCACCTCCCTGGCCCTGCAGCACCGGGGACCCATCCCCCTGGGCTCAGAGCCCCTCTCCCCACTGCCCTCCAAACCTGTCCCTCCCGGGGAAACCGAGAAGCTTAGCACCCCAGACCTGCGAATATGGGAGGGGGAGGAGCTTCCAGAGCATATTCTGCTAGGGGTTTTCACGGGGGTGGAGGGACCAGAAGGAGAGAGGTGGATTCCAGGGCCCCAGCCCTCACACCTTACCCACCACATCCCAAACCCGCTTGCTCCCCTATCTTTGTAATATACTGGGCTTCTGTGATTTGGCTTCTAGAGATTTTTCTAAAGCTAACAAAGGAAAAGGAAAGTGGAAAGCGGGTGCTGCGGTGCCAGCCACTGCCCTCAATCAGAGACGAGGGGACATTCAAACAGGGCTAGTGCCTTGCCAGTGACATACAGCGACCCCATGACAGGGGCTGTTCCAAGTCTGGCTTCCGACTCCCAGTCCTGAGTCTTTCCCCGTGGTCCCGGCTGGGTGTTGTCCAGCCCTGGAAAGCTGAGTCCAGGGGGCACCTGCCTACAGCCCATGTGATGCCCTTTTTGGGATCTTAGATACACAGGTGCCCAGCAGGTAAGGGTACCTGGAACCTTGTCAGCCCGCAGGGAGTGCCTGGTCCCCTGGCCTGCTTCTAAGGGGAGCTGCTGTGGTTCGGGTCTTTGGTTCGGCTTTCCTCCCTCCAGGGCCTGGCAAGCAGCACAGGGGCTGCTCCTTCCCTCCAGGGAGAGGTGGCGATGAGGTCACCTCCACGCCCCTGTGCTGCGTGGCTGGTCAGGTGAAGGGGCCGTTGGCACCTGCTCGGGCTGATGTCACCCTGGGAAGCCATTCAGTGCCGAGGGCCGTCTCCAGCCTTGGCCGCCTGCCCGCCCTGTTGCCTGTGTCCTGTTTTGTTTGTTATGTGGGGCGGGCTCAGGGAGGGCCCGGGGTTCTGGGAGACACAGTCTTCTCCCTGCTCTCTGAGGCCAGGGTGGCGCCATCCCTTTTCTTTTGGAGGCACCCCAGGCTGTGGGGCAGACTGGTTTCAGGTTCAAATCCCAGCTCTGCCACCTCCAGGCTGGGTGGCGGTGGGCAGGTTGCTTTGCCCCTGTGCCTCTGAGCCTTCCCCTCTGAAAAGGGGTGATGGGGCATCACCTCACCGGGGTTGATCTAAGGATGACCGAGGATGCGTGTGGATCTGCTCTGCGCGGTGCCTGCCCTCGGGAGCGCCTGTGAGCTGGTGTTCCAATGGTGGGGATGGTGACGGCTGTCCCTCTTGTGTGGGACGTGGTTACGAACGCCGTTCGCGTTATTCCCAGAGCTGATTTAAGTCAAGCTTTTCAAAACAAAGCAAAACAAAACCCAAGACACACTTGCTCCCTTTTGGACCCCCACTTGTTTTAAATCAATGTACTTAACAAGACACAAATCATCTGTAAGCAGGATTTGGGTCGTTTCCAAAACCTTCCTTCACTCTGGCAAAGCTCTCAGCCTCCCAATTTGCAAACCATTGTTAGAGAACCACAGTTCTCAAAAAATGCAGGTACCCAGGGCCCTGCCTCTTGAGAGTCTGACATAATTGGTCTGGGATGCTGTCCAGGATACTGGAGTTTCCACAGCTCCCCAGGTGATCCCAAGGTGCCACCAGGGCTGGGACCCACTGGGTCAGGCAGCATAACAGAAAGAACACAGGCTTCAGAGTAAGAATGACCCAGGATCAAACCCCAGACCTGCCACTTAGCTTCTGGGCAACTGTGGGCAACTGCCTACATGTCCCGGAGCCTCAGTTTCCTTATTTGTTAATGTTTCTAGAGGCTGCTGGGAGGGACCTGAGGTGGATATGAATGGTACCTCTCATGAGGTTGACGAGTCAAAGGATGGACATTCCACAGACGTGTTTCCTGGAAATCAGGGCAGGGCAGGGACCCTAGACCCTTGTCCAGCCAGCCATCCCCACCTTGTCAACACCGGGGA